>NC_057387.1:5747176-6095938 GCF_019320065.1 Cervus canadensis
GTTTAGTGAGTATCCATCATCTTATACAGACACAAAATAAGAAAAATATTTTTTTCTTGTGATGAGAACTCGAAGGATTCATTCTTTTTTTGACTTCCATATATAACCTACAACAGGGTTAATTATATTAATCAAGTTGTACATTACATCTCTCCCCTGGAGAAGAAAATGGCAACCAACTTCAGAATTCTTGATTGGAGAATCCCATGTACAGAGGAACCTGATGGGCTGCAGTCCGTAGGGTTGCAAAGAGTTGAACACAACTGGAGCAACTTAGCATGTACACATATTGTATCTCTAGTATTTATTTATCTTATAACTGAAAGTTTGTACATTTTGACCATCTTTGTCACCATACAAAAATATTAATTATTCTTGACTATATTCCCTACACTGTGTATTTCATCCCTATGACTAAATCATGACTCATTTATTTGGTAACTGGAAATTGGTAGCTCCTAATCTCCCTTACCTGTATGAGTCATCTCCCCACCACCCTCTCCCCTGACAGCCACTTGTTTGTTCTCTGCACTTATGACTCTATTTTATTTTGTTATACTCACTCATTTACTCTGTTTTTGTTCTTTTGTTGTTGTTTGTTTGTTTTTTAGGTTCCACAAATAAGTGAAATTGCTTTTTCTTGTCTGACTTATTTCACTTAACATAGTACCCCCTAGGTCTATCCATGTTGCTGCAAATGCCAACATTTCATTCTTCTTTATGGCTGAGTAATATTCCACTGTGTATTTATATACCAAATCTTCTTTATCCATTCATTCATTAATGGACACTTAGGTTGCTTCCGTATCTTGGCTATCGTTAATAGTGCTGCAATGAATATAGAGGTTCATACATTATTTTCAAATTAGTGGTTTCTTTTTTTTTTTTTTCTCTAGAAAATACCCAAAAGTGGAATTGCTGGATTGTATAGTAGTTCCATTTTTAATTCTTTGAGAAACCTCCATACTGTTTTCCATTTTGGCTATACTAATTTACATTCCCACCAACAGTACATGAGGATTCCATTTTCTCCATATCCTCACCAAAACTGTTAACTTTTTTATAATAGCCGTTTTGACAGGTGTGAGGTGATCTCTCATGGTTTTGATGTGCATCTTGATCATGAGTGATGCTGAGCGTCTTTTCATGGGTCTATTGGCCATCTGTATATCTTCTTTGGAGAATATCTGCTCAGATCCACAGCTTATTCTTTTAGACACTGTGTGTGTGTGTGTGTGTGTGTGTGTATGTGAGTGTGGGGTTTTTGCCACTTTATTTTTTAATTGAAAGATTATCGCTTTACAAAATTTTATTGTGTTCTGCCAAACAGGGGCTCTGTCACAACCTATTTTTTAATTGGGTTGTTCTTTTCTCTTTTTGATGTTGAATTGTATGAACTGCAACCTCACACACCTAGAGTGTGTGAGAATGTTGACAGCTTTGTGCATTTTGGAGTTGCAAGAGCTTCCTTTAAATGTTTATGAGGAGTTTGGATTTCTTTGTGTATTTTTATTAGTATACAGTTCATCATTTTCATTGGATCCTTGAGGATCTATTCCTCAAAATAGCATAAGACCCTTTGTCCCTAACACCTTGTAAGCATGAGAGAGGTAGGGGAGGCGGAGGTCTCCCAACGATAGCTATGACTGTACATGTGAATGTTCTGTGACGTTTTTCCTAGGGAAAAGAATGTGTCAAAGAAGAAAAGCGTTCTGACAATTTTGGCAGGGGTGCATTTATCAGCATCTGTGGCCCCCCTGCTCCCCCTCAGTCTCCTGCTTCCCTCTTCTCTCCGTCAGGCTGGAAACGGTGGGAGAACCACTGTTGCTATGGGCGGTGAACTCTATCCCTTGAGAACTTACTGAGGACCTGCAAGTAAGCCGCCAAATCTGCTCAGCAGAGTCTCTGAAGCAAAGACTGCCTCAGTTCTTTGAATAAAGGCAGACAGAGCAGTGGCAGGAACCAAGACATAAACAATTTTCATTTCCCACTTTCTTTCCCAGAGCTGGCATGGGAGAGAGAAAAACCTGGCTATTAGCCATTTTCTACACTCGCCCCACACTCTGCTACTATTTCTCATAACATGTCTCTGTGGATCATTAATGTGTTTGCAAGCAGATAGTTTTGCATGAAGTATTTATTTACCCTTATTATTAAGTTGTGTGTGTTTCACTGGAAGTACCTACTCTGAGGCCATTAAAGCACACGATGATAAAAATAGGCATGCACATGGAAGGAGTATTCTGTCCGTGGACCATGAGCAGGTAAGCTCAGCATGCCAAATAGTGATGACATAAGGAGGAAATGCAATGGAAAAACACACTTGAGAAATGTATTACATAAAATAATTTACTTCTCATTCAGAATGACCTTCCAGACCTATTGGTGAGACAGCAGTCTGTGCGTACAGATACAATCTGAAGATCATGACAGTTCTAATAGGGCAAGACCAATAGAGTTACACATTTGGATCCTGGAGTTAATTAGAGACAAAGTGTGGAAATGTGTATAACAGAAAGAGACACTGATGAGGAACTTTGGAGGCATGGAAAGCAAATCTGCTAGAGATACAGAAAGGGTACAGTTGAGGAAACCTATAAATTTAATACAAGAGACTTCTATACACACACTTCAATGTCTTCATTTTATAGCCCAGTCTATTGGCTTAAAAATCACAAATGTGTCCATGTTTGTAAGTTATACCAGAAGAATCAGTGCAGTGTTCATGCATGCATATGTGTGCACTTCAAAGGCAGTAATTTTAGAAGAATGAGAAGAAAATTACTTCCTGGCCATTCATTAATAATTCAGGTGATATCTTGCACCTCTGTTTATAAAACAATACAATAATAAAAACATTGTACAAAACATCATAAATAACATAAATGAGACATTTTCAAGTATTTCATGTGCCTTGGAAAATTCTAAACAGTAGTTTAAAATTGATCTCCTTTTTTTTATCCCTTTTCTCTCTCATTTCATCTCAGAGCCTAAAATGAAATGTTTTCAGCCCCTGTTAGTCCTGATGTCTGGGATTCAATGAGCCAGATTCCATCTTCAAAAGAGAAATTTATGCGGGCTTTTCAGTTTGTGAAAACATGTCCACCCCTTATAAAATGTAATCTTTCCCCTGATGCTGGTTTATAAGGAACAAGTATATAGCCTAGAGCCAATATGGGGGGGAAACTGCAATGAATTAAGGAGCTTCATCTAATGGCTAAAGTTCTCAGGGAAAAACAAAATGAGAAGAGCACCTTAATCAAGAGAGGAAAAAAGAGTAGGGGATAAGAACATTAACCTTTAAATTCTGTGTCCGTACTAAACCAGCATTCTATAGTAGGGAGAGCTGGCAAGGCTTTACCTCTGTTTCTTCATTCAGTTCAAGCACTCCTCCTCCAACTCCACACCAACCTGGCTGCTACTATGCATCAAGCACCCAGGCAAAGAAGGGGAGGCCAGCAGCCCGGGGGCTCAAAGGTGCCACTAGTGACAACCAGCCAAAGACAGCACTGTGTCAAACAGGCACAGCATTTTTTTATGTTCGCTCCTTAGAATACTATCCAACTTGGAAGCTGTCAGTGGTTAAATGAAGCATGAAGTCCATGCTTCTCCAGCAAGACTCACGGAGTTTTACAGAATCAACTTTCCACAGGTCAGCATTCCTTTTGTAGCCTGCAGGGCAGCTGGTTTATTTTGCTCTGTTCAGTTGCAGAGTGAAAGACAGGGGATCAGAACATGCATGTAAGTATGTTCACACAGTCTAGTTATGAGCACCTAGGGTCTCTCTTATCTATTCTTGCAGAAATATATATGTATGTATACATGCATACATATATACAGGCTTCAGGTATGTATATATATGTGTATATATACATATACATATATACACACACACATGCACACACAGAGATACATAAAACAGATCAACCCCATCTAAACATCTCAAGACTGGTTAACAGAACACATGTGCCTGTGGATGTCACGTGACGTGTACCAACCGCTCACCAACCAAGCTGAGGTCACACTGTTGGCAGGAGAGAACGGCCAAGTCTTTGAATCCAGACCCAAAGGCCATTATCCAGATATCTGCTCACATGGCACACCAAAAGAAATCTGAGACAACTGGACTGGGATGAGGTCCTGCCCTGATGAACACCGAAATGTAACCTAGTTTTTGTATGGGAGTGACTCACACATAGCCAGCAGCGTGAACACTAGACTGCAAGGTGGAAAAAGCACTGGTGCTTAATGAAGGTCAACATGTGGCCTCAGGTTATCCGGGCATAGAGTCTTGGCATCTCAGCCTCCCACTGCTGAGTGAGAGCTAGGCACACTGGCGGACCAGGGAAGGGCAGTCCGTGGAGCTCTTTGCTCCTTTCTGCTTCTCTGACCCACAGCTGGAAAGGCTGACCAAGTCAAGGTAGAATCGAGATTTGAGGAAGCGGCGGTATGAATCCTTTTCCATCAGGTTGAAAATCTTCTTCTGAGCCTCATCGAAGCAAGTTATCGTGGGCTCCAGCATGTTCCGGCTTGTCTGCTCTCTGGTGCAAGAGTCCAGGTTTACCTGAGGGGCAGAGGCCAAGGGTCCGTTACACGTTTTACCCCATAAGGATGGGAGGTCATGAGCTTTGTACGAGTGCGCACCCTCTATACCTCAGGAATGAATAAAAGGACACTTGGCTCCACCCTGGCACATATGAGAGAACCCAAGGAAATAACTCCCATTATTTCTCATAAACTGGGAAGATTCATTCAAAAAAATGCATGAAGGGAGATAATCTTAGTCATCTAGATGAAGAGCTTTTTACTTAACGAACTTATTTGAGGCTGTCAAGATTATAACAACCTGCTCCACTGTTGCAGCTTTAACTCACATCATCTAAGGATCCATGTTACTGAATGTCTAGAAGGATTCTTTAAGATCGATACAGTTCTCTTCCATCTATACCTACCTCTTTGGTTGCCTGGACTGAGATGAATTCATTATAGATCTTTTTGGCCTTGGGACTTAGTTTAGAGGGTGATTTGATTTTCTTGTATTCTTCACAGCTGATCCAGAAGTCAATGTTCTCCTCACTGTACTCAGACTTCAAGAAAGCTTTGAAAGCTGCCAGCCCACCTGGGACAGAGGAGAAAGAACCAGAGTTGTCATCACACTGGTGGACACTGCATTGCAAATAAAGCTGGGGTACTTGAGGGAACAAAGCATTGGTTCAAATAGTTCCCTATCTCCCCTGTTGGAGGGATTACTGAGGGTCAGATAATTCTAATCTATGTTTGATATCTGCTGGATAACATTTATACTGAGTGTTTCTTGCTCATGGTTTGAAGTTTCTTTGGGGAACATTTTATGCTTCTGAAATACCTATGCTGCCCTTGGTTGCCAAAGTGAGTTTGGGAAGAGAAACTGAGGTCAATTCTGAAAGAAATCTAACTATTTGGAGTTTTTCCTCTGCCCTTTTTTGATGTGGTGAGAAAGATGGTTTTCCACATGGACTATGTATGAGCTTTCCATTGTATATCACAAAGATCTAGGGTATGGTAAAATTTTAAGGGGACTAATTTTTCTGAGCCTGAAATTTAGGAAAAACCCAAGCCTTTCTGCAATTCCTATCAGATCAAGTGTAGTATGAAATAACTTGTCTACCCAGCATGTTTTATCTTCATCTTGGGGAGTGGTGGATGGTGGGAAGCTGTCATACTTACATTCATGACTAATCAGGTTTTCCAGTGATTCAGCCCATTTTTTTACTTCCTCATGGCTCACCCTAAAGACATTAGAGAAAAAGAATAATTTGAATGCTAAGATATAAAATGGGGGCAAAACATGTACGATTTTGAATAAAATGCAGAGATTTTATTTTTCATCATAACAATGAGACCTGTTGTTGAATAGGGCAACCTTTCCACTAGATGTAGGGAAATTTCAAATGCAACCATGATCTTCATGAAGAAGATCCATGAAGAAGGCCTTCATGATCCAAATCTAGGTTAACTAGGGACACATAGCTTCTTTTTCCCTCACAAAGCATCTCTGTCATCAGATAGTTAATACTCAGTGGCTCTTCGCCAAAGCCTTTTCTCTTACCTCTGACAAATCACCACTTTGTCCTTCTTGCTGTGTGAAGAATTATGTTCACAGGAATCTGACTTCTGCAGCAGGAAACCTAGCCGATGCTTCATATCTTTGGCACTGCACACGAGAAGGGGGAGAAACAGAATAATGACACTCAGTTCTTTTGAAAAGATACCTTAATGGGACAGTTCAAAGGGTCCATTACTAGTAAAGAGGCAGAGGCAGTTCATTTAGGAAATAGGAGTTGAGGCTGGCAGGAACTCTCAGGAAAATGAGATTCCACCTCTACTTCTTCCTATGACTCACTGCAAAACTTGGAGCTGAGCCTCCTTCATCAGTAACTGGATTTCTGACCTTTCAGTCCACCTGTAACCCTGTTACACTTAGGTATCACTTAGGTATCTTCAGTAGAAACATCATGAAAACTTGACGGTTTTCTAACTTTTAGGAATTGAAGATCAGGGAACCGTGAAATATGACATCTGGTTGTTGCATGCCACCTTCTGGAGGGTGGCTGCTATTTTTCCATCTGCCTCATTGTTAGAGGAATGTAGGAGCACCTCAGGAATTAAAGGTTTGTTCCATTTCAGGCTGAATGTGGTGAGCAAGTTACGTGATGGGACATACAGGGATGCGAGTGGCTCCAGCAGAGAGTAGGGGGGAATGAGGGGGTTAACACAAAGGCTCAGGCTGAAACCTGAGGTCCTGCAGGCTTGTTGTAAAGACTCTCCTGCTTTCCCTTGAAATATCTACACTCTAAGAATATTTATACTATGAAGGACACTGGGACTGGAAAACAATAACAAGGAGAAGCGTGTAAGAGTCGTCACTGAAGCTCGTGACTAGAGCAAAGCCTCCAGCTTCTGGCCACTGTTTAATAGGTAGCTAGGGCATGGCAGCGCACACGACTTACTAAAAAAGGGGGGCCCCTAATAAGCTTTTAGCTCAACTTTCTCACTCTTTATTTGTTCTTTTGCTTGGATCTCCTTTTCTATAAAAGCAGAGACATGGTTTTAAAGTGAAAAATGTCATTTTGAAAGAAATGAATGACTAATTGAATGACTAGATGTCTCTACTTAGAGAGAGGAAAATAAAGCCACGAGGATAAAAGGACATTTTAGGAGGGCTACTAATATATTAGTGCCTTAGCTATGTGTATTTCTCCAGGAAGTTTGAAATCCATTATGTTCTTGTGCTGCCCTTAAAACAGTATTTTTTCTCCCCTCCCCCCCACCCCAAGATTGTTCTTTCTCTGTTTCCTCCACTGCTCATGGGATACAAAGTCTTTCTTAACAATAGCAAAATCTAAGCATGAAGCCTAAGGTGATGATGTAAGCATATTGTGATCTCATATTTCCATGTGCCAGGTCTGGCTGAGATCTGACAGTTATTGACCAATATAGAGTCATTTCATGAAGACCTGGAAGTATGCTTAGCAAGAACATTACACTTGTCCTTATAACACAATAGAACCAAAGAAATAAAAACCAAAATGACTCCAGGGACCTCGGAAGTAAGAAATCTAGATGTGATCTGCACTCCACCACCCACCACCTATGTGACCTTGAGCCTTTCCCATTCCCTCCGGAGCCTCAGGCACCAGTGTGAGAATCAAAGTGCTGGATAAGATGATTCACAGTCCAGCAGTGAGGAGAGGGGAGAGCAGCGCCCCCTGCTGACACACACTTTACCTCCCCAGGTTAGCCTCAGCTCCTGAGAGTAAAGCTCTAGAGCAATTACTTATCTGTCTCCTGAAATATTTACCAGAGCAAAACTTTCACCTGACATTCCTGTGTTTTGCATGATTAATTTTATATCTGAGTTAACTGAAGCTTGGGTTGATTTGCCTTATTCAATTCAGGAAATTAATGATGAAGGTCAGAGCCACTGTTTTCATAAGCACTCTCTGCCAGATCCTCCTGCTTCATTTGAAAGCAGCCACAAAAGAATGGGGAAAAAAGAACATTTTTTCGTGTTCCTGAATGACAGGAGGTAAACTCTTTAGGACTATATTTAAAAAGTGTGCTTTCTGAGATAATTCTAAGTTAAAATTTAAGGTGATTTCTATTTGCAGAGGAACATGAAAAGGGGTAGTATACCTACAAAATGACTTTTTACCTTTAACTTCAAGGTTAAGTCATGTAAAAGACATTAGTTTTGTATTTTTTCAGCTAGCTAGTATATGAACATCCTATGAAAGCATTTATTAGTACTTTTTTTTTTAAAGTCAAAGACATAGGAGCAGCTGCATATCTTTAAGTTTGTTTACTAATCAAGAGACAGTAAATTGATAAAACAATGCCTCTAAGGTGAGACTTTCCACAGAACCCTTAGCTGATTGGTTATGATCAGTACTTGACAACCATATAGCATTTCCAGAACTAGAGTAGGGAAAGAGATAAGGGAGATCTAGTTTTGAGACTCTTATTTTACTGCAGCATTTGCTTTGAAGAACAGAGAGTGAAAGATACTGGAGCATCCCACAAATAGCACAGTGCCTTTCTGGTGATGTAGCCAAACTTCAGCCTGGAACATCCTCCCCAAAGTGAGATTTAATATACCATCAGAAAGCCCAGACCTATGATTCCATGTGCCTCAGTGATAGTTAAATAGCAGTAATCACAGGTAGCAATATTATAGACCACTGTTCATAGTCCAAAACCTCATATCAGTCCTTAATTAGAACTAGCTTGGTTAGAGGATTGAAGAGTCTTCAAAATCAAGGTCATAGAAAACAACATATAGGATGCCAAAATCTGGAGTGATCACTTCCTAAGTCACAATTTCTTGCTAGTTTTAAAGGAAAGCTAGGAGGTCGAAGATTTCTGCATCACGTTGTTCCTAATCCAAAGAACCAGGTTAGTAAGTAGAACATGCAAATAACTTAAAGTCTATTTGAAAGTTTAACACAGTCTGGTTCAGTGGCTGAATATAAATCTTACCTCCTTAAGCAAGAAGCCGGCAGACCCGCAAGTCCTTTGCACATCTTGTGTAGTGTGGGATTCACGACAGGAAAGAACTGCTGCAGGAAGAGCTGTGGCTTCTGTTCTGAGCGCACTTTGCCTTTTCTCGGGTAAAGATACTGTCAGAATCCTCTGAGCGTCTCCCTCCCAAGCCTGTAGGGGTCTCTTTTATAGCCCAGCAGCGACCGTCCAGCCAATCAGATAGCAGGTCTGTAATACCAGCTCCTCTCAGCCTCCTTCTGGCTCTCCATCCTCTGCAAGAGATAAGGAAGAAAGGACTGACGCAACAATGCAAAGTGAACGAGCAGAAAAATCCTCCTGCAAAATAGACACACAGAAAATATAAACTTGCTTACTGTCTCTAAGGCTGTCTCAGGTCTCAAACTTCCAGGAAAGGAAATAAGAAGTGTACAATGCTTCAAAACACGGGTTTATTCATTTGTCTATAAAAACAATGTCAAGGAAATTTGCCTCCTGGAAGGAAATGGGCCAGCAAGAGTTTGTGGGCTTACTTTGGGGCTTACTTTTAACATCCTTCTTTTGTGGGTTAGAAGTATCCTACCATCCATGGTCCAAAATCTGATCCTCACTGTTTCCAAAAGGTTGTGGGCAGAGTCACTGTTTCCAGGCAGAGATTTGTAGAAGTTGCTCTCTTGGTTGTCACATCCACACAGGGATGTGGGGGAGGAATAACTGGAAGACAAGCAGTTATATGCCTGGCAGCATAGAAAACTAGCTTAGGGAAAATAGATTAGCTACATCTGTAATCAGCCTGACTGCGGAATATTTCTCTAGAACTCTTACTAAGAATAAGATTCAGCCAAGCACTGACAATCTCTTTTGTACATGCATATCTCCTGCAAAAAGCTTCAAAACAGCAGCTTGAGGACAAGAACAGGGAATAAAGGAACAAATTTAGACACCTATTCTTATTTTAAAGTAGATTTTTATCTTATTATATCTTATTCAATTTGAGGTGTACAAACTAAAATTTCGAAATACTGAGAAACAGAGAAACATAGAAGAAAAATATGTACCTTGCCTTTCATGTTACCAGGGTTCACAAAGAACATAAGAATATCTAACCCTGCAGGTGGTTCTAAACACGTGGACAATTAGTATCTTTTGTATACAATATGATGGATCAAATACTTCAAAGAATCATGCAGGTGTTTCACATCTTGTAGCTGTAGCTCAAACACTCACATCAGAGTTATAGAGGGATCTTCCCTATATAGGAAAGCTATGAGGTGAAGTAGTAATTAATTGCTATGTCAGAACTGAACAGCTTTCACTTTGAAAGCAGAAAGTTTCCTGATCATAAGATATAGTGAACTGTGCCTTAAGTATGAGAAGCTGAGGCATCTAATTGTTCAGGTGATGAAGATGAAAAACAGATGGGTTACAGTGAGATGCAAAAGGACTCTAGAATATTAAAGGGAAAGTGGTAAAGAGGAATGCCCTGGCCACATGTGGCTCTCAGCCTCCCCTCACTGACCCCATCTGTCTATGGCTATCAGAACAAAGAGATGGCTGAGAAATACAAAAGGGTGGAAAGACCACTGTCTCCAGAAGAGACATTTAAATTACAGGAAAAGATCTTTGGTTTTCTCCCATCAAGATAGAAAAATGTATTAGATTAACAACTGGGCAACTTTTCTTTGAACATGGAACAGATGAATTTCTCCGTGAAGCTGGCAGCCATCCCTTGTGGTGTTGTGGAAGGAACTACAGCGCAGTGCAAAATGACGGAAGCCAGAGAAGGTAGGCCCAGAATGATGGGTCAATCAAAAACAGCATCAGAGGGGAGAGACTAATTAACTAAAAGGGGGAAAAGGTCACCCAAAATTGGACCAGGGGCTTCTTTGCTTACCTGGATACCCAAGATAGTGATCACTTAAATAATTTGATTTTAGAAACATGAATGAAGACTTAATAGGAGTTGATATCTTGGACCTAGGTCAAAGAAAAGCCTGATTTGTCATGAGTTGAATATAAATAGCTTCAATAGATGAGCTGAATAAGATTTAATACAACCTAGACTAACACCTTAATTTTACTAAAAAGGAAACAGAGAGAAAGTAACTTGCCAAAGTCACAGATTCTTAGTAATAGAGCTAGTTTCTTGGCACTAGATCATGTGGACTTTTTACTATGCTAACCTATCACTCAATTGTCTTATCAAATGAGATAGACTATGTAAACAGAAGTAGTTCTAAACTGTAAAGTGCTATGCAAATATTTTTTATTGTTACATTATACACAGTAGATAACACAGTAGTATACACAGTAGTAATATTAATTTCATACATTTCCTTCCAGGAAAACTCACTCCTCTGTCCGATTTTTTTTTTTTTCCCTCCATAACAGTGGGAGCGGCTGCAAACCTCACTGCTACCTTTTTTTATTAAAACCAGGTCTTTTTGGTTTTGTGACTAGTCTATTAATCTGTCAAAGCATTTCACATTTATTTACTTCTTTAATTATGATTTCTTGCTTTCTTAGGAATTTTGATATTTCAGAGTGTTTGGAAAAGCTTTTCATAACATATTTTTCACTATGGGAGGCAAAGACTGGTACATCATGATACCTTGACAAATTTCCACCCTCTTTCTCTGACATGCACAAAGCATTAAACTCTATTATTCTAGGACCTGTCATTCTTGGATGATTCTGGTGATGTGAAAGAGCTTTATTCTAAAATGATTTAATTTTTATTTATTCACTTATCTAATACATATCTTTTGAGCTCCTGCTCTGGGACAGGTACTGTTTGAAGAAACTGCTGTTAGTATGATGAGCAAGCAAACAGGGTCCCCACCCTGGTGGAGTTTTCACCACAGTAGAAAGAAAGAGTCAGAAAATATATAAATAATTCTAGATTCACCCATATCATGAAAAAAAATTGACAACTGATATAAAAGAAACTGAATAGCAAAGGGCACATTTAGCCAAGGTATCCAGGAAAGTCTTCCTTGACCAAGTGATATCTGAAATGAGATTTGATGGCTGAGAAGGAATAAGAAATGAGAAAAGCTTAGGAAATATATACCACATAGAGGTAAGAGCAAAAGGTATACAGAAAATAGAGGTTAGATAAAAAATGAAAACATTCTTTATCCAAACTGGGAAGGGGCAAAAAGGGGCCAGCATGGATAGAAAAAATGTGAACAAGGAGAGAATAACATGAAGTAGAGATGGGGAGGTGGAGGCCAGGTTTTGCAAAGATTTGTAAGCCATGGTCCAGTGGCTGGACCTTACCAACATGCCATGGAAATCTACTGCAGGAATTGACACAGGTGATGGGCACTGTCTGATTATTCTGGCTAGCAGGGAGAATGAATTGAAGAGGAGCGTGGAAGCAAGTAGACCAGTTAGCAGAATTAATAATTTGGATCCTAGTTCATGAGTTTCTACATTACAAAATGGATATTTACTTTACAAATATTCGTTGTAATCTATATGCTAGACATTGTGCTAAGTTCTAGTGACCTCAGTAGAAATCAGAAATAGTCGGTGCTTTTTAGGAGCTCACACTCTCAGGAGAAAGATTTTTATTTGAGTGTCATTATTACAAACTTGTTTATACAAAATTTGAAGAAAGCACAGAATAAACTCAAGCTCTGAAATTTGGAGGATTTTTTTTTTGCAAAGGAGACTGTTAAAAGATGAATAGAGACTTCAGTCAGTCAGTTCAGTCACTCAGTCGTGTCTGGCTCTTTTGCGACCCCATGAACCGAAGCATGCCAGGCCTCCCTGTCCATCACCAACTCCCGGAGTCCACCCAAACCCACGTCCATCAAATCAGTGATGCCATCCAACAATCTTGTCCTCTGTTGCCCCCTTCTCCTCCTGCACTCAATCTTTCCCAGCATCAGGGTCTTTTCAAATGAGTCAGCTCTTCGCATCAGGTGGCCAAAGTATTGGAGTTTCAGCTTCAGCATCAAGCCTACCAGTGAACACCCAGGACTGAGAAAAGAGATTTAGCAGGTATATAAAGAAGAGAAGAACATTACAACAGAGAGCAAATAATAATAGCTTATTTCATTGGGTACTAAGAATGCAAGGCACCAAGTTAAGCACTTTACATAAATACCTCAATTATTCCTTGAGTCATCCTGAAAGAAAGTCCTGAAATGTTCCCCACTGTACAGATGAAACATAGACGGGTTAAATAACTTACCTGAGGTTATATAAGTGGTGGTGACAGGTGTTTAGTTCAGACAGTCCAGTGTTTCTACTATTAAACCTCTATACCATTGACCTCTATGCTGCCATGACCATAAATGGTGAAAGAAAGCATATTTTTTTGAGACTGTAGAGAGATAGAGTATAGCTTTTGAGGAAAGGGACAGTGAAATAAAGCTAGATGGTTACTCTGAGACCAAAGGGTATTTCTGGTCACCTTAAAGACCAGATTTTACCCTGTAGTTGTTGGGGGAATAGCTAAATTATTTAAGCAGATAATGTTCTAGAAGTAACATGGTAGGTAAATAGACTGGACATGAAAAGAACTGGCAAAAAGTTTGAAGACTATTTCAATAGTACAAGTGAAAGATGATTATCATGAAAAATATGCTGTACAAGATAGTCGCAGAATCAAATGAAGTAATACATATAAATGTGATCCTTAAACTGAAATGCTGAACATCTGAAAGGTATTGCTGACAAAAAGGATAAAGAAATACTGTTTTGTACTGAGGGACATTAAGCCACAGCAAGATATGAGCTGTACGGGGGTCTCCAGGTAAGTTTCTAATTTCTCCACCCTTAGCTCAGGAAGAACAAAGGCAAGTGTTGCTCAAGCTCTGAGTGGATCTAATACAAGGAAATAAGCTACTGTAGCAGGCATTGCATTGTTTGCTTCTGGCAGGTTTTAGAAAGGGACACTTCTCCCTGCTAGGGCAGGATATGGGTCTGCTCTCAGCCTTAGGCTGCGCTCACACCATCTACAATTTCCTCCCAGCTGTCAGAAGCCTCCCCCTCCCTTTATTGTTTACTACAATGGCCTAGACATCAGTAAGAGTTCACAGTTATTGACTTTTCAAGCTAAAAAGCAAACAGACCCAGCTGGAGGTTGCTGTATGCCAGGAAGAGGGACAGGGACTTTCCCAGTCTGTCTTGTGTTTGGGAAATACATCCTACTCTCTACATCCAGTTTTGTGGGCACCTGCGGGAAATCAGAACCTCTCACCCTGACACTTGTCACTTAATTAACTGGCAGGGAAAATCCTTTCCAAGAAGAACAAAAATATCTCTCTCTCAAAGATTAAATCTTTCTTAACAGAACTTAGCCCAAAATAGAAACAGCAATTTCATAAGAGTTCATTTACCTTGTGCCAGTGGAAACAGATGACACAATGTCAAGGAATGTGCTTGAACTTTATAAGCAGGCAGACTTAAATTTTAATTCTAGCTCCTCCATACACTGACATGGCCCTGAAAGTTAATCTTTGTGACTTCTAGCTACTTAATGTTTAAAATGTGTTAATAGTAAATTGTCTGATAGCAGGTGCTCAATAGTATTTTTGGAATAAATATTGTTAACATTATACAACACAGTATAGTTGATTTACAATGTGGTGCAGGAAAATTTGATAGATAGAAAAAACACAATGGCTAGAATGTGGTGAGTAGAAGGAGGAATAGCATACAGTTAAGGTGTTTGATAAGAACCCTGGTAAGGGGGCTGAAGTTTATTTCACCTACAATCAGAGGGTGTTGTGTGTATGTTTCATGACTTATGTTTCAAGGTTCTTTAGCTGTTTTATGGATAATAGACTCTAAGGGGTCAAGAGGTTGTGGAGGAAACTGGAAGTTGTCTGGGTAAGGAATGCTGGGGCTCACACCAGAGAGATAAACAAGGGCCCATCCCTAACACAAGAATTTGTGTTCTGATGCTAGAGAGTCATTAAAACATTAATTTCAGCAAAATGTCAAACATTCAAACATAGAGAGAATCATGGATGCTAAGAGAGCAGGAGGGAGAAAAAAAAACATGAGATTCTCATAATGTGAAGTGAGCCTTGCAAATATACTGAGTCTGGGGTAGCTGGATGAAGCACAAGCTGGAATCAAGATTGTCAGGAGAAATATCAGTAATCTCAGATAGGCAGTTGACACCACCCTTATGGCAGAAAACAAAGAACATCTAAAGAGCAGCTTGATGAAAGTGAAAGAGGAGAGTGAAAAAGTTGGCTTAAAGCTCACCATTCAGAAAACCAAGATCATGGCATCTGGTCTCATCACTTCATGGCAAATAGATGGGGAAACAGTGACAGACTTTATCTTTTGGGGCTCCAAAATCACCTCAGATGGTGACTGCAGCCATGAAATTAAGAGACACTTGCTCCTTGGAGGAAAATTTATGACCAACCTAGGCAGTATATTAAAAAGCAGAGACATGTAAAGTAATTAACCTCCAACTAATAAAAATAAATGGGAAAAAAAAAGCAAAAAAACCAAAAAGCAGAGACATTACTTCGCCAACAAAGGTCCATCTAGTGAAAGCTATGGTTTTTTCCCAGTAGTCATTTATGAATGTGAGCGTTGGACTATAAAGAAAGCTGAGCACCAAAAAATTGATGCTTTTGAACTGTGGTGTTGGAGAAGACTCTTGAGAGTCCCTTGAACTGCAAGGAGATCCAACCAATCCATCCTAAAGGAAATCAGTCCTGAATATTCATTAGAAGGACTGATGTGAAGCTGAAACTCCAATGCTTTGGCCACTTGATGTGAAGAACTGACTCATTTGAAAAGACCCTGATGCTGGGAAAGATTGAAGGTGGGAGAAGTGGATGACAGAGAATGAGATGGTTGGATGGCATCACTGACTCAATGGACATGAGTTTGAGTAAACTGCAGGAGCTGGTGATGAACAGGGAGGCCTGGTGTGCTGTGGCCCACGAGGTCACAGAGAGTTGGACATGACTGAGCGACTGAACTGGGGTAGCTTATGTTGTAAGACCCCCTACTCCCACTCCATAAATCTCTACACTGCCCTGGTGTTGGTCCTTCATCATTTGCATCTTAAGAGCAAAGCAATGATCCAAACACCAAGAAAATGTTAATGATCGTACACAAGCACAGGAACTACCCATGGATGATTCCACAATGGGGTGGAGAAGTCGGTGAGATGATCAGGAAGCAGTATGTTGATTTGGATCCTGGGAAGCTGATGATGGAGTAACAAGATAGGACACTGAAAAGAGGGAATGGAAACAGAATGGAGACTTGAGCAAGTCACACATACTGAACTTCTGTTGTCCCCACCCCAGCCCACCAACTTCCAAAGCATTTACAGATTCATTAAAGCCCAGCTTAAGATCTTGTCCCTCCATAAGCCTACCCTGAACATTGCAGTTAAAAGTCAGTTTTTTTCTTCCTGCAATTGTAATCTCTGCCAATTTAAGACAACATATCACTTTGGTCTATGTTTTCCTGTCTCAACATTTAAACAAACCTGTGAATTCTTTAAGTACTTCCTGTTGCTTTTGCACAATGTTGAGCTTCTAGTAGGTTCTCAATGCTGAGTGGCTTGGGACATTTATAGCAGCTGCAACATCATCTCCTTAGGCCTACAAATTCCCTCACTGGCTAATTTGAAGTGCACCAGCCTTTTTACATGTAGCTGTATCTACAGTCTCTGTTATAAAACCAGTTTAATTTTTTAAGTTGTCAGACTCCATAATTTCTGTGATGCTTGTGAATTATATTTGTATTATATTAATACAGAAGAGCTTTGGAAAATAATAACAACAAAGCCCATCACAAAATCCATTACAGGAACTTCCTTGGTGGTGTGATGGATAAGAATCCACCTGTCAGCAATCCCACTTCTGGGCATACACACTGAGGAAACCAGATCTGAAAGAGACTCGTGCACCCCAATATTCATCACAGCACTGTTTATAATAGCCAGGACATGGAAGCAACCTAGATGCCCATCAGCAGATGAATGGATAAGGAAGCTGTGGTACATATACACCATGGAATATTACTCAGCCATTAAAAAAGAAGTCATTTGAATCAGTTCTAAAGAGATGGATGAAACTGGAGCTCATTATACAGAGTGAAGTAAGCCAGAAAGATAAAGACCATTACAGCATACTAACACATATATATGGAATTTAGAAAGATGGTAACGATAACCCTATATGCAAAACAGAAAAAGAGACACAGATGTACAGGACAGAATTTTGGACTCTGTGGGAGAAGGTGAGGGTGGGATATTTAGAGAGAACAGCATTGAAACATGTATATTATCTAGGGTGAAACAGATCACCAGCCCAGGTTGGATGCATGAGACAAGTGCTCGGGCCTGGTGCACGGGAAGACCCAGAGGGATTGGGTTGAGAGTGAGGTGGGAAGGGGGATCGGGATGGGGAATACATGTAAATCCATGGCTGATTCATGTCAATGTATGACAAAAATCACTACAATATTGTAAAGTAATTAGCCACCAACTAATAAAAATAAATGGGAATAAATAAATAAATAAATGGAATGTTTAAAAAAAAAAATAGAATCCACCTGTCAATGCAGGGGATGAGGATTCAATTTCCTGGTCTGGGAAGATTGCACATACCAAGGAGCAACTAAACTCATGTGCCATAACTACTGAGCCTGTGCTCTAGGGCCTGTAAGCTGCAACCCATGTGCTGTGACTACTTTTAAGCCCATGCATGCCTAGAGCCACTGCAATGAGAAGGCCACACACCACAAGAGTAGTCCCTGCTTGCTGCAACTAGAGAAAGTCCATGCAAAGAAACGAAGACCCAGCACAGACAAAAATAAATAAACAAAATATATATATATATATATATATATATATATATATATATATATTATATATAAAAGCAAAATCCATTACAATGAGAAATAATGATACCTAGCAGGGGATCTGGGTTTTGTTTAGCTTTGGCTGGCCAAAAAAAAAAAAAATTAGATTGAATATCTAAGTTCTTTTCCTCATCAAAGTCTTGTTTTACTTCTTATTTATGCATTGATAACACTAAAATCCAGCTCACAGAAGAAAATCAAGATGATTTCAGAAGTCTACCTTAAAAATCAGACATCATGAGAGATGAGGAATGCCTGAGAGAGAAGAGAGCTGGACCTTGAGAAAAGTACTGGCATGAGCAGTTTTGTACACTGGATCTTCTGTATCTTCCTTAAGGTGTCTCCTTCCTCTCTTTATCAACTCTAGCTTTTGCATTATTTTGGTTTTGACTTCAGTGTTCCTCACACTTAATGCAATGTCAGAATCTGGACATGTTTTCAACTCTTCCCCTGCAACAAAAATCAAATTTGTAGGTCTTGACCATGCTCTTTCATTTCGGTCTTGGGCCTTCCTCTAGGTTTATACCTTTCTGTTGCTCTCAGCAACTCATAGCAACAGCTGATTCCAACGGAGCTCTTCACGTGTATCAAAACATTACCTTCATAACTCCCTCAAAGGATAGATGTCTTTGTATTCTCACTTTATAAATGAGGGACCTGAGGCACAAAGAAGTTGTAAACTATTCAAGAGTTATCCAGCTTTATGTCATATGCTTGCTATTCTAAAGATAAAATGTTACTTAGCGTGTATGCATTTCTTCCTTTCTTTCAGGGAACCAAGATGATAAGAGTCAACCTCGATCATGTCCATGAATTAAGCTTCCTATATCCACTTTGAATTTAATGACTTCAATCTTCACTCTTCAGCTGGCACTGATACAATTGCAGAATCTAAGTAAAGGCAAGATAAGGAGGAAAGGAGAGTTCTAGAAGTCTTGCATATAAATGCATGTGGCAGCTCCTGCCAGGATGAATTCCTCTGAGTGTAAACCTTATTTTTAAAGTTACATGTTTTTAAATTTGTAATTAACCATTTGACTTGACAATTAAGGTATAAGGAAGTAACTAACTGTATCTGTTTCAAGATAGGTCAAGTTTTAAAGAAATACTGCAACAAAATCCTAAAAAGAGGACCCTGAGGAGCTCCTGTTAAGTTCTGCCCCTTGCTTTGGAGCTCAGTGTCACCCAGTTAAAGATTGGATTCACCTGTATCAAACTGTAGGAACATCTGCTCTTCATTTCAGAGGAAATCACAGTGATTGAAATGGCCTCATAATGCTGAGGTGTTGACCTAGAAACAGGATAGGGTGTCCCGCAGTATGTAGTTCATGTACTTCCATTGTTTTTGCAGGAGTGTTGATGGGTTGTGTTGAGTCATAAAATGGTCTCATCCATTTCCTCTTAAAATAACCCTTCCATTTCTATAACACTTCACAGCTTGTGAAGTACTCTTTCCTACATTATCTCATTTGCCTTTCACATCAAACTCAACATATCCAAAATTGAGATAATTTCCCCTCTCAAAGCTACGCTGCCTTCAGAGTTCTTCATTCCCGTCAAATCCACTCCTACCCTGTTTTTCACTCTGCTCTTCCTCTCCATGCCTCACCACCTCAACGGGTAAGTTCAGACCCTCCTCACCCATCCCCTGGAACAGACCTCTTCATTTTTTATATAACTAAGAGTGCTCCTGTTTCAAAATCTTTAGGCAGAACATCAGTATATAGAGCAGACTGACATGAAGCAGTTGGAAAAAATGAAGAAGAGCATTCCACACACTGGGGAGATCCCCTGAAAGCCCTAAAGTTTTATTGAACAGCTATGCACTTATCTTGTTGCCTATGTCTATGTCCCTGCTCCACTGGCTCAGTTAAGTAGTTGCAATACAGACTATAAGGCTCACAAAGACTAAAATATTTACTATAAAATATGTTGACTGCTAGCTTACACTATAGTAATAATATGCTAAATGAACTTTCATATTAAGTCTTCTCTGATAAACTACTGTCATAACTGCCTCTAAACTACTGTCGTAACTTCCTCATAACTGATACTACTAAGTTTCTACAAAATAAAGTTCAAATTTCTTAACCAAGACTTCCCAAAACATGACTTACAAATACCATTTTTACATTAATTTCCCTTCCCATTAATTAATCCCTTCACAAACACTCTGAAATATGTTTTCACTCTAAGTGGTCCATGTTTCCTTACACCCAAGTCATTTTATCTAGGAAAAGCCTTCTTGCTTTTAGCTACTCAATCTTTAAAATTAATCCTCCTTCAGGAAAAGTCTTTTGAGCTCACAGTAAAAAAGGATCTTTCAAATTTCCCAAAGTACTTTTATCACTTCTAGTACTTTTGCCACTACCAAAATATTTTTATCACAGACCTAGTGCTGATCAATTTCTGTTATAAATTCTAATTACAGATAGTTCCCAACTTATGATGGTTCAACTATTTTTCATATTTATGATGCTACAAAGGGCTTCACTTGTGGCTCAGATGGTAAAGAATCTGCCTACAATGCGGGAGACCTGGGTTTGATCCTTGGGTTTGGAAGATCCCCTGGAGAAGGGAAAGGCTACCCACTCCAGTATTCTGGCCTGGAGAATTCCATGGACTGTATAGTCCATGAGGTTGCAGAGTCAGACATGAATGAGCAACTTTCACTTTCACTTTCAAAAGCAATATATATTCAGTAGAAACATATTTTGAATTTTGATATTTTCCTGGGCTAGCAGTATGTGATATGACCCTCTCTTACAATGCTAGGACCCAGCAAAAAGCCACAGCTCTGAATCAAATACACAATCATGAGAGTAAACAACTGATACATTACAACCATTAAGTTGTTCACTTTCAGCAGATTATTCAATAAATTACATGAGATATTCCAAATACTATTATAAACTAAGCTTTGTGATAGATGATTTTGCCCAACTATTGGCTAACATAAGTTTTCTGAGCACGTTTAGGGTAGGCAAGCTAAGTAATGATGTTTGGTAGGTTAGGTGTATTAAATGCATTTCGAACTTGCAATATTTTCAATTTATGCTGCTTTGTTGAAGCATAAGCTGGTAGCTTAGCTAATAAAGAATTCACCTGCGATGAAGGAGACCCCAGTTTGATTCCTATATCAGGAAGTTTCCCTGGAGAAGGGATAGGCTACCCACTCCGGTATTATTGGGCTTCCTTGGTGGCTCAGATGGTAAAGAATCTGCTTGCAATGTGGGAAAACTGGGTTCAATCCCTGGATTGGGAAGATCCTCTGGAGGAGGGCATGGAAACCCACTTCAGTATTCTTGTCTGGAGAATCCCCATGGACAGAGGAGCCTGGTGGGCTATAGACCATGGGGTCACAAAGAGTCAGACACAACTGAGTGACTAAGCACAGCACAGCACAATCCCACTGTAACTCAGAATGTGTGTGTGTGTGTGTGTGTGTGTGTGTTATTATCTTCTAAACTCATTGATGATAAGAGTCTAACTATATTTTCTCCCTGCAGAGCCTTTTGATACCTAGCATGTGTCTTGCATTTTATTAGCTTAAGCTGAGGAGTTGCTGAATGAATAAACCTGTGGAGTAAGAACTATTGTAACACCCATTTTACAGATGAGTAAACTAAGACATACTCCCAAGCCTCAGTCAGTCTCTCTCATCAGGAAGCCTCCATAAGCCTCTTATCCTTAGCCATCGGAGGGCAGACAGAATGAAAACTACAGTCACAGAAAACAATCAAAATGGTCACATGTACCATGGCCTTGTCTAACTCAATGAAACCATGAGCCATGCTGTGTAGGGCCACCCAAGATGGACAGGTCATGGTGGAGAGTTCAGACAAAACGTGGTCCATTGGAGAAAGGAACGGCAAACCACTTCAGTATTCTTGCCTTGAGAACCCCATGAACAGTATCAAAAGGCAAAAAGATATGACACTGAAAGATGAACTCCCCAAATCAGCAGGTGTCCAAAATGTTACTGGAGAAGAGTGGAGAAATAACTCCAGAAAGAATGAAGAGAAAGAGCCAAAGCAAAAACAACACCCGGTTGTGAATGTCACTGGTGATGGAAGTAAAGTCCAATGATGCAAAAAACAATATTGCATAGGAACCTGGTCCACGAATCAAGGAAAATTCTAAGTGTTCAGATAGGAGATGGCAAGAGTGAACATTGACATTTTAGGAATCAGTGAACTAAAATGTACAGGAATGGGTGAATTTAACTCAGATGAGCATTATATCACTAGTGCAGGCAAGAATCCCTTAGGAGAAATGGAGTAGCCCTCATAGTCAACAAAAGACTCTGAAATGCAGTACTTGGATGCAATCTCAAAAACGACAGCATGATCTCTGTTTGTTTCCAAGGCAAACCATTCAATACCATGGTAATCCAAGTCTATGCCCTGACCAGTAATGCTGAAGAAGCTGAAGTTGATCAGTTCTATGAAGACCAACAAGACCTTCTAGAACTAACATCCCAAAAAAGATGTCCATTTCAATATAGGGGACTGGAATGAAAAAGTAGAAGTCAAGAGATACCTGGAGTAACAGGCAAATTTGGCTTTGGAGTACAGAATGAAGCAGGGTAAAAGCTAATAGAGTTTTACCAAGAGAACACACTTGTCATAGCAAACACCCTCTTCCAATAACACAAGAGAAGACTCTACATATGGACATCACCAGATGGTCAATATCGAAATCAGACTGATTATATTCTTTGCAGCTGAAAATGGAGTAGCTCTATACAGTCAGCAAAAACAAGACCCAGAGCAGACTGTGGCTCAGATCATGAACTCCTTATTGCCAAATTCAGACTTAAATTGAAGAAACTAGGGAAAACCACTAGACCATTCAGGTATGACCTAAATCAAATCCCTTATGATTATACAGTGGAAGTGACAAACAGATTCAGGGGACTAGATCTGATAGACAGAGTGCCTGAAGAACTATGGATGGAGGTTTGTGACATTGTACAGGAGACAGGGATCAAGACCATCCACAAGAAAAAGAAATGCAAAAAGGCAAAATGGTTGTTTGAGGAGGCCTTACAAATAGCTGAGAAAAGAAGAGAAGTGAAAGGCAAAGGAGAAAGGGAAAGATATATGTATATATATACTTTTTGAATGCAGTGTTTCAAAGAATAGCAAGGAGAGATAAGAAAGCAGTGATCAATACAAATAAATAGAGGAAAACAATAGAATGAAAAAGACTAGAGATCTCTTCAAGAAAATTAGAGATACCAAGGGAACATTTCATGCAAAGATGGGCACAATAAAGGGCAGAAGCAGAAGATATTAAGAAGAATTGGCAAGAATACATGAAAGAACTATACAAAAAAGATCTTCATGACCCAGATAACCACGATGATGTGATCACTCACCTAGAGCCAGATATCCTGCAATACAAAGTCAAGTGGGCTTAGGTAGCATCACTATGAGCAAAGCTAGTGGAGGTGATGGAATTCCAGTTGAGCTATTTCAAATCCTAAAAGTTAAAGTGCTGCATTCAATATGCCAGCAAATTTGGAAAACAGCAGTGGCCACAGGACTGGAAAAGGTCAGTTTTCACTCCAATCCCAAAGAAAGGCAATGCCAAAGAGTGTTCAAACTACCAAACAATTGCATTCATCTTTCATGCTAGCAAAGTAATGCTTAAAATTCTCCAAGCCAGGCTTCAACAGTACCTGAACCGTGAACTTCCAGACGTTCAAGCTGAACTAGAAATAGCAGAGGAACCAGAGGTCAGATTGCTAACATCCATGGATCATCAAAAAGGAAATGCAGTGACAAGGCATGCTTTATTGACTATGCCAAAGCCTTTGACTGTGTGTATCACAACAAACTGGAAAATTCTTAAAAGGATGGTAATACCAGATCACCTTACCTGCCTCCTGAGAAATCTGTGTGTGGGTCAAGAAGCAACAGTTAGAACTGTATATGGAACAAAAGACTGGTTCCAAATCAGGAAAGGAGTATGTCAAGGCTATATATTGTCACCCTGCTTATTTGACTTATATGCAGAGTACATCATGCAAAATGCCAGACTGGATAAAGCACAAGCTGGAATCAAGATAGCTGGGAGAAATATCAATAACCTCAGATACACAGATGACACCACCCTTATGGCAGAAAACAAAGAACAACTAAAGAGGTTCTTGATGACAGTGAAAGAGGAGAGTGAGAAAGTTGGCTTAAAGCTCAAAATTCAGAAAACTAAAGTCATGGCATCTGGTCCCATCACTTCATGGCAAATAGATGGGGAACATTGAAACAGTGAGAGACTTTATTTTGGAGGGTTCCAAAATCAACAGATGGTGACTGCTGCCATGAAATTAAAAGACGCTTGCTCCTTGTAAGAAAAGCTATGACCAACCTAGACCGCATGTTAAAAAGCAGAGACATTACTTTGCCAACAAAGGTCTGTCTAGTCAAGATTATGGTTTTTCCAGTAGTCATGTATGGATGTGAGAGTTGGACCACAAAGAAAGCTGAATGCCTAAAAATTGATGTTTTTGAACTGTGGTGTTGGAGAAGACTCTTGAGAGTCCCTTGGACTGCAAGGAGATCCAACCAGTTCATCCTAAAGGAAATCAGTCCTGAATATTCATTGGAAGGACTGATGCTGAAGCTGAAACTCCAAGACTTTGGCCACCTGATGTGAAGAACTGACTTATTTGAAAAGACCCTGATGCTGGGAAAGATTGAGGGCGGGAGGAGAAGGAGATGACAGAGGAGGAGATTGTTGGATGGCATCACCGACTCGATGGACACGAGTTTGAGCAAGCTCCAGGTGTTTGTGATGGACAGGGAAGCCTGGCATGCTGCAGGCCATGGGGTCACAAAGAGTCAGACACGACTGAGCAACTGAACTGAACTGACTGAAACTAAGACATAAGATGTGTGTCGGTAAGGTTAAGTTAGAGTAAGCTGCAGCAACACACACCACCCCACCCCCACCAAATCCAAATGCACTTAAAAGAACAAAGCCTTATTTCTTGATCATACCATATATCCTTTCACATGAATTGTGACTGTTCACTATTGTCTTGACTCCAGGACTACACACTGTTGTTTTGACTTTGAACAACCTCTGTCTGGAATGTTGTTGATATTCATGGTATAGAGAAAGGAGAAAACATAGCAAAGTATTCACAATCTTTGAAATTTACTACTTAGCAGTGTCATGTATTAATTTTGTTTATATTTCATTGGCCCAAGCAAGTCATTTAGCCAAGCTTGATGTCAAAGGGGCAGGTCAGGATAATTTTCCCCCTAGGAGGGGCAGCAAATATTTTTTTTGAACAAACCAAATCTACCACAAGGAGGTTGAGTGATTTGTCTCAGATGACACAGCTATCAAGTGACAAAATAAGTAAGCACTTGAAAGAAAGCCATTTGAAAGAGAGTCTTTTTTCATTTTGTCATAAAGCAGATAATCAAAAGGAATAAAGCAGTGCCTATAGAAGCAACTATGCTGTTACCACTTGAACTGACCCACCAGCTAAGAACCTTTGAAGGGATAGAGAGCAACTGAGAACAGTCATGTCTTTAGGTCAGGTCTTTTAGTGTATCACTATTGGAGAATCAATAGTGGCCGTAGATGGAAATACAGGAAGTGACAGCGTCTGTTACTGTTGATTGCTTTAAGAGGATGCTGGAAGCAGTGCGAATGCAGTAAATGGAAAAAGCTTCAGCTGCATTACCTCCACTTTAAATACCATTACCAGCACTCAGGAATAAAAAGGCCTGGGGAAACTTGACAACACAAGAGTTAGAGGGACATTTATAAGGATCAGGATGACTTTGTTCACGGATGTCTCTTTAAATGTATTCACCTTCCTATTATTTAAATTTGGTTTGTGTAAGCAGAGCAGATTTCTGATCATCTCTATGGAGAATTAAACAGCTTGTTAGCTTCCACTGGGTTCCAGGCAGCATGCTAAGACAAGGAAACAAGACAGATATAGTTTCCAGCTTCAGGGAGATTATAACCTAGTATGAAATGCAGACTTTAGGTAAAACATTATTATAGGAATGCTGAGAAAAAATAGGGAAGACCAGGGTTGTAGGACACACTACTGCTGTCCCAAAAAGATTCCCCTGAATCTCTTTTACTGTTACTTTGAGTTTCTCCCCCCAGCTACTGAAAGCCTACACTTCATCTTTTTTTTTTTTTTTTTTTGTAAATTAATTTGTTTATTTTAATTGGAGGCTAATTACTTTATAATATTGTAGTGGTTTTTCCATACATTCACATGAATCAGCAATGGGTGTACATGTGTTCCCATCCTGCATCCTGCTCCCACCTCCCTCCCCATCCCATCGCTCAGGGTCATCCCAGTACACCAGCCCTGAGCACCCTGTCTCATGCATCAAACCTGGAGTGGCGATCTGTTTCACATATGGCAATACACATGTTTCAATGCTATTCTCTCAGATCATCCCAGCCTCGCCTTCTCCCACAGAGTCCAAAACTCTCTTCTTTATATCTGTGTCTGTTTTGCTGTCTCGCATGTAGGGTCATCGTTACCATCTTTCTAAATTCCATATATATGCATTAATATACTGTATTGGTGTTTTTCTTTCCAACTTACTTCACTCTGTATAATAGGCTCCAGTTTCATCCACTTCATTAGAAATGATTCAAATGCATTCTTTTTATTTATTTTTTTCCCATTTATTTTTATTAGTTGGAGGCTAATTACTTTACAATATTGTAGTGGTTTTTGCCATACATTGACATGAATGCATTCTTTTAATAGCTGAGAAGGAGCAGCGGCTGCGACTGTGCAGCTGCAGCGGAGAGGAGCTACCCCGCGTCCAGGCTCGGGGATGGCCTCCGAGAGGAGCTACCCCAGTCCAGGCTCGGGGATGGCCTCCGAGAGGAGCTACCCCGCGTCCAGGCTCGAGGAGCTACCCCGCGTCCAGGCTCGGGGGCGGCCTCCGAGAGGAGCCACCCCGCGTCCAGGCTCGGGGGCGGCCTCCGAGAGGAGCTACCCCACATCCAAGGTAAGAGAAGCCACAAGGCTGTGATGCAGATCTCACCCCAAGTAAAGAAGAAAGAAGAGGAAGGCTAGTGGGAGAGTCCCAGATGAGGTCCAGTGTAATGAAAGGCTGTCAGTCGACCAACGCCACCTGTCAGAGGACTCCCATGTTTCCCACTCTTATGTCCCTTCAAGCTCAGTCACAGGCTTGGAGACAGGGTAGAGTGTGGCCTTGGCAGAAACTCAGTGGTGGATTTTAGAGGGCCCCCAGCCATTGGTCAGTTACTCTCTTTTTTTTTTTTTCAGTTACTCTCTTTATAGTCAGATGATCATGGGGTGCATTTTCATGGCCCTGACATCTAGCAAGCAAACAATTTCATCAGGTCCAGACTCAGCCCGATCAGGGGAACATGTGAATTATGCCTCTGACATTATTTCCCTGGAAGGCAAGAGAGCTCTGCTTTCAGCCTCTTCTATCAGTCATTGGGTAAGGGCATTTAAACTCCCACTTTCTGTATTGCTGCCAAAAGTGCTCCAGTATCCTGAATTCAGTTCTCCAAAAAGAGGGTCAGGTCGGGCGCTTAGAAGTGGAGGCCTCACTGCTGGGCACGCAGACTGAGGAAACCAGAATGGAAAGAGACCCGTGTGCCCCAGTGTTCATCACTGCACTGTTTACAATAGCTGGGACATGAAAGCAACCTAGATGTCCATCGGCAAATGAATGGATAAGAAAGCTGTGGTACATATACACAATGGAATGTTCAGTTCAGTTCAGTCACTCAGTCGTGTCTGACTCTTTGCGACCCCATGAACCACAGCATGCCAGGCCTCCCTGTCCATCACCAACTCCCAGAGTTCACCCAAACCCATGTCCATTGGATCAGTGATGTCATCCAACCATCTCATCCTCTGTCATCCCCTTTTCCTCCTGCTCTCAACCTTTCCCAGCATCAGGGTCTTCCCAAATGAGTCAGCTCTTCACATGAGGTGGCCAAAGTATTGGAGTTTCAGCTTCAACATCAGTCCTACCAACGAACACCCAGGACTGATCTTCTTTAGGATGGACTGGTTGGATCTTCTTTCAGTTCAAGGCTCTCAAGCCTTTTCCAACACCACAATTCAAAAGCATCAATTCTGAGCTCAGCTTTATTTATAGTCCAACTCTCACATAGATACATGACCACTGGAAAAACCATAGCCTTGACTAGACAGACCTTGTTGACAAAGTGATGTCTCTGCTTTTTAAGATGCTGTCTAGGTTGGTCAGAATCTTCCTTCCAAGGAGTAAGCGTCTTTTAATTTCATGGCTGCAATCACCATCTGCAGTGATCTTGGACCCCCAAAAAGTAAAATCAGCCACTGTTTCCACTGTTTCCCCATCTATTTTCCATGAAGTGATGAGACTGGATGCCATGATCTTAGTTTTCTGAATATTGAGCTTTAAGCCAACTTTTTTGCTCTCCTCTTTCACTGTCATCAAGAGCCTCTTTAGTTGTTCTTCACTTTCTGCCATAAGGGTGGTGTCATCTGTATATCTGAGGTTATTGATCGAAACCACATCTCTTATGTCTCTTGCATCAGCAAGCAGGTTCTTTACCACTAGTGCCACCTGTGAAGGCCAGTTTCTGCTGTATGATGAAGCAATTGAGCTCTATGTATACACATATTCCCTCCTTCTTGGACTTCCGCCCTACCCATCTTCATCCCACCACATAGGTCACCACCGCAGAGCACTGAGCTGAGCTCCCTGTATTATACAACAGCTTCCCACTAGTTATCTGTTTTACACGTAGTCGTGTATAAATGTCAGTCCCAATCTCCTAATTCATTCCACCCCTCTTCCCCCAACCATGTCCACACATCTGTTCTCTGAGTCTGCATCTCTATTTCTGCCCTGCACCCCAATGTTCACTGCAGTAAGTGTCCATCAAGAGATGAATGGATAAAGAAGACGTGGTACATATATACAATGGAATATTACTCAGCCACAAAAGGGAATGAAGTTGGGTCATTTGAGAGACATGGATGGACCTAGAGTCTGTCATACAGTGAAGTAAGTCAGAAAGAGAAAAACAAGCATTACATATTAACACATATACATAGTATTTGGAAAACCCCAACTTTATTGTTTCTCCTGTGAACATCTACATGTGGTTCCTCATCCTGGATCTGCTTCCTGGGAACCCAGTGTAAGACAAGGGCTCAGTAGGAACACACAATAAAGCAAACTTAACTAATAGTATGATGGTTACGTTGAGGCTCAAAAGAAGAGTAGATGGCAACAGGCAAAGGGATAAGAATATTCGAGGTGAACAAAATACCACATTAAAAACCCACAGGCAAGAATGAGAATGTTAGAGTCAAGAAAGGGACAAGTGATGAATAATGTCGACAGAGATGGAGGAAGAAAGCCAGATCTGGACATCCTGATTGGCTATGCTAAAGGTTTTCAACTTTCCCTAAAAGTGTAAAGAAGCCATTGTAAGATTTTAAGCAGGAAGCAACAAGAGTCAAATTTGCATTCTTTAAAACAGACTTACAGACTGATGTAAAGCTGGGGGCACTAGACAGAAGGTTATGGCAGTGGTCTGTGTGAAGAGTTAGGGTGGCTGACTACAGTAGGGATCTTATAAACCATAGCCCACAGCCTGATTCCATATGGTTCAAGATCAAAGAATAGTTTTTCATTATTAAAGGGTCATAAAAAAGAAAACCACCAAAGAGTAAAACTAACTTGGAACAAAGGCTGTACGTGGTCCTGAAAGCCTAAAATATTCACTATCTGATCCTTTACAGAAAAAAGTTTGCTGCTCCCAGACTAGAGTGATAATGATGGAGATGGGGAAACGCACTTGGATGAAAGAGATATTTTGAAAGTAGAATCAATCAAAATGGAGATGCAGACATAGAGAGCAGACTTATGGGCAAGAGTAGAGGAGAAGAGAGAGAGGGTAAGATAAATGCAGAGAGTAGCGTGGATGAATATCACTAACATATGTAAGTAGACAGCCGATGGGAACTTGCTATATGACTCAGGGAACTCAAACAGGGGCTCTGTAATAACCTAGAGGGGTGGGGATGGGCGGGAGGTGGGCAGGAGATTCAAGAAGGAGGGGACATATATACACCTTTGGTTAATTTATGTTGCTGTATGACAGAAATCAAGCCAATATTGTCAACCAAACCTCAATCATTTAAAAATAAATAAATATATATTTTTTAAAATTTTGATCTATTGAATTTAGAAAAGAGGAGGAAATAGGCACCCAAAATTTCAACTTGGGCAATTGGATGGATGGAGTTATTATTTCCTGACAGAGAAGATAAGCTGAGACTCTAGTTTGAGAGAGCCTGCAAAACATTCACATTGCATCAGAATTTACCTTTCCTCTTTTTAAGTAAATTCCAGTTTTAAAGTACAGACCGGAGAGATGAGAAAATTGTAATCTTCCCTCTAAGACACTTTATAATCTTATAACAGGAAGAAAGTACAAATAAAGTTAAACATATCATAGCACAAAATAGTGACAGATGAGTGTCACAAGAGAGGTACAAGATGCCAAAGAGGTTCATAGGAGAAGAGAGAAATTAATACCACATCAATTTAGGGAAACAGGAAGGATTTCACTGACGATGTATCACTTGAAGCAGGCTTTGAAGTATAACTAGAAATACAGCATAACTTGAATTAATCCCAGGTTCTCTCTTAGTGCCACATTCCCACATCCACAGAAAATGAAGCAAAACTTAATGAACATTAATTCCAATCTTAAATATTATCAATTTGTAACCAACAACTGCACTTATTAAATTCCTCCTTCCTCTCCTAGTCTATTATCTGACATCTTCAACAGCTCTGGACTCTTCCTCTAGCCCACTTACAACCTCTCCCAGAAATCCAGCTGTCTGGGGTGGCTTCGTCTCTCCCTCCCCTCCATTTCCTTCTACTTTGGCAGTTGACACCCTTGGTATCTGTTTTTGCCTTGTGAAAACCCGAGAACTACAGTGGCTAGGACAGAACTCTTTTTCAAGGGCTATGGTTGGAGAAGGGAAAGATGGGATGGCTCACCTGTTAAAACGTGTCATCCTTGTTCCAAGTAAATAGAGTGGACAGCGTGGAGGCTTGTATTCAAGGAGAATTGGGGGTTTAATAAGAAGAGTTAAGACTGACAGCACGTCTCAGGATATACTGTGTAGATTTGTCTTCCATGGTCCCAATAGGTGCTATAGTGTGAGATGTAAAGACTGAAGTATTTGTTTGCCAGAGGAATGACTGTACTTACTGAATTGGAAAAGGAAAGAAGGCAGGTAAAACCTAGCTTTGCTGAACTCCACACAGCTTAAATCTCTGTTGTACTGTTGAAGCTGCATTCAACATTATGGAAGACAAGTCAAGTTACAGGGGCAAATATTTACATTAAAAATCTATTCAATATTTTCAAAAGCTTCCAGAGTAGTATCTAAAATCAGCACACAGTTGACCCAAGCTCTTTCTTTGGGCCCCTCCTCTCCCTCCTGAGGATCCTATTTCACTGATGAATGAGAATTAATGGTTATGCTCCTATTCCTACAAGTCACTGAGTCACCAGAGATTCAATTATGCTCCTCACACATTCTCCCTTAAGGCAGAAAATGGATTCATGCACTTTAGATTTTTAGTGAGAAGTCTTGAGTCTGAGATGTTTTCCATCTTAAATTTCAGATAATTGGAAAATGAGGCCATGATGATTATCAACTACATTATGGACCTAATTCTAAGTGAAAAGTATAGTGCTTTTGGTATCATGGCTGATGTAAAGACAAAGACGGGGTTTCTGGTCTTAAAAATAGACACATACACATGATGAGATAGAAGGGAAGGGAAAGAAAAAGAATCATTTGGAGTGTGAACTTTGGTAACCTCAATGTCTCATTTCAAGCACTGATGCTATCATGAGCTTCAATTTTAAATCCTATCATGATTTCAGCAGCAAATTAATATCCTACTCAAAACTAGATGGATGCCATTAATTCCAGTTTTTTTTTAATATATAAATTTTTCTCCTTGTCTTTCTGACTTGTCATGCTGAGTACAATGTGGGACAGAAGGAAAAAAATGTTGATGTGGTTGACAGTACCCTGCTTTCTTCTTTTTTTTACAGATTCTTTTTCAGTCAGTCACTCCTTGACCCTCATCTAACCTGGACTGTATATCTCTGCATGACCTCTCCCCCTAATCACTGCTACCCATCCACATAACATGCATTTATTGAGAACTTACAGTATTCTAGCCCTTTCACACCTATGAAGACACAAACTACTTGTGTCAAGAGACCAGTAGCATTAGACTCTTACATATTCACATTTTTTTTAAAATTTCCAAGATGATCTCACATTTTGATCAAAGAATTTTTTTTCCCTCTTTGGAGGAAATAAGAATGAGTTTTCTGTTAGAAATTTTTGAAAAGAAAATTCATTAATATTTGATTATTCATTCAAGAAAGCAACCTGGAGATTCTTCTCATTCTATATGAAATTTTACTTTCTAGATCAAAATTTTCTCTGCTTAATAATCAGAAAAGGAGTGAATGGCTTCTAAAAGTTTATAACCCACACAGTACAAGAGATCTTTACGGACCCCATAAGAAATCAGGAAGCATGCATAGGCCATACCATGGAGCTTCAGAAAACTGGCTCAAATCCCAGAAAATCCAGCTCCTCTCTCCTGATCCAGCAAAGCACCCACAGGCTTCCTCATGCATGTTCTTTGGTAAGCTCTGCCCTGGGTAAAGAGGAGGGGGGGGGTGTAAAGAAGGAAAACAATCTTTAAGTCCATTTTCTAGCCAAGGAAAGTATAATTCAGAAAGATTAACTTTAGGGAATTATTGAAGGTAATAATTAGTAAATGATAACTAAGACTGGGGTACAGGTCTTCTGTCTTTAATTCCAGTGGTCCTCCTGATGACTCACAGCTGCTCTCTGAAACGTGCTCTCTTTGAAGCCTAGTTAGAGATTCATATAGAGGTGGCAGGGACTTAAAATGTTATGAAGTATAATTGATTTACAATGTTGTGCTAATTTCTTCTTTACAGCAAAGTGACTTAGTTACCCATCTACATATTCTTTTTCACATTATTTCCATTATGGTTTATCACAGGCTATTGAATGTAGTTCCCTGTGCTATACATTAGGACCTTGTCTTTTATCAAGCCTATGTATAATAGTTTGCATCTGATGATCCCAAACTCCCAGCCCTTCCTCCACCCACCCCCCTCTTCCTTGGCAACTACAAGTCCATGATCTGTGTCTGTGAGTCTGTTTCAGTTTCGTAGATATGTTCTTTTGGGTCAAGTTTTAGATTCCGCATAAAAGTGATATCATATGGTATTTATCTTTCTCTTTCTGACTTCCTTCACTTAGTGTGATAAACTCTTGTTGCTGTAAATGGCATTGGTAGGGACTTTTTGACAACGTTCATCCAGCTTCTGCTCTTGCTTTGTAGGAAGCAAGCAGAAAAATGCACCAGGCTATTAAAAATTATGCCACTACAGCATTGTTGATGGGAACTGTGGGTGATTTAATCTGCTTGGAGATATCAAACAACATCCAACAGCAGGTTGCTATGGCAATGTTAGTCTTAGCTTAGTGGCTTTAAACAAAAATATCTCAAGGGTAAAGTAATTAGGTAAGTAGAGCAGAGAATCTTCGTTGTTTCATGCGGTCATTATCCAATGATTACCATTTTATGGTTGTGACTTGTGCTTACAGCCTTACCTAATATAGCAGTTCTCCCTTGGGGGAGAACGTATATGTGTATTGGTGTGTGGGTGTGATGGGGGCAGTATCTCTGATTAACACCTGCCCCCAAACTCCTTTAGCAGGTGGCACCATATGGCAAGCTCCCACTCAAGTGCAAATATAACAATAGAAGAATATGTAGGACTCAAGATACACATACAACTCCAAACTAGGTCTGTCAGGGAGTTATGAGTACATGTTAGGAGAATAATGTTCACCGGTGCCTTGTTTTTTTCCTTTTAAATTAAATTTGAATGCAAGTCAATATTGCTTGTTCTAATTCTCTCTGACTCAATGGTCGTTTCCCAAGGCTCTGGAAAGGTCTTTTGTTTCTAAGGGCTGGCATTCCTACCCACTCAATCAGGCACCACCACTCACCCACATCCTACCCCCTCTTCACCCCGGAAACATAGAACTCTTCCCTTGAATTGCTTATTCATCCCAGGAGAATACTGCCAGAAAGCATAACAACTTTTCTGGGCTTCCTGTGACATCCACTTTCAATATGACAGAGAGGATGAAAGAAACTGATTTTTTATTGAACACTCACTATGTGCAATGTCTTTTAGTCAGTCTTTGGACATTTTCCCAGTAGATCTATCTTCTCAATAACTCAGATGAGAAACTGAGACTCATAGAGGTTCAAAACAAATCCCAGACACACCAAGCTAGTAAGTAGCAGAGCTGGGATATAAACTCAGGTCTGCATGAGCCAGAAGTCTATATTATTTCCCTTATGCCATGCTGCTTCACTTAAGGAAGGTTTATGTATTTAAGCACAACTGGAATCAATATTACCAGGAGAAATATCAATAACCTCAGATACACAGATAACACCACCCTTATGGCAGAAAGCTAAGAACTAAAGGGCCTCTTGATGAAAGTGAAAGAGGAGAGTGAAAAAGTTGGCTTAAAACTCAATAATCAGAAAATTAAAATCACGGCATCCAGTCCCATCACTTCATGGCAAATAGATGGGGAAACAATGGAAACAGTGAGAGATTTTATTTGGGGGGGGGGGGGTCCAAAATCACTGCAGATGGTGATTGCAGCCAAGAAATTAAAACACACTTGCTCCTTGGAAGAAAAGCTATGACCAACCTAGACAGCATATTAAAAAGCAGACATTACTTTGCCAACAAAGGTCCATCTAGTCAAAGCTATGGTTTTTCCAGTAGTCATGTATGGATGTGAGAGTTGGACTATAAAGAAAGCTAAGCACCGAAGACTTGTTGCTTTTGAACTGTCGTGTTGGAGGAGATTCTTCAAAGTCCCTTGGACTGCAAGGAGATCAAACTAGTCAATCCTAAAGAAAATCAGTCCTGAATAGTCATTGGGAGGACTGATGCTGAAACTCCAATACTTTGGCCACCTGATGTGAAGAACTGACTGATTGGAAAAGACCCTGATCCTGGGAAAGATTGAAGGCAGGAGGAGAAGGGGACGACAGAGGATGAGATGGTTTGTTGGCATCACCGACTTGATGGACATGAGTTTGAGCAAGCTCCAGGAGTTGGTGATGAACAGGGAGGCCTGGCATGCGGCAGTCCATAGTGTCACAGAGGGTCAGACATAACTGAGCAACTGAATGAACTGATATATTTAAGATGTGGAAGGGTCAATTGTCCTGCTCTGCTTTGGTCTACTTTCTAGATTTTTAAGCACTATCTCTACCCGTTTGAACTAATGATTCTCAACCAGGATAATTTTGTCATCCAGAGGGTATTTGGCAATGCCTGGACCCATTTTTTGGTGGTCATAACTAGGGGAATGCCATTGGCATCTAGTGGGTAGAGGCAAGAAAAAAGCTGTTAATCATTCTATAATGCATGCAAGCACCCCTCACAACAAATAATTATCCTGTTCAAAGTATAAATAGTGCCTAGGTTGAGGATCTTGATTTAGAAAACCCTGTGGATTCTCAGGAGCTGGGTAATATTGTGTGTATCTTTTACCTATGGAAGTAAGTTTACTGATTTCTACATAGACTTCAGTAAGAGGAGAGTCTAGAGCACAAGTCTGTTTCTCAGAAAATTGTGACCATCTTTCTTTCATCATAGATCTTGGTAAGTTTTGACACAAAAGTTAAGAAATACCAGTAGAGTGAATAGAAGAATAAGAAATGTGACAAAATGATATGATAACCTGCAGGGGATGCACAGGGAATGTAGTATTTGCCTAGAAAATCAAAGAATGCTGCCTCCATAGAGGTGACAGTCTTTGAGTGGAGACAGAAGGAAGGCACTCTCCAGGTATAGAAGTGAAGTGGTAGGCATTCCAAGGAGAGTGGACAATGTGTACTATGTCATGGGAGTTTGAAATAGTGTGGCCTGCTTGGGGAACATCGATGTCCAATGCATCTGGAGCCCAGGGAGTGGCAGGTAAGAAGATGGACAGGTAGCTAGGGGCTGGCTCTAAAAGGACTTTGTATGGAGCTTCAGTTTTGTTTTCTAGGTACCAGGAAGTGCTCCACTGGTTCTCAATTTCCACTTCGTAGAGGCAAGATCATCCCAGGCTAAGGCTCACCTGCAATCCCCATCCAATAACATCTCATAGGAATACGCTGATGTATTAGTTTCCTATGGTTGCAATAGCAAAGTACAACAACAGATATTTATCTCAAAATTCTGGACACTAGAAATCTGAAATCAAGGTGTCAGCTGGGTCATACTCTCTCTGAAGACTCTAGGAAGGATCCTTTCTTATCTCTTCTAGTTTCTCATAGTTGCCAATAGCCTTTGATATTCCTTGGCTTGTGGAAACATCATTCCAGTCACTGCATCAGTCATCACATGACATTCTCCCTCTATGTCCAAATTTCCCTCTTATGAGGACACTGGTCATATTAGACTAGGAATCACCCTAATCCACTATGACTTCATTTTTACTTGGTTACACCCACAAATACCCTTTGTCCAAATAAGGCCACGTTGACAGGTTTTGGGAGTAAGGACTTCAACAAGGCTTTTTGCGGCCACGATTCAACCCATAACCACTGATTAGGTCATATTTCCTTCTTTAGAGAGGTCAAGCCCCTTTGAACTGAAATTAACAGCTGTTTGTTGAGACCTCACTCAAAGGATGGCCTATCCTCTTTTTCACATTTATGCTACTATATAAAATGGGATAAATAAAGTCTTATTGTGTATAAAGGTGTTTTTTTTTTTATATATATATGAATGAAAAGAAGTTACACGTCTGAGACTGCTCAACTAAGGCAACATTTCACAATCTGACAAGATAAACTGTGCCCTGTCTTTGCAGGACTATCTTTCTGGCTTTTTCAGCCTCAAGAAATGTTCTACCAAGTATTTTTCCCTAAAGTGGTTTCACAGGGGAAACTAGCAGCAGAAGTTATTATTTTCATTATCTGAAACTATATAGCTACATTCTCAGTAGGTGGGTGCCCTTAGACTTTAGGTGGTATCCTATTCTGCTGACTTTCTGTTTGTTTCCAAGTCTGACATGTAAACACAAATGCTGCCCTCGGGAACAATCTGTGAGCTAATTTCATGCCTCATGGGCTGCAGCTTGTGGGAAAGCACAGTGCCAGGACCATGGAGACAGCAAGGCACATTGGAGTGGACACTGGCTTGAGAACTTGAGCTATCTTCTTAGAGCTGCCATGAGTTTGCTGTGTGATCTTTGATAAGTCAACTTTTAAACTTCAGTTTTCCTATCTAAAGTTTGTGATAATAAGCACTCTCTGTGTCTAGTCTAAGATCATCATGAAGAAATAATCCTTTAATGTTCAACTTCTTTGGCTCTATCCTGAACATGGTAGTTAGCAACAATTGTGTAAATCTTTCATTATTGACTTCAAAATACTCCTGCCTCATTTATTCCATATACTTAATTGTGAATTCTTCTTCAAATCACCTATTAACTTTCCTAAGGGAAAGTTGACATCTTACTTTACAAAACCAATCAGGCATATTCCCCCACTCAACTCACCATGTACTCACTGACCCTCTCAAGGTTTTCCCCAATCCTCAGACTTTGATCCCATCTATGTGAGAATGCTTCAATGCCAAGTCCCCTCTAAGCAAAGTATACTATATTTTATAAAGTAAGGTAATATCAAATTTGTAATTCATCTGGATTATGGACATGTACCACAAGGCTTAAAGCTGTGCTCCTCATAATTGTTATTCCTCCAGAATGCACAATGGAGCTTCTATTTACCTCATAAAAGGAAAGTGCACATGTGAGGAAATTTGGTAAAATTAAGAAGTTTGGCCTTGGAGTACAAAATGTAGCAGGACAAGAGCTAACGGAGTTTTGCCAAGAGAACAAATGGGTCACAGCAAACACCCTCTTCCAACAACACACTCTACACGTGGACATCACCAAATGGTCAATACTGAAATCAGACTGATTATATTCTTTGCAGAGGAAGATGGAGAAACTCTACACAGTCAGCAAAAACAAGACCGTGGGCTGACTATGGCTCAGATCATAAACTCCTTATTGCAAAATTCAGACTTAAACTGAAGAAAATAGGAAAACCACTAGACCATACAGGTATGACTTAAATCAAATCCCTTATGATTACACAGTAGAAGTGACAGATTCAAGGGATTAAATCTGAAACACAGAGTGCCTGAAAAAATATGGACAGAGGTTCATAACATTGTACAGGAGGTAGTGGTCAAAACCATCCATCCCCAAGAAGAAGAAATGCAAAAAGGAAAAATGGCTGTCTGAGGAGTCCTTACAAATAGCTGAGAAAAGAAGAGAAATGAAAGGCAAAGGAAAAAGGAAAGGTATACCCATCTGAATACAGAATTTCAAAGAAGAGCAAGGAGAGATAAGAAAGCCTTCCTAAGTGATCAATGCAAAGAAATGAAGAAAACCAATAGAATGGGAAAATTATTAGAGATACCAAGTAAACTTTTTATGCAAAGATGGGCACAATAAAGGACAGAAATGGTACGACCTAACAGAAGCAGAAGATATTAAGAAGAGGTGACAAGAATACATAGAAGAACTATATAAGAGGTATTAATGACCCAGATAACCATGAATGTGTGATCACTCACTTCTAGTCAGACATCGTGGAGTGCGAACTCAAGCGGGCCTTAGGAAGCAACCTGAGCTCATAGAGGTTATGGAATTCCAGCTGAGCTGTTTCAAATCCTGAAAGATGATGCTGTGAAAGTGTTGCACTCAATATGCCAGCAAATTTAGAAAACTCAGCAGTGGCTACAGGACTGGAAAATGTTGATTTTCATGCCAATCCCAAAGAAAGCCAATTCCAAATAATGTTTAAACTGCAGCACAGTTGCACTCATCTCACATGCTAGCAAAGTAATGCTCAAAAATCTCCAAGATAGGCTTCAACATGAACTGAGAACTTTCAGATGTTCAAGTTGGATTAAGAAAAGGTAGAGGAACCAGAGATCAAATTGCCAACATCCGTTGGATCATCGAAAAAGCAAGAGAATTCCAGAAAAGCATCTACTTCTTCATTGACTATGTTAAATCCTTTGGCTGTGTGGATCATGACAAACTGTGTAAAATTCTTAAAGAGATGGGAATACCAAACCACCTTAGCTGCCTCCTGAGAAATCTGTGTGCAGGTCAAGGAGCAACAGTTAGACCTGGACATGGACTGGTTCCAAATTGGGAAAGGAGTATGTCAAGGCTGTATATTGTCACCTTGCTTATTTAAATTATATTCAGAGTACATCATGCAAAATGCCAGACTAGATGAAGCACAAGTTGGAATCAAGATTGCTGGGAGAAATATCAATAACATCAGATATGCAGATGACACCACCCTTATGGCAGAAATCAAAGAGGAACTAAAGTGCCTCTTGATGAAAATGAAAGAGGAGAGTAGAAATGTTGGCTTAAAACTCAGCATTCAAACAACTAAGATCATGGTATCTGGTCCCATCAATTCATGGCAAGTAGATGGGGAAACATGGAAACAGTGACAGGTTTTATTTTCTTGGGCTCCAAAATCACTGCAGATGGTGACTGCTGTGATGAAATTAAAAAATGTTTGTTCCTTGGTAAAAAAGCTATGACCAGCCTAGACAGTATATTAAAAAAGCAGAGACATTACTTTGCTAACAAAGGTCTGTCTAGTCAAGGCTATGGTTTTTCCAGTGGTCATGTATGGATGTGACAGTTGGACTATAAAGAAAACTGAGCACCGAAGAATTGATGCTTTTGAACTGTGGTGTTGAAGAAGATTCTTGAGAGTCCCTTGGACTGCAAGGAGATCCAACCAGTCGATCCTAAAGGAAACCAGTCCTGAATATTCATTGGAAGGACTGATGCTGAAGCTGAAACTCCAATACTTTGGCCACCTGATGCAAAGAACTGACTCATTTGAAAAGACCCTGATGCTGGGAAAGATTGAAGGCAGGAGGAGAAGGAGATGACAGAGGATGAGATGGTTGGATGGCATCACTGACTCGATGGATATGAGTTTCAGTAAGCTCTGGGAGTTGGTGAGGGACAACTGGTGTACTGCAGTCCATGGGGTTGCAAAGAGTCAGACACGACTGAGGGTCTGAACTGAACTGAACAATTCATTCAAGTTTGTCTTCAACTTTCTCCTCCACATCTTTTAGATATTCTGACGTTTCTTTAGACTGTAGCTCCATGGAAATCAGAGAAGTACTTGATATTATTTACTTATTTTTAAAAAGATTCCTGTATACATACTGTGCTATTACTGGGATTCCAAAGACCAAATATCCTACACAAATCAAGAAGACCACAGTCTAGTTAGGGCAAACATCAGGCAAATTAGTAATGTGCAATAGAACTGTATATACATCTTTGGAACCTACATTTGAGGACAGAGATATTTTTCAGTCTTTGCCCCAGTGATCTGTTTCTACTCACAACACTCTGATACCAAATAGCTTGGCTTTGCCCCCCTCCACACTAACCATGTCTCCAAGTCTACAGACAAATTGGGTATCCTAAATACCTCTGGTAGAACTAAGATAAGAAGGTAAGAGTCAAAAACAGGAAGAAAGTTGGGAGATGGATGATGTATATCTGGAGAAAGGCTGTCATGATGAGGAGGGAAGTGAGAGAAGGTAGAGGTCAGGGGAAAGAAGCGCCCATCACAGAGCTGTGAGTGCAACAGAGGATCATGTTAGGAACACAGGACAGTGAGTTGGCCTGAGGAGAGCTTTGTTCCTTGGATAGCAAAACACTTGCCTGGAAGAGGAGGTGCTTGGAACACTGCACTTTATTCTTCTTTTCTGAATATCACTAAAATTTAATTTGAAATTTTCTGCATTTACATTTTTTTGAAGAACAAGTTCTTTGTTTCATTGATACTTCTGTTTTTCTGGTCTCTACTTAATTTATTTCTGCTCTAATCTTTGTTTTCTTTCCCTCTGTTAACTTTGAATCTAATTTGTTCTTCTTTTTCGAGTTCCCTGAGATATAAAGTTAGGTTGTTTGAGATTTTCTAATTTCTTAATATATGTGGGTTTTTTGTTTTTTTTTTTTTTTTTCTATAAATTTTCCCCTCAGAGATGCTTTTGCTGCATTCTATAATAGCTGATATATTTCCATTTTAACTTTCATTTTCAATGTAATTTTTATTTCACCTTTCATTTCTTCTTTGACCCAGTGATTGCTGAGAAGTACATTGTCTAGTTTCCACAAATTTATAGATCCTCTTACTTTTCTCTTGTTGATATCTAGTTTCATATCATTGTGGTTAGAAAATATAGTTGGTATGATTTCAATTTTCTTTAATTTGTTAATATTTGCTTTGTACCCTATCATATGATCTATCCTAGAGAATGTTCCAAATGCACTTGAGAAGGAAGTGCCTTCTGCTGATGTGAGATGAAATATTCTGTCTGTGAGATGAATATATGTCTGTTCAGTTCATTCATTCTAGAGTGCCATCCAATGTTTCCTCATTGGTTTTCTGTCTGGACCAGCAGTCTACAACATTTTTGACACCAGGGATTGCTTTTGTGGGAGACACTTTTTCCACAGGTGAGGGGGGTTGTTTGGGGATGATGCGCGCACATGACACTTATTGTGCACTTTATTTCTATTATTATTACATCAGCCCCACCTCAGATCATCAGGCATCAGCTCTCAGAGGTTGGGGACCTCCTGCTGGACCATCTATCCACTGCTGTCGGTGGAATATTGAAGTCCCCTACTATTATTCTATTCTAAGGGGCCTACGAATGATGACAATAGTGCAGCTCTCTTTAAGATGTGATTATCTTCAGCAGAGCTCTCTCTCCCTCCTTGTGTCAGGCCCTCCATCCTTCTAGAAACTCTCCTGAAACACAGTCTCCCGGATGATGATTTCACTTTGGGTCAAACTGAGCCTGAGGTGCCTGAGCATCGTGGAATGGAAACATTCACGAGGTGTTGGAATTTACACACGTATATACACGCGTGTGTGCATCAGTTGTTCATTCATATCCAACTCTGTGGCCCCACGGACTATAGCCTTCCAAGTTCCTCTGCCCATGGGATTTTTCAAGCAAGAATGCTGGAGTGGGTTGCCATTTTTCCTCCTCCAGGAGATCGTCCCAACTCAGGGATCAAACCTATGTCTCCCGTGTCTTCTGCACTGCAGGTGGATTCTTTACTTGCTGAGCCATCAGGGAAACCCATATATATAAGTACATAGTATATCAAAGCAAACAATGTATTAGTAAAAAATATGTATATTTAATTATATCATATATGTTAGTTTTGATTTTTTCGTAAATAACCATGTGCAGAAAGTCCAAGCCCTAACATTTATTTTAATGATTTAAGGTAAAAATACAAGCTGCAGTCATTTTTTCAAATAGTAATCATGTTTCATGTACAAAAGGAGTTACATAAGGGCTAAAACAATTACATAAGAGCCATTCCTTGAGATAACCATTGTATTTCAGTATATAGCAGAAGTGCTTCATGCAAAATTTCCACTTCATCTTACACAATATTTAAAAGATGAATTCCAAGCTTAAACTTTAAGAAAATTAGTCTTTTGGACTCTGTGGGAGAAGGTGAGGGTGGGATGATTTGAGAGAATAGCACTGAAACATGTATATTATCATATGTGAAACAGATCACCAGTCCAGGTTTGATGCATGAGACAGGGGGCTCAGGGCTGGTGCACTGGGATGACCCTGAGGGATGGGGAACACATGTACACCCATGGCTGATTCATGTCAATGTATGGCAAAACCAATACAATGTTGTAAAGTAATTAGCCTCCAATTAAAATAAAAAGGAAAAAAGAAAATTACAAATTTTACTGTTTATAGTTTTTATAAAGAATACTCTAAAGAGAAAATTACTTTTTTTCTGTAAGTGAAGAATATAATGACTACAGACACAGTTAGGTACTTTGATTCATGCTAAGGTGCTAGAAGTTTTAGCCAATATTTCTTTTACAACATCAGTTCAAATGTCAACATGATTTTTGCCTCAAAAAAGTGACTCATATAGAAACTGTGGCAATTCGGACTTGAGTATTTCATAGACATTTTCTCAAAAAATGAACTAAATGAGCCTATCACTTCATGGAAAACAACTGACAGTATTTGTTGCCAAAGATAAAATTGGAGCTTTCCAGTGAAACTTTGGAAAACTAGTATCAGCCACCATCAGCTTTAAGACCTTTTCGATACTTTCCAATACAAAATAGCATCATTTATGATAAGATGACTGATAATATTAATGGATATATGAGGGAATATGTCAATGTTTGGAAGCTCTGTATAACTCAGGGAGCCAGTATTTTCCAAAAGACCAAAATCATGCATTACTAAAACAATCATTTAAAGTACAAAAAGGACTAATGGAGTTTAATGTAAAACAGTGTTAAAATTTCTTTGATACAGTTTCAGAATTTTGCTGCAAAAAATCTTTAAGAAAGTTTTGATGTATAAGCAAAGCAGAATATCAACAACTATTTTAAAGGTTATTAAAATATTCCTTCTTTTTCCAATTTACATATCAAGTCAGTTTTCTTTCAGATGCTTCAATAGGACCATTTATAATAGATTGAATGCTGAAGTAAATAAAAGAATTAGCTGTCTTCTTTTAAATCAAACAATAGAAATATTTATTAAAAAAGTAAAATAATACCACTCTTCTCCCTAATCTTTGCTTTGAAAAATTTAGGATTTTTCATTAAAATGTTATTATATTAACAATGATGAAGTTTTGTTTTTTAAGGTTTTAGTTTTAAATTCTAAACTAATTTGAAAGCAAAAACACTAAAAATGTAAATATATATTGAGATTCATAGACAAGAACACCTTCTTAACTGAGATGAAGAGACTCTAAAGCAACTCTAGCTCTTCCCTTTTACTGATCTTAAGTACCAAATACCCATGAGAAAATCTTTTCCTCCCCATAATTTGTCCTTGTTAGTCCTCCCCATCAATGGAGTCTTGCTAAAAGAAAGTATGTGCTAAGTCACTTCAGTCATGTCCAACTCCTTGCAACCCTATGGACTGTAGCCCGCCAGGCTTCTCTGTCCATGGGATTCTTTAGGCAAGAATGCTGGAGTGGGTTGCCATGCCCTCCTCCAGGGAACCCCATGGCAAATAGAAGGGGAAAAGATGGAAGTAGTAACAGATTTCCTTTCCTTGGGCTCCAAAATCTCTGTGGACAGTGAAATCAGAAGAAAATTGCTTCTTGGCAGAAAAAAGCCATGACAAACCTAGACAGTATGTTGAAAAAGCAGAGACATTACTCTGCCAACAAAAGTCTGTATAGTCAAGGCTATGGTCTTCCCGGTGGTCACCTACGGTTGTGAGAGCTGGACGGTAAAGAAGGCAGAATGCTAAAGAATTGATGCCTTTGAACTGTGGTGTTGAAGACTCCTGAAAGTCCCTTGGACAGCAAGGAGATCAAACCAGTCAATCTTAAGGGGGATCTACCCTGAATATTCACTGAAAGGACTGATGCTGAAGCTCAAGTATTTTGGTCATCCAGTGCGAACAGACCACTCATTGGAAAAGTCCCTGGTACTAGGAAATATTGAAGCCAGAAGGAGAAGAGGGAATCAGAGGATGAGATGGCTGGATGGCATCACTGATGCAATGAGCATGAACTTGGGCAAACTCCAGAAGATGGTGAGGAACAGGGAGGCCTGGCATGCTGCAGTCCATGAGTTCACAAATAGTCAGACATGGCTGGGAGACTAATCAACAACAACAAACCTTATTCAGCCTCCACATAACCTACTCTGAAAATCAGTCCTGCTTCTGCTGTTGACCTGGAGTGAGAAAAATAACTCAGTTATACCTAAGTGTAGCTTAGCACAATGATTCAATTGCATCTATCTCCAGCTCTGAAAACACCCTCCCTTGAGTTCTTCCCCTAACTCACTCACCCAAATCAAAGTTAAACTCTCTTGCTGCTATGCTTCTATAACACCTTAAAAAAAAAAAAGAAAGTGTTAGTCACTCCATCGGGTCTGACTCTTTGAAACCCCAAGGACTGTAGTCCACAAGGCTTTTTGGTCCATGGAATTCTCTATGGAGTGGGTTGTCATTTCCTTCTCCAGGGGATTTCCTGACCCAAAAATCAAACTTCAGTTTTCCACATTACAGGCAAATTCTTTACTGTCTGAGCCACCACAGAAGCCCCCTATAACATCTTATACTTCTATTAATAACATATTATTTTTTCTTCACATATCTTTCTCATCATTAGATTATCAACTTCTTTCAGATGATAATAACTGTGTTTCCCTAATTTCTTTCTTCCCAATTAGTTGGAATGCATTAAACATTTGTTGGATTGAATTAGCCATATGATTTCTACTGATTGTAACTGTGAAGTTTCTGTGTTGAGGATGCTGTTATTCACTAAATTATCTCAAATAAATACTAGAGATGATCCCACCTTATCCACTTGGCAAATATCTACTCATTCTTTAAGACTCCACTCAGGGATCTCTTCCTCCCCCAGTATAATTACCCATATTCTCCTTTGTGCATTTCATGCTCAAGGAGCTGTGGATCATCAAAAACATTATCCCTCTCTCATCTGTTCTTCAGAAAGAATCTCTGTGATGCTAGAATTTAAAGTTTAACATTCCTAGAAAAATGCATTATAGCAGCCTTTTGTAGCCTGTATTCTACTGAACATAGTCCCTCGATGTGTTTCTTTAAAAAGGCATGTACCGTCAGATAAAATATAGAGGTACTGCATTACTACATCCCTTGAAGATTTATCACACAGAATACTGTTTTCTGTGAAGTCAGTTTCAAAAGAAATAAGGAAAACAGTTTAAATTTCTTTGGCTAGGATTGTTTAGCTCTTTTGTCCCAGGACTTCTGCTTTTATTTTTTCCTTTCACTTTATGCCTATTGACATGCCAGGGAATTCCGGTTCTATGAAAAACACTTTGGAAAATGGTAATGATAGGACTAAATGTGATTTCTTCACACATAATTTGGCAGAATGACTAAGTATGCATCTGGTCTGGTTTCTTTTATTTTTTTCATATCTCTTTGTGCTTTCACTTACATCTATTCCCAGGGACTACCCGAGATGTAGGGTAGTAGAGTACTCTTATCTCTATTTTATAGAAAGAAAAAAGATTTACTAGGGTTAAGTGACTTTTCAGTGGTCCCCCAGTTGACAGGCAGCAGAGCTGGGGTTACAGCACTGGCCTTCTAACCCCTAAAGGGCTTCTTTGGGGTTCCATGCTGCTTCCCATATGGGCATGTAAGCTCAGAGAATGCAACATTTATTTCTTTTTCTTTTACTTACAACTTTAATGTCTATTTAATCACAAGGAAAATCGAGTGTTGTCTTTAGAGTCAGACAAAGACAAATCTGGTTTGAAGCTTCAGCTCTTCAACTGGTGTCTGCTGTGCGGCTTCTATAAATCATATCACCTGTCAGAAACTCAGTTTCTTATATAGACAGAAAGCATAGTGTTCACTTGTAGGGATTTTTGTGAAGTTTCAGATCATGTTCATAAACCACTTGTCCGCTTCCTGGTACAAAGTTACCGTTTGGTAGCTATTCATTCTTCTCCTCGTCTTTCATTCCTGAAGAATCTTAAACATTATGGGAGTGGAAAGCCTCTTTTAATGAAAGCAACTATTTGATATTAAAGCATCTTCAAGCCAAGAAGTCCACTTCTAAAATTCCACATTTTGAAATACTTGACTGGTGTAGAAATCTGTTAGCTGCATATCATTATTGTAGTGATAACAAGTTGAACACTTACAAGGCAGGGGGCAGAGGGGCTTCATATGATGGGAATCCCCTATCACCCCAACCTGATGTTGTAATAAAGTCATCTGGCCTATGTATCCAGCTGAGAGGAGGAAGAGTCATATTTCTTGAGAATCATAATAGCTGCCATTTACTGAATATTGACTGTACTAAGGCTTTCTTCCATGACCTTTAAGTTTATCATCTCTAACCCTCATAACAACCCAGCAATATGAATATGATTAGTCATTTATTATAACCCTCTTACAGATGTGATGATGACAATTCAGATTTCCTAGCTAACTATTCCAATTATGCAGCATTATCTATGTAGATGTATGTTAGTCAGTCGGTTGTATCTGATTCTTTGCTACCCCATGGACTCACATATATTTATACACACCTGACCAAGAGCATCTAGGAATAGAATTGAGTGTCAAAAGCTATGGTCCTTTAAAATTCTGATAGATTCTACCAATTTGCCCTCCAAAAAGAGTTGTGCAAAATTAATACTCCTCAACAATGAATGAGTGTGACTTTTCTCTGGCAGTGAAAAGTAAAAATGTTAGTTACTCAGTAGTGTTTGACTCTTTGCAACCCCATGGACTGAAGTCTGCCGAGCTCCTCTGTCGATGGAATTATCCAGGAAAGAATACTGGAGTGGGTTGTGATTTCCTTCTCCAGGCAATCTTCCCAACCCAGGGATCGAACATAGGTCTCCAACATTTGTAAGCAGATCTTTTACTATCTGAGCCACCAGGGAGGCCCCAGCAGTACTATTTATCTACCTTAAAAGTTTTTCCAAATTAATGGGTAAATATGACATCCTATCAAGGATGTTTTAATTTGTATTTCTTACACTGTGAGGTTTAGTAACTTTTTAAATGTATTTTGGACATGTGGTGTTCTTTTTCTTTCGACTACATGCTATAGCCTTTTCTTTGGAGTTGTCTGTCTTTTAGGTTGTGGAAGACAACTTGACTTTGTTAAGCACTTGGAAAATATCTTTGTTCATTTAAAACAAACTGAAAGCAATCTAGTGAAAGTGTTAGTCGTGTCCAACTCTTTGCAATTTAGTCATGTCTGACTCTTTGCAATCCCATGGACTGTAGCCTGCCAGGCTTCTCTGTCCATGGAATTCTCCAGGCAGGAATATTGGTGTGGGTAACCATTCCCTTCTACAGGGAATCTTCCTGACCCAGGAATCAAACCCAGGTCTCCTGCATTGCAGGCAGATTCTTTACTATCTGAGCCACCAGGGAAACCCTAATCAATCTGATTTCATCAATGGGAAATAAGTTCATAATTTGTGATATATCCATACAATGGGATTCCATGCAGTTATTAAAAAGGAAAGGGAGATTATCTGCACTGATTTGCAAAGATGTCCAAGATACATTGCTAAATAGACTAGACAATGGCCTAATTATATGTGTAATAGACTCCCCACTACATCATTTATGTATACACATATATGTTTGTGCTTAGTCACTAAGTCATGTCCAACTTTTTGTCACCCCATGGACTACAGCACACCAGGCTGCCCTGTCCATGGGATTTTCCAGACAAAATTATTGGGCTGGGTTGCCATTTCTGCCTCCAGGGAGTCCTCCTGAGCCAGGGATTGAACCTGAGTCTCCTGTGTCTCCAGTATTGGCAGGTGGGTTCTTCACCCCTACGTCACCTGAGAAGCCTTGTATGAATGTATACATGTTTGTAAGTTTCTGGATAATAAAGAGATGTGGATGCTAATGCTTCTGGTAAATACAAATGGAGAAGAGAAAAAGAGTAAGGTACTTTTCACAGTTTTTGTACAAATGAGCAAATGCTATTTTTATAATAAAAATAATTATTAGGAACTTTGCAAAACTGATTTTAAAAAGTCACTTTCTTTTTAGGTAGTTGAGTTGGTAACAGGTCAGCCAGGCTCCCCTTTCTACACTATGCTGCCCTGAGCAGAATCAAGGCTTTCCTGCAATACATTGACATTTCCAGTGGTAGGCTTTCATGGTCTTCCTGCTTTCAGCAAGACCAAGGGAAACCTCTGTGAGAGGTGGGAAGAACAATAGGATGGAGGGTGGGAGACAGAAGAGTTATCTGAAGATGCAGCCTCATGAGGGATGAGGTGCATGTTTTTTCCCTTACTCATGATGATGATACTACATTATCTTATAAAACTGAGGCTTTTCAGAAACTATGTTTTCAAGGCTGAGATCAAGGTACCTCTATTGTGAGGCAGAACAAATAGACAGGAGGGGGCAAATTTTCTAGAAAAGAGAAATGAGGTTAGTGCCAGAAGCAGAAGTTAAGTGAATCATGGGCTGATAATTCAGTAGCAAATCACCTTTGGGGATTGTCCCATCCACCAGAGTCTGATTGCTTTACAAGGAACTTGAGGAGCAAGAGAACCACCTGTATTCCCCAGGAGGTAGTAGTATAAAATTCCTTGCTTTTCAGACTTTGCTCCTTAGGAATCCCTGACATCATTGGCCAAATGAGATGCACCTCCTTATCAGTTAAATATGAAGTATCATGTTTTGTTAATATCTATATAAATTTTAATCCTATTCTATAATCATCTGTTGATTGTAATAAAATTATTTTTATTCTCTATATTTTCAATGACACCTGTTGACTAGGAAAATGAACTGTATATGCCCTGAGTGGGTACATTACTGACAGGAAAGGGGAGAGATCTCTTGTACCAGGTATGTCTGGCTTTGATCTACTTGTTAGATCTGTTAGCTGTCCTTATTCATGACATTCAGGTGCTAAACTGCAACTACCTTATTTATTTGTAAAAGAAAAACAGTAATCCTACCTGTATAGAACCATGTGAGAACTAAATGAAATAAAAATATATTGCAGTGCCTTTCACTACAGAGATATATTAATAACTAACGCTTACTGACCCCACCCCAGATGGTAAAGAATCCACCTGCAAAGCAAGAGACCCAGGTTTGATTCCTGGGCCAGGAAGATCCCCTGGAAAAGGAAATGGCAACCCACTGAGTATTCTTCCCTGGGAAATCTCCTGGACAAAGGAACCTGGCGGGCTATAGGTCATAAGGTCGCGAAACAGTCCCAAAGGGCTTAGTGACTAAACAGCTATAAACAGTGACTGAACAACAGTAACAAACACTTACTGAATCGTTACTATTAAAGTAAGCAGTTAAGGCCCATGATATAGCTACTTTGTCTTTCATTCTAGAAATGAAGTAACAGGGACTTAAAGCAGTTATGCTAATAAATTATCAAAGCCAGGATTTGAACCAAGCAGGGTTTCTGCAGAGCCAGCTTATTTAAGTGAACTGCCTTCCAGTGCCAGGGTTGGAGATTGTCACACATAATTTTGATGACCAACTTAGACAGCATATTAAAAAGTGGAGACATTGCTTTGCTAACAAAGAACTGTCTTGTCAAGCTTATGGTTTTTCCAGTAGTCATATATGGATGTGAGAGTTGGACCACAAAGAAAGCTGAGCACTGAAGAATTGATGCTTTTGAACTGTGGTGTTGAAGAAGACTCTTAAGAGTCCCTTGGACTGCAAGGAGATCCAACCAGTCCATCCTAAAGGAGATCAGTCCTGGGTATTCATTGGAAGGACTGATGCTGAAGCTGAAACTCCAATACTTTGGCCACTTTATGTGAAGAACTGACTCATTTGAAAAGACCCTGAAGCTGGGAAAATTGAAGATGGGAGAAGAGGATGACAGATGATGAGACAGTTTGTTGGCATCACCGACTTGATGGACATGAGTTTGAGCAAGTTCCAAGAGTTGGTGATGGACAGGGAAGCCTGGCATGCTGCAGTTCATGGGCTTGCAAAGAGTCGGACTCTACTGAGTGACTGAACTGAACTGAATTTTGATGAATTTTCCAAATACCAAAAATGGAATGTTGATACCATCAGTTGTGTGTTTAAAAACAGAGATTTTACTAAAGGAATTGAATTGTTGGGTAGCATTTCATTCACCAAAACCCCATCAGATATAGCCTCAAGGCTTCATCTCATTGATATTTTGCCCTTAAGGAAGAAAGGTCTTTCTGGCCTAAAGGTGGCTATATATATATATTCCTTGAATTGCATGGTCATTATGCACTGTATATTAAGTTTTTGGGTTGCCCACTATGTGCTAAAACTAGGTTCTATTCAAGCCCCTGGGAATACAAAACTGAGTAAAACAGAGTCGCTACTACCCTCAAAGCTCACAGTTAGAGCCATGGATTTCAAGTAGTTCAACCACAACCCAAAGTAAGAAATGCATTTTACATTGAACTTTGTACAACATACACACCTACACAAATGCACATATAATATGTACAGTATGGTTACATTTCATAAAATAATCTTACTACATGCAATGTACTGTGATATTTTCTTTTTGTTCTATGTTATTCCACTCCATTTTACTCTAGTCTATTCTGTTTTTCACATGTTGAATGCCCTAAATTATTTCAAGATAGTAATGGATTGTGACATGTAATTTGAAAAATACTAGTCTATGGAAAGAGTTGTTGTTTAGTCCCTAAGTTGTGTCTGATTCTTTTGCAACCCCATGGACTGAAGCCTGCCAGGCTCCTCTGTCCATAGGATTTCCCAGGCAAGAATACTGGAGTGGGTTGCTGTTTCCTACTCCAGGGGATCTTCACAACCCAGGGATCAACCTTGCATCTCCTACATTGGCAGGTGCATGTTTTACCACTGAGTCACCTGAGAAAAGCAGTTAAGAGGGCAAGTTCAATATAATATGGGAATACTCTAAGAGCCATCTAGACAATGAACTCTTGGAGATGAAAGAAAGAAACCAATTCATCCTAGGGGTTGTTAGGGCAGGTAACACTAGCACAAACTCTGAGCCTCAGTTCATCCCTTGAGGGATAAGAAAATTGGTGGAAAATGGGAGGGGGGATGATCCAAGCAAATAAAACACCATATATAGGTGTGAGAGGAAATGGTAAAAAGCCAAGCAAAAGAGGACAGGGGAAGAATGCTAGTTTGAGTCTGAGTTTGCACATCAGGCAAAGGACAACCATACCATGAAAAAACCTAAACTTACTGGATACCCTATTATAATAGAAACAGTCAGTTCACATTCATTAGCACGATTTCCACATCTAGCCGTGACGTCCATTGACTCTCTGCTTGGGGCCAGCACATTCTGTGCTAAAGCCAAAGAAGAGGAAGCTTGAACTTTGACCTTAAGAGAATCAGTTTAAGTAAGAAGTCAGACACCTATACAAATAATTTTGATACCATGTAATTAGTTCCATAATAGCAGTATACACATAGCACAGTAAGTGTGCAGAGTGACTGTGAGATGGTCCTTCTCATATCCTGCTGATGGGAGTCTAAATTCATATAAAATTTCTGGAAAGGAAGTTGACAATATGTTTCCATAGACTTAAAAATATTCACAGCCTTTGGCCAACCAATTTTGCTTATAGGAGGCTATCTTAAGTGTAACTCAAAAAGAGACCCAGCCCTCATATGGCAGCTGCATCTCACCACAATGTTGTGATAAAAAGAAATATAGTCTGGCAACCAAATGTGTTTGAAATTGGCCCCAATCTTAACTACGTCTCTGGAAGAACACTAAAGGGAATCCAGTATAGCTGCATTTTACACATGGTGATACGGAATGGTGTGAAGGAGTTTATCTTGTCTGCATATGCACCCCAGAAAGGGCCTGTGTTCTACGCCAGAGTCAACGCATGGGGAAGGGAGGTATGAAAAAGAGTGAGAGAAATAAAACTATCCAAAATTAAACTAATTTGGTACAAGAAGGAGCAGAGAACCAGAGCTGGACTGCTATGAGAATGTGATCTCCATGGAAATGTGTCCAACAGTGGAGGAAACTTCCATACAATGTAAAATAAAGTTTAAAACGTATTTAAATTACCTCAAGTATCATTTGGATTTCATTTATAAGGATGCAAAACTTCTCCAGAAGACACAAAGTAATGATTAATTAAAGGATATATTCTTATGGGCTTCCCTGGTGGCTTAGGTGGTAAAGATTCTTCCTGCAATGCTGGAGACCTGGGTTTAATCCCTGAGTCAGGAAGAGCCCTTGGAGCATGGCATGGCAAGCCGCTCTAGTACTCTTGCCTGGAGAATCCCATGGACAGGGGAACCTGGTGGGCTACAGTCCATGGGGTCACAAAGAGTCGGACATGACTGAGTGACTACGCACACGGCACACATACTCTTATGATATAATATGTGCATCTATTGACTGTCATAAGGTAGAAAAGTTGTTTAGAGACTGGAGAAAGCAGAATATAAGAACATAAAATAGAACAGTAAAAAGTATACCAAAACAATAACATGGAATATATATATATTTTTTTACTTTTCTATATTTTCTACACTGTATGTAATGAACATGTATTACTTTCTTATGCAGAAATTTATTTTTTAAAACCATTGGCTGAGAAAAGAAAATTATTAAAATCTGGGATTAGGAAATAATTACAAGAACCAGTTTTAACATTCTAGATACCTGCTAGGTTTTATCCCAAGAAGCTGACAAGATAATAATTATCGTATGTAAAATTTGAGTATGGAAACTTTGTTGTGCAAAGTATTAAATGTTTTTATTTTAAAAGTGTCCTATAGGCAAGTGCTTATTTGCATAGGCTATTTAAAAGTAGGACTTTATGGAGCCTTTGTCATTAATAATCACAATTACAGCAACTAGAGCTTCCCTGGTATCTCAGCTGGTAAAGAATCTGTCTGCAATGCAGGAGACCCTGGTTCAATTCCTGGGCCAGGAAGATCCCCTGGAGAAGGGATAGACTACCCACTACAGTATTATTGGGCTTCCCTGGCAGCTTAGCCGGTAAAGAATCCATCTATAGTGTGGGAGACCTGGGTTTGGTCCCTGGGTTGGGAAGATCCCCTGGAGAAGGGAACAGCTACCCATTTCAGTATTCTGGCCTAGAGAACTTCATGGACTGTATAGTCCATGTGGTTCCAAAGCGTCAGACATGACTGAACAACTTTCACTTCACAGCAACTAGCCCCTTAATTTTTTTGTCCTCACAGCAATTCTGTGAGTTGAATACTGTCCACATGTTTCAGACAAGGAAACTTAGTGTTGTGGTGATTAAGATGTTTATCCAGATCCACAGATAATCGATAGACTCAGAGTACAATACACATTTGTCCTTTCTGTCACACTTTTCCTTTAACTAAGTAGTTACACTGGAGGAAATGTCAGATTATTTGCAATAGGGGAAAAGCAAAAGGTCTAGGAATGTCATATGGGCCAAAATTTCAGACAAAAGCACATTCCTTATATCTTCCTTCCTTTCTTTCTTTTTTTTTTTTTAACTTCTTCCTTCCATTATGCAATGGCACCAACTGAGCTGAGAAATCTATTCTCTAGAGCAGTGTGGAGTAAGGAGCAGGAAGGTCTGTCTAATGTTTTTACTAATCCTTGGGAGCTCCCTAGCACTTTTTTAAATGAAAAGCATTCTACTAGCACCACAGATGTTTCAAGCCATTTTTAAAAGACTATTTGAAACTTCATAGGTTGAAACTTTAGCTTATAATTCACCTTGGAATGAGCCAGGGTTGATTGCTGCTACCAATTCTTACCTTCTTCAGAATTCCAGCTCTAATCACTTACATTAAGCTCTGTCCCACTCAGTCATTTAAGCATATGATGGCCAGCAAACAATGAACAGCAACCTCAGGTCACCAGTGAGAGGTGCTATCCAGCCTGACAACTGTGAGTCATGCACATGACCACTAAATTGGTCCTCTTTATCCTCCATCTCCAAATGGTATAGGTCCAATCTGATCACAGGTGACCTTGGCCTGCAGTGGCTTGAAGCAGGGTTTTAATTCCTGGCCGGAGATTGAGGTTAGGCTGTGGCAGTGGGAGCACTGAATCCTAGACACTAGACAAGTCACCAGTGACAAGACTCCTGACCCTTCGGGCTTTGTAGAAATTAATTCCCACAAAGAAAGTAGTGAAAGAAGTAAAGTGTTTGTTAAAAGGGAAAGGAAGAATAGTCACAGTGGGCAGGCTCAAAGAGTGAGTTGTGCCTTGTGGTCATCTGAATCATTTATACAGGGCTTCCTTCCAGATTTCCTTTGGCCAATCATCCTGCTTTACCTGGTTCTGAGTCTGTATTTGGTTTATCTCTGGGTCCTCCCATATGTGCATGCACATCTCATAGCCAAGACAGATTTTAAGGAAGAGGGTAGGTTGACATCACTCCCTTTTTGACTTCCAAAGAGCCTATCTGCACACATATAGTTGGGAAAGTCTCCTTGACCTGGAGAATGAGAAATATCCGGGCAGGATTTAACTCCTCCTGCTCTTCATCTTGAAGTATCTGTCCACAGGAGACAAACTCCAGCTGTTCAGAGTGACGGGACCCCATCTGTCTCCTGCCTCAAGTCGAATTTGTGAGGTTCAATTCTGACTTGCTTTTATTTCTCAAATTCAGATTCTTTTCTAGGATTTCCTTCAACTCCAACTTGGTTGAAGCTTGACTATCTCTCTAGCCTCTTCTCAGCCACCACAGTCAGCAAATATTGTCTTCTGTCATCTCTTGCCTGCAAAGATTCACTACATGACTGGTATTCCTTTTAGAAAGTTCACACAGTACCAACACACCTCAAGATATGACTCTTAGCCTTACCAGATTGCTCTAACACCTGATTTTTAATTTCCCTGACTTGGAGACCACTTGTCAAGACCCTCTATTGTCCTGATATTCCTTACCCTAATGATTAGCTCTCTCCTCAGTGACCCTCTCCAGAAATTTCCTCAATTTGTTCCCTGAGTTTCCTCAAGACTAATGAATGCTAATCAGCTAAGGATGCTAATCTCCATTCATTATTGCTTCTTATCCTCATGAGTTGGAATTGAGGCATAGATAACTTTTTATGCATATCTTTGAATTTTCCTCTCATCTAGGCATTGTGAAAAGTCTTATAGAATGTGAAAATGCTCATGAAATAGTCTTACCTTTATTGTATGAAATTTATTGACTTTTTAATAAGGAAAATATGGATAAAAATAATTCTAAGATAATTTGAAGTGTGTATGTGTTAAATAAAGCAATGAGGTTTGGAAATGAAAAACAGTGTAATTGTTTTGTCTGTAGCTATCAAGAAAGCTTTCTGGAAAAGAAAGAATTTGAGCTGAGCTTTGAAGCAGGAGGAATTTAAATACAGGTGCAGAAAAATATTCTAAACACTGGGAATGAAAAATGTGAACATGTAAGACAGTGTATGGTAGGCTTTAGGCTTCCCAGTGGCTCAGTGGTAAAGAATCTACCTGAAATACAGGAAACATGCGAGATGCGAGTTGGAACCCTAGGTCAGAAAGATCCCCTGGAGGAGGGCATGGTACCCCACTCCAGTATTCTTGCCTGGAGAATGCTATGGACAGAGAAGCCTGATGGGTTACAGTCCATGGCATCACAAAGAGTTGGACATGACTGAAGTGACTAAGCACACACATGCACACACATGGTAGGTTTTGGTTTTAAGAATTCTCTGTGTGTTTGGGCATGAGGGCACTTGGAAAGAAATTGAAGGAGGTGTCTGGAAAATTAGCTTCATACTTGATCTTGAAGAAATCTAAGTTATGATAAGGACCCTAGGCTTTGTTAATCAGTGTAGTTACTGTCAGGTTTTGAGCAGCGGCTGTATGCTATGCTTACTTAGTTGCTTTCTCCAGCCTTTATACTCACTAATAGGAGTCATGCATTGGTAGGTGACCTGGGATATCAGAGAGAATGGATGGGAGCAAGGGAGAGGAGAGACAGGAAACCCACCAAAGTCTGCTCCCTTAAGTGAAGTGAGAGGATGAGAGTCTCTATCCAGGTAGAGGTGGTGGGAAAGTAGAAGTTATGACTGCACTGGGTAAAGAATCTCTGCAGCCTACAGTCTGACTTAGCAGATGCTGCAATTATGGATGCAAAACATTTTCCATTACAGTTCTCACTTTTGGCTGCTCACAGTTACTTATGATCTCAATTTCTGAAGGGTAATCTCAGATCCAAGGCAGTTTTTGGAAATATTTTGGGAAAGATTCCATCTGCATCACATAAAAAAAAAAAATCAAAACCACATTTCTATAGGGAGGAAAAAAGAAGGAAAAAAATGTTTGTTTGATTTTTTTAAGTATCCAACATGAAAATCTTCTTTTAATAAGTCACACTCACATTCCCTTAAGCTGGTTACAAAATAAGAAGTAAGATTTGGTGGATTTCATTCCAACCAACAGTTTAAAACAAACAGCAATTTAATTTTTTATTTTGTTTTTATTGTTTTGTTTTGTTTTAAGACTACTGAAGCCTGACCTTGAGTAAGCTTCTGAAATGAATAGTTGATATTAATAGGACTCTTTCCTTCCCAGAGGAACCTGGAACCTTCTGAGCTTGGGGTCCAGGGTCTTGGGGTCTAGAGTCCTGACAAAGAATTCCCTCCATTAAGTTGGAACTGCCATATGTCTTAAATTCAGAAGGTAGTTTTGGCAGATGGATAAGAGAGATGTGTTGGAAACAAAGACCCTCCAGCTTGGAAGAAATGTTAAAGGTCATCAGCTTCCAACTTTTCATTCTAGGGATAATGAAACTCAGTTAAGAAGATTAAACAACTTGCCCAAAGTCCAATATTAATTTATTACAGAACCAGAACTATAACATGAAGTTTCTTTATTTCCAGATTATGTCACTCTTATGTTTAAAATTATTCGTCACTCCACATACTGCCCAAAGCAGGATGTCAGAAGTGCTTTCCATACTCAGTGGCTAGCAGTTGACAGGATGCTGGGAGTAGAAGATGTGGATCCTTGGGATCATATGAAAAATGCTGAGACTTCTTTAAATATACACAGTCTATAAAGTTCTGCTGGCAAAATTTTCTCTTCCTCCACTCTCATAACCCCTTCCACAAGCTATTTCTCTATCACTTCTTGTGACTTGCAGAGTTGCCCTTAATAGTCATTTCCATTTTAACTTAATTTCACCTTCTACCTCCTAATCTTTCTCCCCCTAATCTCATGCCCCAATCCCACCAAATCAAGATAATATGTAAATACTTCCAATTCAAGAGTGACTGCTTACCTAGAGATTTTTAGAGATTTTTCCACAATGATGGGAGGATGACATTGTAAGCATATAGGCATGACGTTGAAAGTTTATAGGCATCAACTTTTCGAATAGTTTGGAGACTGACTTCCTAGACAATATAGGTAAAAACAAGAATATAATGAATAGACTTTACATGAATCATTTCTCATTACTGCATCATGAATTCCCCTGCCACAAATTGTTAAGTACTGAAGGGCCTTAAAGAATATAAATGAAAACATATAATATCATGCTAGTTCCTCTTTGTTGAGGTGGAAAAATAATGTATCTATCAATGATGCATAAAAACTAACTACATCACTGGGAGTGGACAAGACAAGGAAATTCATTACTGCAATTTTGGTGGTCTGTGTTCATTAATGCAAGAACTGAATAAGCAAAGAAACAAAGGTATGTGAAGACTATGAAGCAGCACAGCATGCCAGGTTCTGGAAGTATTTTCACATGCCATATCTCATTTAACATTCACTCCAAATCTTAGTGGTAGGTTTTTAATTGTAACACTTCACTTTTAAAATTTTTAGTAAAAAATCAGGGAAAGGAAGAATTGTCCCTAAATTGGTGAAGGACAAAGAGGAGACTCAACACTAAGTTTATTTTATTGAAAATGTCATGTTCTCTCTTCTAAACCCTGATGCCTCCTAGATCAAGTCTGTAGGTTCAAATTGTAATAGTTATTGGGCACTTCTTACAGTCTAGGCACTATTTTAAGTGCTTTGCATGTTTAGTTCCTTTCATCTTCTTAACCACCCCCATGAGGTTAGTACTATTATTTTCTCCTTTTGCAATTGAGGAAACCAAGGCACAGGGTAGTTAAATAATATGACCCCAATTGGCTTTTACATGACAGCTGCACCATGATTTAAAACCAGGTACTCTGGCTCCAGAGCATGAATTTTTCACCATTAGGCCATAGCACCTCACTTAATTTTCTTCCATTTTGCTCTGTTCCATTCTATTATTTTCCATACTAGGGCTTCCCTGGTATGTGAGCTGGTAAAGAATCCACCTGCAATGCAGGAGACCCTGGTTTGATTCCTGGGCCAGGAAAATCCCCTGGAGAAGGGATGGGCTACCCACTCCAGTATTCTTGGACTTCCATGGTGGCTCAGACGGTAAAGAATCTGCCTGCAATGCAGGAGACCTGGATTGGGAAGATACCCTGGAGGAGGGCATGGCAACCCACTCCAGTATTCTTGCCTGGAGAATCCCCATGGATAGAGGAGCCTGGAGGGCTACAATCCATGGGGTCACAAACAGTCAAATGTGTCTAAGTACAGTACATAGCACATTTCCATTTATCCTTTTCTATTCTTTTCTTCCCTCACTCCTCTCTTACATCCTGCTTTCTTTCCCTCTCTCTTAATTTTTCCTCCAAACATTCACTGAATATCTACAATGTGCAAAAGATTGTCATTCATAAGATGAATGACATAAGGTTAAAGAACCAAGAGGGGGAGACACATAACTATCATTTTAAGACAAGGGTGCCAGCTCTCACTGCTACTATTCAACATAGTTTTGGAAGTTTTAGCCACAGCAATCAGAGAAGAAAAATGAATAAAAGAAATCTAGATTGGAAAAGAAGAAATAAAACTCTCACTGTTTGCAGATGATATGATCCTCTACATAGAAAACCCTAAAGACACCACCAGAAACTTACTAGAGCTAATCAATGAATACAGTAATGTTGCAGGATATAAAATTAACACATAGAAATCCCTTGCATTCCTATACACTAACAATGAGAAAACAGAGAGAGAAATTAAGGAAACAATTCCATTCACCATTGCAACAAAAAGAATAAAATACTTAGGAATAAATCTACCTAAAGAAACAAAAGATATGTATAAAACTATAAAACACTGATGAAAGAAATCAAAGATGACACAAATAGATGGAGAAATATACCGTGATCATGGATCAGAAGAATCAATACAGTGAAAATGAGTATACTAACCAAAGCAATCTATAGATTCAATGCAATCCCTATCAATGTACTAACGATATTTTCAGAGAACTAGAACAAATAATTTCATAATTTGTATGGAAATACAAAAAACCTCAAATAGACAAAGCAATCTTGAGAAGGAAGAATGGAACTGGAGGAATCAACCTGCCTGACTTCAGGCTCTACTACAAAGCTTGAATCATCAAGACAGTACTGGCACAAAGACAGAAATATAGATCAATGGAGCAAAATAGAAAGCCCAGAGATAAATCCATGCACCTATGGATGCCTTATCTTTGACAAAGGAGGCAAGAATATACAATGGAGAAAAGACAATCTCTTTAACAAGTGGTGCTGGGAAAACTGGTCAACCACTTGTAGAAGAATGAAACTCAAACACTTTCTAACACCGTACACAAAAATAAACTCAAATGGATTAAAGATCTAAATGTAAGATCAGAAACCATAAAACTCCTACAGGAAAACATAGGCAAAACACTCTCTGACATAAAACACAGCAGGATCCTCTATGACCCAGAGTAATGGAAATAAAAGCAAAAGTAAATAAATGGAACCTAATTAAGCTTAAAAGTTTTTGCACAATGTAGGATATTATAAGCAAGATGAAAAGACAGCCTTCATACTGGGAGAAAATAATAGCAAATGAAGGAACTGACCAAGAATTAATCTCAAAAATATATAAGCAGCTCATGCAGCTCAATTCCAGAAAAATAAACAACCCAATTAAAAAGTGGGCCAAAGAACTAGACACTTCTCCAAAGAAGACATACAGATGGATAACAAACACATGAAAAGATGCTCAATATCACTCATTATCAGAGAAATGCAAATCAAAACCACAATGAGGTACCATCTCACACCAGTCAGAATGGCTGCTATTAAAAAGTCTACAAACAATAAATACTGGAGAGGGTGTGGAGAAAAGGGAACTTTCTTACACTGTTGATGGGAATGCAAACTAGTACAGCCACTATGGAGAACAGTGTGGAGATTCTTTTAAAAACTGGAAATAGAACTGCCATACAACTCAGCAATCCCACTGCTGGGCGTATGCACTGAGGAAGCCAGAATTGAAAGAGACCCGTGTACCCCAATGTTCATCACAGCACTGTTCACAATAGCTAGGACATGGAAGCAACCTAGATGTCCATTGACAGATGAATGGATAAGAAAGCTGTGGTGCATATACACTATGGAATATTACTCAGCTATTAAAAAGAATGCATTTGAATCAGTTCAAATGAGGTGGATGAAACTGGAGCCTATTATACAGATTGAAGTAAGTCAGAAAGAAAACCACCAATACAGTATAATAGCACATATATATGGAATTTAGATGATGGTAACGATGACCCTATATGCGAGACAGCAAAAGAGAAACAGATGTAAATAACAGACTTTTGGACTCTGTAGGAGAAGGTGAGGGTGGGATAATTTGAGAGAATAGCATTGAAACATGTATATTGCCAAATGTGAAATAGATCGCCAGTCCAGGTTCTATGCATGACACAGGGCGCTCAGGGCCAGTGCACTAGGACAACCTTGAGGGATGGGATGGGGAGGAAGGTGGGAAGAGGGTGAAGGATGGGGACACATGTACACCCATGGCTGATTCATGTGAATGTATGGCAAAAACCACTACAATATTGTAAATAATTAACCTCCAATTAAAATAAATTAATTTACAAAAAAAGAAAAAGAAAAAAAATGAGTGTCATAAATACAAATACAGAAATATATATCCATAGATACATCATACACATGCATGGGCAAAACTGGAACTATCATCTGATTTCCTGCTTTTTTGTCCTCCCACATCAAGTCATGTTTTATTCCCAGAATAGAAGCAAGAACTATTCTGTCAAAATGCTAAGTCAGATCATGTCACTTCCTCTCTTCCAAACTGTCCAAAGCCTTCAGATATCACTTAGAGCAGAAGCCAAAATTCTTCAGTAGCTGCAAAGTCTTGTAAGATCTGAACCTCATTATTCCATTTTATGTAACTCTTGCTGCTTCAGCCACACTGGCCACCTCGATATTCCTTGTACTTGTGAAGCCTGCTTTGATGTTAGCCTCTTTGCCCTTGCTCTTCTCTGAAATGCCCTTCTCCCAAACACATCTGCCTGGTTTATTCCCTTCTTTCTTTTTAGGCCTTTGCTCCAATATCAACTTCTCAGTGAGGCCCCTTCTGATGACCCAATTTGAAGCCGAACTCCACCCTACACTTTGCTGCTTTGTTGTCCTATACAGCACTGACCACCATGGAAGTCATTATTTACTTTGCATTTATTACATTATTTACTTTGCATCTTGTCATCATCCAACCCAACCCATTCCCATAAAATGATTATATTCTATATATTCTATTTTAAAATCCCTTAAATAGCAAAGGGATTTTTATCTGTTTTGTGTGCTTATGCATCCCTAACACCTAGAATAATGTTTGCCATATGGTCGTTTACTAAATTATTTATTTTATTCATGAAAAAATATTTAATAGGGGAGGAAAGGAAACAGAAATACTTGGAAAATTCCTCACAGAGATGGAGACATTTGAATTGATTGTTGAATAATGAGTAAGCAATCTGTTGACTAGATAAGGGTGAGGAGGAAGCATTTATATAAAGACAGGAAGACACAGACATAGAGAACAGACTTGTGGACTCGAAGGGGTAGGGACGGAAGGAGAGGGTGGGTTGTGTGGAGAGAGTAACATGGAAACATTCATTGAGTTCAGTTCAGTTCAGTCGCTCAGTCATGTCCGACTCCATGCGACCCCATGAATCACAGCACGCCAGGCCTCCCTGTCCATCACCAACTCCCAGAGTTTACTCAAATTCATGCCCATCGAGTCAGTGATGCCATCCAGCCATCTCATACTCTGTTGTCCCCTTCTCCTCCTGCCCACAATCCCTCCCAGCATCAGGGTCTTTTCCAAAAAGTCAGCTCTTCGCATGAGGTGGCCAAAGTATTGGAGTTTCAGCTTCAGCATCAGTCCTTCCAACGAACACCCAGGACTGATCTCCTTTAGGATGGACTGGTTGGATCTCCTTGCAGTCCAAATTCATAACCATATGTAAAATAGAGAGCCAATGAAAATTCGCTGTATAACTCAGGGAATTCAAACCGGGGCTTGGTAACAGCCTCCTCGAGGGGTGGGATGGGGAGGGAGGTGGGATAGAGGTTCAAGAGGGAGGGCACATGAGTAAACCTATGGCTGATTCATGTTGATGTTTGGTAGAAACAAACACAATACTGTAAAGCAATTACCCTTCAATTAAAAATAAATTTTAAAAAAGACAATGGAAGGACACTTAGTACATATAATACATATAAGGAACCCATCTATGACATGTATGTCTTTATAAAACACATTAATAAATATAGATGGAAGATACAAAAACTACATAAATAAATAACACGACTGACTTAGGGGACTGTAAGTAATATGTCATGACTAGATTTGAATGTGGAATGGTAGGAACTGAAGTGAGAGAAAGAGAAGGCCATATACGTGATGGATAGGAACATCATTATTGTGGTGACATGACATTGCTGATGAGTTGTAATCATGAGAGTGACTTGATATGATCTTTATATGTCACAAGGTACAACCTATTTTTTTTTTTTGAAATATGAAAGTGAAAAAGTGAAAATGTTAGTCGCTCAGTTGTGTCCGACTCTTTGCAACCCCATGGACTGTAGCCCACCAGCGTCCTCTATCCATAGAATTCTCCAGGCAAGAATACTGGAGTGGGTAGCCATTCCCTTCTCCATGAGATCTTCTCAACTCAGGAATCAAAGCCAGGTTTCCTGCATTGCAGGCAGATTCCTTACAGTCTGAGACACAAAGAAACTAAATATAGTTTTCTAAAATATAGTAAATGAAGAGATATTGACACAGCTTAAGAATAAACAAAACAACATATATTTTAGCACTTACAATGTGAACTAGGACAATGACTGGAAATCGAGTGAAAGGAATGGATTTGATTGCCATTGAAAATAGAGAACATTCATGAAATCATGATCAATCAGCAATGAGATTGTGTAAGGAGTGTTAGGAAAAAGGGGAGTCTAAAGGTAATGCCCAGATCTTAGGCTTGATAACCTGATGGATCTAGAGAGAAGAGGAAAAGAGTAAGCTAGGCATAATTAGTTCTGAATGAGTCATGTTGCATTGAAAGTACTTGTATTATATTCAGAGGATCACTGGGTAGGACAAAAAGAGTTGAATAGTTTTCTGATTAATCTGGAATGAACTGAGACCCACTACAAATAATGCAGCTCCATTAATTCATCTTGCACTAATGTGAGAATTGCCTAAGCCCATTTTGGAAGACTTTCAGTTTTACTGTATCTAGTAAACCTACATTATAATCACCAGAGATGCTTGCTAGTGATGCAGATTCCATAGGTCTAGCTTTGAATTGGCATTATTAACAAGCAGTTTTATGATCCATGCCATATAGGGCCACCCAAGATGGACAGGTCATGATGCAGAGTTCTGACAAAACGTGGTCCAATGAGAAAGGAATGGCAAACCACTTCAGTATTCTTGCCTTGAGAACCACATGAACAGTATGAAAGTGCAAAAATATATGACACTGAAGGATGAAATACCCAGGTCCGTAGGTGCCCAATAAGCTACTGGAGAAGAGTGGAGAAATAGCTCCAGAAAGAATGAAGTGGCTGAGTCAAAGCAAAAACAATGCCAAGTTGTGGACATGACTGGTGATGGGAGTAAAGTCCGATGCTGTAAAGAACAATATTGCATAGGAACCTGGAATGTTAGGTCCATGAATCAAGGAAAATTGGAAATGGCAAGAGTGAACATAGATATTTTAGGAATAAGTGAAGTAAAACGGACTGGAATGGGTGACTTTAATTCAAATGACCATTATATCTACTACTGTGGGCAAGAATCCCTTAGAAAAAATGGAGTAGCCCTCACAGTCAACAAGAGTCTGAAATGCAGACTCTTACTTGGGTGCAATCTCAAAAATGACAGAACATTCTCATTCATTTCCAAGGCAAACCATTCAATATCACAGTAATCCAAGCCTATGTTCAAACACTAATGCTGAAGAAGATGAAGTTGAATGGTTCTGTGATGACCTACAAGATCTAGAAAAAGATGTCCTTTTCATTATAGGAAACTAGAATACAAAATTAGGAAGCCAAGAAATACCTGAAGTAACAGGCAAGTTCGGCCTTGGAGTACAAAATGAAGCAGGGCAAATGCTAATAAAGTTTTGCCAAGAGAACACACTGGTCATAGCAAACACCTTCTTCTAAAAACACAAGAGAAGACTCTACACATGGACATCACCAGGCAGTCAATACCAAAAAATGATTGCTTATATTATTTGTAGTCAAAGAAGAAGAAGCTCTATAAAGTCAGCAAAAACAATACCATGAGCTGACTGTGGCTCAGATTATGAACTCCTCATTGCCAAATTCAGACTTAAATTGTAAAAAGTAGGGAAAACCACCAGACCATTCAGGTATGACCTAAACCAAATCCCTTCTGATTACACAGTGAAAGTGACAAACAGATTCAAGGGATTAGACCTGATAGACAGAATGTCTGAAGAACTATGGGCAGAGATTCTTAACATTGTACAGGAGATGGTGATCACGACCATCCCCAAGAAAAAGAAATGCAAAAAGGCAAAGTGGTTTTCTGAGGAGGTCTTACAAAGAGCTGAGAAAAGAAGAGAAGTGAAAGGCAAAGGAGAATAGGAAAGATATATCCATCTGAATGCAGAGTTCCAAAGAATAGCAAGGCAAGATAAGAAAGCCTTCCTAAATGATCAATGCAAAGAAATAGAGGAAAGCAGTAGAATGGAAAAGACTAGAGATCTTTTCAAAAAAATTAAAGATATTAAGGGAACATTTCTTACGAAGATGGGCACAATTATGGACAGAAATGGTATGGACCTAACAGAAGCAGAAGATATTAAGAAGAGGTCGCAAGAATACACAGAAGAACTATATAAAAAAGATCTTGATGACTCAGATAACCACAATGGTGTGATTACTTCACTTGAATATGAAGTCAAGTGGGCCTTAGGAAGCATCTCTATGAACAAATCTAGTGGAGGTGCTGGAATTCAAGTTGAGCTATTTCAAATCCTAAAAGATGATGCTATTAAAGTGCTGCACTCAATATACCAGCAAATTTGGAAAACTCAGCAGTGGCCAGAGTACTGGAAAAGTTCAGTTTTCATTCCAATCCCAAAGAAAGACAATGCCAAAGAATGTTCAAACTACCACACAAGTGCACTCATCTCACACACTAGCAAAGTAATGCTCAAAATTCTCCAAGCCAGGCTTCAACGGTACATGAACTAAGAACTTCCAAATGTTCACACTGGATTTAGAAAAGGCAGAGGAATTAGAGATCAAATTGCCAACATCTGTTGGATCATAGAAAAGGCAAGAGAATTCCAGAAAAACATCTACTTCTTCATTGACTACACTAAAGCCTTTGACTGTGTGGATCAGAACAAACTGTGGAAAATTATTAAAGAAATGGGAATACCAGACCACCTTATCTGCCTCCTGAGAAATCTGTGTGCAGGTTAAGAAGCAACAGTTAGAACCTTACATAGAACAAATGTCTGGTTCCAACCTGGAAAAGGAGTAATTCAAGGCTGAATATTGTCACTCTGCATGTTTAACTTATACGTGGTGTACATCAAGCAAAATGTCAGACTGGATGAAGCATAAGTTGAAATCAAGATTGCCATGAGGAATATCAGCAATCAGATATGTAGATGACATCACCCTTATGGCAGAAAGTGAAGAAGAAATAAAGAGCCTCTTGATGAAGATGAAAAAGGGGAGTGAAAAAGCTGACTTAAAACTCAGCATTCACAAAACTAGGATTACAGCATCCAGTCCCATCACTTCATAGCAAATAGGTGGGGAAACATGGAAACAGTGACAGACTTTATTTTCTTGGGCTCCAAAATCACTGCAGGTAGTGATTGCAGTCATGAAATTAAAAGATGCTTGCTCCTTGAAAGAAAAGCTATGAACAATCTAGACAGCATATTAAAAAGCAGAGGCATTACTTTGCTGACAGAGTCCCATCTATTCAAAGCTATGGTTTCTCTAGTAGTCATGTATGGATGTGAGAGTTGAACCATAAAAAAAACTTAGCACCAATGAATTGATGCTTTTGAACCATGGTGCTAGAGACTTTTGAGAGCCCCATGGACTGCAAGGAGATCAAACCAATCAATCCTAAAGGAAATCAACCCTGAATATTCATAGGAAAGACTGATGCTGATGCTGCAGTACTTTGACCACCTGATGCAAAGAGCTAATTCATTTGAAAAGACCCTGACGTTGGGAAAGATTGAAGGCAGGAGGAGAAGGGGATGACTACAGATGAGATGGTTGGATGGCATCACAGACTTAATGGACATGAGTTTGAGCAAGCTCCAGGCATTGGTGATGGACAGGGAAGCCTGGCATGCTGCAGTCCATGGGGCTGCAAAGAGTTGGCTACAACTGAGCAACTGAAATGAGAGAGTACTTTTAGGTGATTTTGATGCTGGTAGTTCACGGACCATATTCAGGGAAATGTTGATTTAGACAAAACTGAAATTGATAATAATGGCTGAAGGTTGATCATCTGCAGCATGATGTGTGACTCCTCCCCATCAGTCTGTATCCTGCTAATTTATCAAAACTTTCTGGCCCACTTCTTATACACCTTCCTTATGTTTCATTAGCATCTATTGAGCAGACTTTGCATTAATTGTCACATTTAACTCTCACAGCCATGAAAGGTAGGTATTTGCTACATTCTGAAGAGAAAGGAACTGAGCTCAGAGACTTTCGATAGCATACCCGAGATCCTTGAATTAATCAGTAATAATAGAGAATCATTCTTTCACTATCTGATTCCAAGACTTGCACCCTTTCCACTGTGGCATGGCACTTCCTCCATAAAGCCTTACTGGTGAGTTGCTTCCTTTTTAAAAAAGCTTAAACGCCACAGATTTCAGCACTATTTAACATGTACTACGGTGCATCTGGGCTTCCCAGGTGGCGCTCGTGGTAAAGAGCTGCCGGCCAGGGCAGGAGATTTAAGAGATGCAGGTTCTATCCTTGGGTCAGCAAGATCCCCTGGAGTAGGACATGACAACCCACTCCAGTATTCTTGTCTAGAGAATCCAATGGACAGAGGAGTCTGGTGGACTAGTCCGTGGGGTCACAAAGGGTCCGACACAACTGAAGCAACTACATGGTGCATTATTTACTAACTAATTTCCACATATTAAATATACCCTTAACTCTACATTCTACAACCACAGACTCTCCTTTAGTTTTCTGACCATCCCAAAGGGCCAGGCACTCATAATGGTATTTAGTAGGAGTTCAACAAATGATGTACTTCACTTTCACTTTCTTTCTTTTTCAACACTGTACTCAATTCCCCTGAGGTTTCTGCCGGCTGCTCCAAGGGGTGGAAGATGCAGACTTCCTATGTGCTCTTGGGTGACTCACTGTCTTAAATCCTCCTTTATAACATGAGAAAACTCATACAATTTTTTGGCACTTGAGTTACAGGAATTTTGGGAAGGGTAATGATGATGCTGTGGTAAACCTGCAGTGAATCAAAGTAAAGATATTAATTTGTAAGTAGAATATTAATTACTTATTAAGGAGGGATAGTACTGTTTTCAAAAAAGAGAGAGAGAGAGATTTCTAAGTCTCTTTGCCAGAAAATTAACAGGTACTTCCTGTTCTCAGAAAATCCATTTACTTCCCCCAGGACCAGGATGGGTTTAGTGTGCTCAGATCTTCTGATAAGCAAAACAAGGTCTGGTGCAGAGACAAAGGGTCAAGCTGCAGGGTGGTCATAGAAAGCAATGCTAGGATCCTATAGGCCCAGAGGCTGCCCTCTCACTCCTTATCACTCAGCCCAGGGCAGAATCAAAAATCAATTGTACCATGAGAGATGAGTTCAGTGTCTCAATTGATACAAACACAACTTGCCACAAAGATTCCACCCTGGCTCACCAGGGGCTCAAGAAGGTAACAGGAATAGTAGTAGTAGTGTTAGTTACTCAGTCGTGTCTGACTCTTTGCAACCCCATAGACTGCAGCCTGCCAGGCTACACTCTCCATGGGATTCTCCAGGCAAGAATACTGGAGTGGATTGCCATTCCCTTATCCAGAGGATCTTCCAGACCCAGGGATTGAACCTGGGTCTCCTGCATTGCAGGCAGATTCTTTACTGTCTGAGCTACAGGGAAGCTAAGGACCAGATTTTTACTGAATCAGAACCAGAAAGAGTGATTGTAACATCTCATAAAAACTGAGGAACATTAAAGTAGGGTAAGAGATCGGAGACTTGCAATTTTGCTTTAAATTTGAGGAAATTAGATCTAAGGAAGCCTTTCCACTTTCAATCAATTTAGAAATCATCCCTCCAGAACCATAAGAAGAAGAAAAAAAAAAAAAAAACAGCTAGGCAAAATATAAAGGTAGGAATCCTCTTAAACTTAGAGGAAAATGGCAAGTTTTAGGTTCTTGTAAATGGGAGGAGAAACCATTCAAGACAGTAAGTAATTCATAGCACTAATCTCATCAGGAGGGCACCACCCACATGACATCATTTTAACTTAATACTTCCAAAAGGCCACAACTCCTAAGAGCATCATTTTGAAGGGTAGGGCTTTGTGGGTACAAATATTTAGCCCATAACAAAAACTGAGCTGATAGGGGACACTTTATTCAAAGTTGGAAAGTCAGGTAAATTTGAGATGCAGAAAGAAATAGTTATCTGTAATGGACAGTATATAGATTTATTGAAAATAGCTACCCTAGGACCTATGAGGAGTGGAAAAGAATGATATAGAAAATTTCATACACCAATGACATGACAAAGCAGAGTGTTTTCCTTTATGTGCAATTGGCTGTGCATATTAATGCATTTCAAATTGGAGCCCCATTGTATATTACCTGTAGGTTGTTGGATATTGTTATACTTACCAAAATTCCTTTGTTGTCATTCCCTGGAGTGGGTTTGTCTTTCTCTATCATTTCCATTGCAAAATCATGAGTCCATAAGCATTCCAGGTGTTATCATTATTGTATACTGGACCAAATTAGGCCCTATCTGAAAATTTTAAGTGCCATTGTGGTATATTGAGTGAACAAAGAAGATACACAATATCCCCAACAGCTTCTGACTTCAGCCAAGCTTATTGAAACTGGAATATGCAACATTGAACATGTCAAACTCATATTAAAAGTGTATTCTTTCAAGATGAATAGAACACCAACCAAAAGGAATTCAAAATGCTGAGAAGATTTAAGAATTCAAGACTATGGTAAATAGTAGAAGCAAAAAGATTTACATGTTTATAAACATGATGTAAACATGATGGTTTAAAAGACAAACTTTAGAGAAAATAGATTTTGCATAAGATTGCAAATGAAATTACAGCAAAATGCATCCTCCATTAGAAGGTGGTCCAAGAGACTTGTCCCCCTCTAGGTTCACTGCCTATAGTTTAAGAATAATTAATACATTGTAAACGTTTTAAGAATTATTAGAGGGGTGCATAAGTGTGATTCTCTGTGTGTTCTGTTCGTGTGTGTGTACCTGTGTGTGCATGAATGTTCTTTGCAATAAAGAAGAAAACACAAAGAAGAGTTACCTGGAAGGGAAAAAAAAAATGAGAGGCAGAAAACTTTTAACATGTAACAAATATTCAAATAGGTAAATGATATATAGTCATCAGAGCTCCTCATTTTGCACATTTGATGACAAGATCAGTATTATTTAATCCTAAATAAGACACGATCACACTTTATCAATCTGTAATGAAAGACAATTAACATAGAAATGTAGCAGGGGGGAATTTTTTTCCATCTGGAACCAACGTTTCTTAGAAAGGCCACAGTCTTGGTTTAAAAAATGCTCTGGTAAACATTGGGGCAAAAAGCTAAAAATCTTGAGTCAAAGCTTACTAAAAGATAAAAAGTCAAAGTATATACTTAAACTGTTTTTAAGAATAAACAGTAAAAAAAATTCAGGAACAAGAGAAATGGTCAAAAGTCTGTGATCAGAAAAAGCCAGTAGATTATTTTTGAGAATAATTAATAAATTTTATTGAATTTCCCAGGTGGCTCAGATGGTAAAGAATCCAGCCTGCCAATGCAAGAGAGACAGGTTCAATATGTGGGTAGGTAGATTCCCCAGAGAAGGAAATGGCAACCCACTCTAGTATTTGTGCCTGGGAAATCCCATGGACAGAGGAGCCTGGTGGGCTACAGTCCATCAGGTTGCAAAAGAGTCAGACACACCTTAGTGACTCAACAACAGTAGAATTTATTGCTTCAGTATAGTTTTAGACTTCAAGATACATTCACCCCTCACCTCAGCATAGTTTCCCTTATTACCAATATCTTGCATTAGAATAATGCTTGACATTTGTAGTCTTTATCATTAATGAAAACGTATTGGTACAATATTGCTAACTATCAGTTCAGTTCAGTTCAGTCACTCAGCCATGTCCGACTCTTTGCGACCCCATGAACCGCAGCACGTTAGGCCTCCCTGTCCATCACCACCGAAGCCCATGTCCATCAAGTCGGTGATGCCATCCAACCATCTCATCCTCTGTCGTCCCGTTCTCCTCCTGCCCTCAATCTTTCCCAGCATCAGGCTCTTTTCAAATGAGTCAGCTCTTCACATCAAGTGGCCAAAGTATTGGAGTTTCAGCTTCAGCATCAGTCATTCCAATGAACACCCAGGACTGATCTCCTTTAGGATGGCCTGGTTGGATCTCCTTGCAGTCCAAGGGACTCTCAAGAGTCTCTCCAGCACCACAGTTCAAAAGCATCAATTCTTCTGCACTCAGCTTTCTTTATAGTCCAACTTTCACATCCATACATGACCACTGGAAAAACCATAGCCTTGACTAGACGAACCTTTGTTGGCAAAGTAATGTCTCTTATAGTCCATCATTTACATTAAGGTTCACTTCTGTGTTAAATATTTTTTGGATTTTGATGAAAGCATAATAACCTAAATCCATCATCACAGTTTCATATTAAAAAAATTTCACCACCCCTCAAATCCCTTGTGCTTCACCTATTCATCCCTTTGTTCCTACCCTCCCTTCAACCCACCACAACCTTTTAGAAGTGAATACGGTGTCTTACTCGTCTTGGCACCTCTAGTATGTCTAGCACTGTGTCTGATTTATAGTTGCCACTTGTGTGTGCACTCTCAGTCACTCAATCGTGTCTGACTCTCTGTGACCCTATGGACTATAGCCTGCCAGGCTACTCTGTCCTTGGGATTTCCCAGGCAAGAGTACTGGAATGAGTTGTCATTTCCTTCTCCAGGGATCAAACTCTGTCTTCTGCCTTGGCAGGCAGATTCTTTACCACTGAGCCACGTGGGAAGCCCATGGTTGCCACTCATATATCTTTAAAATGAATCAAACTCAAACAAATGCAGGCTTAAGGCAGGTCTTGAAAAGTAACAATAATTAACACGAGGGATTTGGACACCAAAGGGATCAAAGACTGCTCCAGATCGGGCCCTCTGGAAAGCAGATGTCAAAACAAGCACAGTAGATGTACTGGAGGGACAATGCTTGCAAAAGATAGGGGAGAAGGAGCAGAAGCAGGCAGGGAAATGTTTAGATCACAAAGAAAGAGAAATGCCTGTGAAAACAGATAGTAGGGAAGAACGCCAGGCAGGAACAGCCCAGACTAAAGTGCAGCTCTGGCATCTCAGCCAATCCAACAGGGAGACCCAGAGCAAATAATCTATTAATATTAGAAGATTTCCACATTGCACAGAAATGCAGACCCTTAACCTTCACCACACTTAGGCATTGGTTAGTGCTGTGTAGGGAGATGGTGTTTGGCTCCAGTGCTTCACTGGATCCAGAAGGCAATGCAGCAATAAGCTGTCAACTGACTGCCCTTTATTTAACAGGCCCTGTCTCAAAAACAGATCTGAGTGGCATTTCACCATGACTGCTACAGACACTTAGGACAAGAGAGAAGAGCTAGGAAGCTTCTTCTTTATCCAAAGTCAGTTCATCCTGGTGTGGCTTTATTATGCTCTTGAAAATACCTTGGATTTCAAAAATTTCAGAGTAAGACATTCTGAAAGTTGCATATATAAATATGCTCCTTAACTAAATATGAATTTATTTATTGTTTTCAATTATGACTTCCAACCTCTTTAAAATAGAATATTAAGAGCTAGTTGCCTGCTAATCAATTGCCAGGCAGTTTCCCCACCCACACTGCACTGAAATCTACCCACTTATCTATCCCTTCTTTAATTTTTATGCATGGAAACTTCTCTTGGGTGTTCACTTTCTAAAAATGGAGATGCATAATTTACTTGAAGATCTTAAAGTTGAATATTTATGAAAATATGCCAGTGGAAAGCATGTATTATTAGCAGGATTTAAACTAGGAAGAATGATTCCATTTCTATTGAATAGACAACATCTCTTAAAGTCCCTAAACAAGGAAAAAAGAGAAGTCACGTAGTTTTTCAAGGAAAGCACGTGGACAGTGCATGTGATTTGTGAAACTTCATTTCTTCTCTTTTAGCGCTTTTCACGTTTCTATTTTTCTACCAGCCTCTTAAGTAATAGATATGATTTATGACACATAACTACCTTAAAGTATTTTCTTATAAATGTTTCAATGGCTGTCATAGAAACAGCTGAGAATAATTCATTGTAAAGATCTGGCGTTAATGATCATATGTGAGGTTTATTGCCCTGGAACCTCACGACGGTATTTTCCAGTCATGTTATCATCTTTTATAGAACCCTTTGAATAGGATCATTTGGTTGAATCTGTTATATAACACAAGACTCTAGCTCATGATACAAACTCAACAATTGATTAAACTAGTCTAAGCTATTTATATTAACTGATTTCAAAATACATATTAAAAAGTAATTTTCTAGAATGACTTTCACAAAGTAATGAGAAAAATAAGCTCAAGCTTTTATTTAAGCTGGTGGTATGCTAGTACCCACTCCTGTTTGTTTAATAGTTGTAAATAAAAGGCATCCTTGTGCTCGCTTTGGCAGCACATATACTAAAATTGGAACGATACAGAGAAGATTAGCATGGCCCCTGCGCAAGGATGACACGCAAATTCGTGAAGTGTTCCATATTTTTCTATAGATTAAATGCAATCCCTATCAAGCTACCAACAATATTTTTCACAGAACTAGAACAAAGAATTTCACAATTTGTATGGAAATTCAAAAAACCTCGAATAGCCAAAGTAATCTTGAGAAAGAAGAATGGAACTGGAGGAATCAACCTGCCTGACTTCAGACTCTACTACAAAGCCACAGTCATCAAGACAGTATGGTAGGTACTGGCACAAAGACAGAAATATAGATCAATGGAACAGAATAGAAAGCCCAGAGATAAATCCACGAACCTATGGACACCTTATCTTTGGCAAAGGAGGCAAGGATATATGATGGAAAAAAGACAACCTCTTTAACAAGTGGTGCTGGGAAAACTGGTCAACCACTTGTAAAAGAACGAAACTAGAACACTTTCTAACACCATACACAAAAATAAACTCAAAATGGATTAAAGATCTAAATGTAAGACCAGAAACTATAAAACTCCTAGAGAAGAACATAGGCAAAACACTCTCCGACATGAATCACAGCAGGATCCTCTATGACCCACCTCCCAGAATATTGGAAATAAAAGCAAAATAAATAAATGGGACCTAATTAAACTTAAAAGCTTTTGCACAACAAAGGAAACTATATAAGCAAGGTGAAAAGACAGCCCTCAGGTTGGGAGAAAATAATAGCAAATGAAGAAACAGACAAAGGATTAATCTCAAAAATATACAAGCAACTCCTGAAGCTCAATTCCAGAAAAATAAACAACCCAATCAAAAAAAATGGGCCAAAGAACTAAACAGACATTTCTCCAAAGAAGACATACAGATGGCTAACAAACACATGAAAAGATGCTCAACATCACTCATTGTCGGAGAAATGCAAATCAAAACCACAATGAGGTACCATTACACCCCAGTCAGGATGGCTGCTATCCAAAAGTCTACAAGCAATAAATGCTGGAGAGGGTGTGGAGAAAAGGGAACCCTCTTACACTGTTGGTGGGAATGCAAACTAGTACAGCCGCTATGGAGAACAGTGTGGAGATTTCTTAAAAAACTGGAAATAGAACTGCCATATGACCCAGCAATCCCACTTCTGGGCATACACACTGAGGAAACCAGATCTGAAAGAGACACGTTCACTCCAATGTTCATCGCAGCACTGTTTATAATAGCCAAGACATGGAAGCAACCTAGATGCCCATCAGCAGATGAATGGATAAGGAAGCTGTGGTACATATACACCATGGAATATTACTCAGCCGTTAAAAAGAATTCATTTGAATCAGTTCTAATGAGATGGATGAAACTGGAGCCCATTATTCAGAGTGAAGTAAGCCAGAAAGATAAAGAACATTACAGTATACTAACACATATATACGGAATTTAGAAAGATGGTAATGATAACCCTATGTGCAAAATAGAAAAAGAGATACAGATGTACAGAACAGACTTTTGGACTCTGTGGGAGAAGGTGAGGGTGGGATGTTTCGAGAGAACAGCATGAACATTATCTATAGTGAAGCAGATCACCAGCCCAGGTGGGATGCATGAGACAAGTGCCCGGCCCTGGTGCACTGGGAAGACCCAGAGGAATAGGGTGGAGAGGGAGCTGGGAGGGGGGATAGTGATGGAGAATACATGTAACTCCATGGCTGATTCGTGTCAATATACGACAAAACCCACTGCAATGTTGTAAAATGGTTGGCCTCCAACTAATAAAAATAAATGAAAAAAAAATTTTTTTAAAGGCATCCTTGATTAAAATTCCTCAAGGAAATATTAGTAATTATATGAAAGTTGTGTTTACTTATATCCCCCAAGCTTGATTATCTTCTAATGCTTTCCCTCTCAGTAAATGACATGTTCATTTAGGAATACCAAGTTCTACTAATTTTATCCCCAACATATATATCTATGTTTGATAAGAAAGTCTTCTTAAGTGAATGATGCAAAGAAATATAGGAAAGTAATAGAATGGGAAAGACTAGAGATATCTTCAAGAAAATTAGAGATACCAACAGAATATTTCATGCAAAGATGGGCAAAATAAAAGACAGAAATGGTAAGAACCTAACAAAAGTAGAAGAGATTAGGAATATGTGGCAAGAATGCACAGAAGAGCTATACAAAAAAGGTCACCACAATGGTGTGGTCACCCACTTGGAGCCAGATATCTTGGAGTGTGCAGTTAAGTGGGCCTTAGGAACCATTTCTATGAACAAAGCTAGTGGAGGTGATGGAATTCTGGCTGAGCTATTTAAAATCCTAAAAGATGATGCAGTTAAATGCTGCATTTAATATGCCAGCAAATTTGGAAAACTCAGCAGTGGCTACACGATTGGAAAAGGTCACTTTTCATTCCAATCCCAATGAAGGGCAATGCCAAAGAATGTGTGAACTACTGCAAAATTGCACTCATTTCACATGCTAGCAAGGTAATGATCAAAATCCTTCAAGCTAGGCTTCAGCAGTACATGATCTGAGAACATGAAATACAAGCTGGATTTAGAAAAGGCAGAGGAACCAGAGATCAAATTACCAACATTCACTGGATCATAGAAAAAGCAAGAGAATTCAAGGAAAACATCTACGTCTTCATTGACTATGCTAAAGTCTTTGACTGTTTGGATCACCACAAATTATGGAAAATTCTTAAAGAGAGAGGAATACCAGACCACCTTACCTGCCTCCTGAGAAATCGGTATGCTAGTCAAGAAGCAAAGGTTAGAACCAGACAAGGGATAAATGACTGGCTCAAAACTGGACAAGGAGTACGTCAAGGCTATATATTGTTACCTTGCTTATTTAACTTCTATGCAGAGTACAACATGTGAAATGCTGGACTGGATGAATCACAGCTGGAATCAAGATTGCTGGGGGAAATATCAATAACCTCAGATATGCAGATGACACCCCCTAATGGTAGAAAGTGAAGAGCCTAAAGACCTTTTGATGAAGGTGAAAGAGGAGAGTGAAAAAGCTGGCTTAAAACTCAACATTCAAAAAGTAAGATCATGGCATCCAATCCTATCATTTCATGGCAAATAGATGGGGAAAAAAGTGGAAACAGTGACAGACTTTATTTTCTTGGGCTCCAAAAGTCACTGCAGATGGTAACTTCACTCATGAAATTAAAAGATGTTTGCTTCTTGGGAGAAAAGCTGTGACAAACCTAGGCAGCATATTCAAAAACAGAGACATCACTTTGCCAACAAAGGCCAGTATAGTCAAAGCTATAGTTTTTCCAGTAGTCATATATGGATGTGAGAGTTGGACCATAAAGAAGGGTAAGTGCTGAAACACTGATGCTTTTGAACTATGGTGCTGGAGAAGACTCTTGAGAGTCCCTTGGTCAGCAAGGAGATCCAACCAGTCCATCCTAAAGGAAATCAACTCTGAATATTCATAGGAAGGACTGATGCTGAAGCTCCAATACTTTGGCTACCTGATGTGAAGAGCTGACTCATGAGAAAAGACCCTAACATTGGGAAAGATTGAAGACGGGAGGAGAAGGGGACGACAGAGGATGAGATGGTTGGATGGCATCACAGACTCAATGGGCATGAGTTTGAGCAGGCCCCAGAATACAGTGAAGGACAGGAAGGCCTGGTGTTCATTGGGTCGCAAAGAGTCAGACATGACTGAGTGACTGAACAACAACAGATGAAAACTTGTGTTGAACATCTTTTCATATGATTGTTTGTTATCTGCATATGTTCTTAGGTGAGATATCTGTTCAGATCTTTTGTCCATAGGGTTTTGGTTTTCTTATTGTTGAGTTTTAGGAGTCCATTATGATTTTAGATGCAAGTCCTTTATCAGATATCTGTTTTGCAAATATTTTATCTCAGTGTATTGCTTTTGTTCTCATTTTCTTAACAGTGTTTTTCACAAAACAAAATACTTTAATTTAAATAAAGCCCCACTTAACCTGTTTTTCTTTCAAGGATCATGTTTTTGGTGTTGAATCTAAAATTTCATAACCAAACCCAAAGAGACTTAGATTTATTTTTCCTATGCTATCTGCTAAAAATTTTAGAGTTTTGCACTTTATATGAACATGAAACACTATGAATTAGAGTTAATTTTTGTGAATGGCATAAGGTTTGTGTAAATTCATTCATTTATTTTATTTATTTTTTTTTTAGACTGGTTATTTTATTTTTATTTTTTTTAATTAATTTATTTTTTCAGTGGGTTTTGTCATACATTGACATGAATCAGCAATAGATTTACACGTATTCCCCATTCATTTATTTTTATCTGTAGATTTTCATTTGTTCCAGCAACATTTGTTAAAAAGATTATCCTTTCTCCATTGAATTGTTTTTGCTCACTCTTTGGAAATTAATCAATTATATACCCGTGTGGATCTCTATCTGGGCTCTCTATTCTGTCCCATTGGGACTTTTGTCTGTTCTTTTACCAATATCATGCAGTTGAGGATTATTTTTAACTTTAAATTCCAGTATACCATACACTGAGAATAAACAAATCATAAGTGTGCAGTTCAATGAATTTCCACTAAGTGAACACATCTGTGTAATCTGTTCCCAAATCAAAAAACTGTGTGTTATGAGCATCTTAGAAGCTCTTTTCCTTTCCTTTCAGGGAACCCTGGCATGCTGCAGTTCATGAGGTTGCAAAGAGTCAGACTCGACTTAGTGACTGAACAACAAAAGAAGCTCCTTAAGTTCCTCCTTCCAGCTACTACACCTTCCTAGGAAAAGCACTATTCTTTTCCTATACAGTTCTGATAGCATAGGTTTCAAATTTTGTATAAGTAGGAATCACATAATATGTAGTTTTATGTGTGTCTGGCATCTTCTGCTCTGCATTATATTTGCAGGAGTCACCCATATCCATGTATATCATTTTAAATCATTCTCATTGCTGTTTAGTATTATGGCAATGGTATCTGATTAGATTTCAGTTTTGACCTATTACAATAATGCTGCTATCAACATTCCTATACATCTTGGTAAGTAGAGGTATGCATATCTATTGAGTACATACCTAGGAATGGAACTGCTGATTCATAAAGAAGGTGTATGTATAGCTCCAATGTGTGCATGCATGCTCAGTTGTGTCCAACTCTTTGAGACTCTATGGAATGCAGCCCACCAGGCTCCTCTGTCCATGGGATTTTCCAGGCAAGAATACTGGAGTAGGTTGCCATTTCCTTCCCCAGGGCATCTTTCTGACCCAGCAATTGAACCCACCTCTCCAATAGATACTGCCAAAAGTTTTTCAAAAGAAGTTGTACCAATTTACACTTGCCCCTTTAGGGTGCAGTTGGACATAAAGCTTCATGAAAACTTCCCAGACATCTAGTGTTCAGCCGAGTTTGAGAAATACTGTTTTAAGAGCTTCCCAGAACCTCAACTTATTGATCCAGATTCTCCAGATTTATACTGTTTCTCAAGAAATTCCTGAAATCTTTTACATTAACTCTTGGCATTTCCAAGCCTGGTTTCCATATAGCCACTCTTTGACATTTGCCACATGCAAGCATACAGTACAGTCACCATAACCACCACCACCAAGGAGCGATACATTTTTAAAAGCAGAAAAATGTAATGTATTTCTTGACTTTAACATCTCTAAGGATTTCCACTTCCGTTTATATTTTATTATATCCACCCTGTTTCATCAGTTTCCCCTCAAATCTTTTTAGACTTAGGTCCAGACACAGTGTAAATTTTCTAGGAAGTTCAAGCAGCCCCTTGGTCTGCCATCTAAAGTTAACTCTCAGCTGTCCTAGAGTTTGGCAGTCAGGGCCAACTGGCCCTCCTACAGATCCCAGTAGACCAGGATTTGTTTGTATTATATTTTAGAAGGGCAGAGATACAAGGCTGGATAAACAATAATTGATCTTTTGAGAACAGCATTAGGCTGTGCTCTCCCTGTGGCTTAGCAACCAGACTGGGCACACGTGCGGGGAGCATCACATGGAGACTGTGAATCCCGGAGCTCGGAGGCTCAGCTCACAGAAACCGGGAGGAAGGCCGGATGCTGCTCAAACTCCATATAATAAAATCTTGTTTTAATGGTTACATTTCTAGGAATCACGCCCTTGTTTTGCAACAGCTGGGGACCAATCTATTTCTCTGAAGTGAATTAGTGAGCCAAAAGGAGTATTCTTCCTATAGCAAGTAGAAAATGAAAATGATAAACAGAAGCCCCCATGCCTAAGCTTTCCTCCCCCTTAGCTTTTTGAAGGGGAGAACAGCTAGCTGTTATTACTGAGATAAATGATACACTGGAGGCTGGAATGGGGTACATAAGACTACAAGGAATTCTGCAGAACCAAGCAGTACTGTTCTAGAGTCCAATCTATTGACATCACTGCAAAAATACGTACAAAATGGATTTATATTCTCTTGAGCAAATTGAAAGTGTAGTACAAACTCTTGCTCTGTTTAGTACAAACCCATAGCTTTCAACATTGACCTGAATCTGAGTCTATCTGCCATTCCATGCTTCCACCCACTGTGTCATCCTATCTGTCTACTTACTTTCTGTAGATTTCTATAGATTTTACAACTTTGTAACTTTTTCATTCCCTTCCACTTGAATTCATTCTTTCCTTCTTCTTCTTATGCTCCATTTTTATTTCCCCATCTCTCCTTTTAAAAACCAGCTCAAATGCCACCTCTTCCAGGAAGTCTTCCTTAAATTTTCCCAGTATTACATGCCTTGTAATAGCATGTAATGCTATTAAATGCTTTTTGCCCCAATAGCATTGCTTTTAAACTTCTGCTTAAGTATTTATTGCATCTGGCTTCAGTTTATGTTTAGCACATTTATAAGTACCTTCATTGTATTCCATGGTAATCTTTATAGAGGCAAGTTTCTTTCTCTTTTATTTGAACTTTATATTCCTCACAGCACCTCCACAATGCCTTAGTAAGTGCTATACGAACTTGAATTATATTTGCCCAAGAAAAAAGAGAAGGATTTATAGAGGTCAATTATCTTGCAGAATGCCTTGCAAAAAAACAAAAACACAGGAGAACATGAATCATCTGTTGGATTATGGGAACAGCTTCCTGTATAGTTGCTTTCATAACTACCTCCTGTGGCCACAGGATTTCACCCATGCAATATTTTTTCCTTCACCAGTTTGAACTCCAGCTCTCATCTCACCAAGATCACCAAGTAACTGGCAACTCCTGATTTCTTGAGAAAATCTTTCCCCATAGCTCAGTATAAGCAGAGAAGAAGAAATGGCATGGATCCAGCAAGAAGTGATGGCAGGCGACTGAGGTAATCTGCCTTCCCCGTGATCAGAGAACACAGAGGGCAGGCTTGATCAAATGTGTCTGAATGGGATTTAGGCTGCTTTTGTCTTGATTAAACCCTGGAGGAAATAGGTTTCCATTTCTGTAAAATAATGATTTTCTTTGCAGCAGCTGCTGCCAACCAGCAATCCACACGTGCAAGGACTCTCACATGGAGAATGGCCCACACCTCCTTCACCAGTTCCCCCCACACACTCTCCATTTCCTGGTGAAAGAACAAGCACCCAAAGATTCCATGGCCTAAATCTGTGCTATTTTATTCTAAAGAAGGATGAGGGCATTAACCAGAAATTTTCCACTGTACCTGGATAAGTCTTAGCAAGAGAGAATCACAAGAGTATGAGTAACCATTCACTGGCTTATTTCCTTCAAGGTAGGTTTTATTCTCTTCTTCTCTTGCACCTGGGAGAGAACATTGCTTATGACAGGGGCTCCATAGAGCTTTTTTTTTTTAAAGTGTTGATATTTTTGTTTTTTGAACATTTATTTCCCTACTGACTTGTCGATTTATCTATTAAATATTCCCCTTCTTTTCCTGTCTAAATTGTACACATCATTCATATTACTCCTTCTTCATGAAATCCTTTTGCCTGATTCTTAAATCACTTATGGAAGAAATTCTATAACTCAGTCCTTAACTGGGCAAATAGAATAAGGTTTGTGTTCTGCTTGATCTCTCTAGTTGCCTCATTTATCTGCCTGTTGCATCCAAACTTTAAGAATAAATGACTGGAAAAAAAAAAAAAAGAATAAATGACTGATTTGGACCAGTGGTTCTCAAACTTGACTGCATATTGTAATCACCTGGAGAATATGCCAACCCCAGAGTTTCTGATTCAGCAAGTTTGTTGTGGGGCATGAAAATTTGCCTTTCTAAAAATCATAATTCAACTCGGTGCTCTGTGACAACCTAGAGGGGTAGGATGGGGGTGGATGGGTGGGAGCTGGTTCCTGTTGCTGTAGCAGAAATGAACAGAACATTGTAAAGCAATTATCCTCCAATTAAAAATAAATTTTAAAAGTAAAAAAAGTGAATAAATAAAAGCCATAATTAAAAAAGACACATATACCGTAATGTTCATTGCCAGAATATTTATAATAGTCAGGACATGGAAGCAACCTAAATGTTCATCAACAGATGAATGTGTGGTACATATGTGTGGTACAAAGATGTGATACATATATACAATGGAATATTATTCAACCACAAAGAGAAACAAAATTGAGCCATTTGTAGAGCCATGAATGGACCTAGAGTCTGTCATACAGAGTGAAATAAGCTAGAAAGAGAAAAATTAATATTGTATATTAAAATATATATGTGGCATCTTAAAAAATGGTACAGAAAAACCTATCTGTAGGGCAGCAGTAGAGACACGTATGTGAAGAATAGACGTGTGGACATGGTGGGAATGGGGGGTGGGCTGAATTGGGAGAGTAGGACTAACACATACACACTGCCATGTGTAAAATAGTGGGAAGCTGCTGCATAGGGCAGGGAGCTCAGTTCCGTGGTCTGTGATGACCTAGAGGAGTGGGCTTGGGGATGGGATGGGAAGGAGGCCCAGGAGGGAGAGATATATGTATACATGTAGCTATTTCACTCCGTTGTACAGCAGAAACTAACATAACACAGTAAAGCAATTATACTCCAACAAAAATAAAGTTTTCAAATGATATTAATTTCGCTGGTCTAGGGGACTAGTCCTTGAAAACCACTGATTCAGAGGAAACTTGTTACAGCGCTTAAATGTTTCAGCTCATTCTTCTTTCAGAATCTCTCTCTTTCTCCTGCTTATCAGACCCATAAGATTCTGGATATATTTAAATCTTCTTACCACAGCAACACATTCCTTCCCAGTATGGTTCCTGCCTACCTTTGCATTTCTGGGCAGATGGCCTCCTACTACCCTATCCAATCCTACGCCAAACCCTACCCTCTAGCTACGCTGTGCTTTTCGTGGTTTCCTGAACATCTGCAATGCTATTTCAACTTCTTTGCACATGCTGTTTCCTCTCACTGGAATGCTCTTTCCTTCCTGACAAGTTCTTTTTTAACCTTCAAAATTCATCTCTTACTCTGACTTTCCCAATGGTTTTCTCTAACCAGCATATACTCTCTGCCTCCCCCAACTCTGCTCTCTCTCCACTTTTGTACACATGCAGCTGACTGATTTGTTCCTGGATACCACATAATAGTACCTACCTCCATTTGCACTCACCACATTATTTTGTCATGTCATTTAAATGTCAGCCTTCTCCAACTGAGTGTGAGCATTTTCTAGTGGGGGCGGAACTAGAATGATGTCTTATAAATTTGGGACAAACATGGCCAATAAGTATTAACATGAATGAACATCTGAGTTCGATATGTATTCCACTCTGCTCTCATAAAATAAGATGATGAGATGAGATCAAGAGAGTTATGACTGACTATTAATGGGCAAGGATAGTGGAAGGCATGGTTATGAGGTTTAGGCAGAATGGTGACTAACTGCTTGAATACTCATGGCTGTAAAGTTTATGACTATAAAGTGTGAGACCATGAGATTAATTCAGAAAAAAGTATAATGCCTCTGGGGGCACTGGTAAAAGCAAGGTGTTCCTTGCTCTATGGAATTCAGTGAGGCTCCATCCTAAGCCAGCCTATGAACTGTATTGGATTCTCTCCAGAAGTCACCTTTCTTGCTTTACTGACAGACTTTGCATTGATGCAGTTTTCTTGAAGGGAGGCTTGGCAAGTGCTCAAAAAGAGTGCCCTCGCCTTGGCTCCAAAAAGTCCACTGAGAGATGACATACAAAGGGAATAAAGGTGGGCAGAGGGCACAACTTTGCAAGACTGAATTTGGGTCAAGGGCCATTTCTTCGAAGGCATGCATTCCTCGGGTTCTTCAGATGCACATTTAATGATACTAAAAAGAACATTTCCAGTCTTTGGAAAATGGAGAGCCTCCAAGTCATCCGTTTCCCTTTTGGTATGAAAAGTGCCAAGGAAAAAATGTTTACCAGAGGTCCAAGAGTTTTCCCTCAGCTTAAGAGAACTGCTCAAAAAGACAATGTGGTCTTTCCATCTCTTTAATAGAATCCTTGATGAAAAATAGCCCCCACATTGGACTCATGTTTGGTTGCATGGCTCATGGCAAAATAAGAGTGGAGGAGAAAATGGCTGAAATGGGAAGGATTTAGCTAGAATGAGGAGGATTCATGTGAAGGTACCCATGCCCACTTTGCAGATCTAGTCCTACAATTTAATTGAAACACAATTAAATTCCAAAGCCTGCTGGATGGAGTGATCTTTTAATGCATACTTTAGTCTGAAGGAAAGATCTGTAGAGGGAAAGTTGAAGAGCAGACTCTAGATAGAGAGCAAGCAAATATAGCCCAGAGAAAAAGAAATACTATTTAGGCAAAAAGCTCAATCAAAGATTGGGGTTATCAGAGGAAACTGTTGTAAGTGATCCTAAGGGTGCAAAGGGCCCATACTTTCCTCTAACATCCTCCAACTTCCTATTTGAAAACTGGCAGTGATAACCCTTCCCTTACCTTTTTTATTTGGAAAGAATTTTTCTTTACATAGAAAATTATCTTCTCCACTATCATGGCCATTTTTCCTCTTGGGTCCCATTTTAACCATCAAGTTCTATAATTTGATTCTTTAAGGTAAAAATGGGCTTCCCTGATGGCTCAGTGGTTAAGAATGTGCCTGCCAATGCTGGAGACTCTGGCTTGATCGCTGGATTGGGGAGATCCTCTGAAGTAGGAAATGGCGACCCACTCCAGTATTCCTGCCTATAAAATTCAAGGCCAGAGGAGCCTGGTGGGCTACAGTCCATGGGGTCACAAAGTGATGGACACAACTGAGTGACTGGGCATGGCAGAGCAGGATAAAAAAGCAAAGGAGGAAGAAATATTAAGTATGGGCCAATTCCTTCTGCCTAGTTGAATTTTGGGGGTGGTGGGAGTTTGTAGGGGGGTGCAAAAGGTACAAAGGATATTATAAGTGATAAAGGTCTTAGCTCTGTTCTAATTTTTCACCTTTACACTTTATAAATGGTTCCAGACAAGTATACGACTCATCAACGTTTACTGAGTAAATAGCAGCTGCACTTATACCAGCCAGGAGATCTTTTAGATTCAGTATCCTGTGAGATTTGCATTAGAACTTTAATTCATACTGACTTAGAGCATTCCACAGCAAGATGGCTTTGAGGAATGTGGAGAAGGGACCTGTTCTATCCCATTTAAGTAGTTGTTTCCAAAGCCAGACTTTGCATCCCTTTGTCTCACTCCGTTACCTCTACTTCAGACTGGACTACCCTGCTGATACTAAAAAAAGATGTCATTACAAGTTCATCCCTTAGAGGGGATGCTCTATCTTGGAAAAAGACCAACTAAAACCTTCTTCATGCACCTGGTTGGTGTTAAATCAGGAACTATGCTTCCCATAAATGTCTCCCATAAGAGTAGAGGAAAATGGTCAATCCATCTCCCCTCTCATCTTTGGAGTACTGGAGTGAAGCTGTTTAAAGACCATGTAGTTTCCAAGCAGCTTGGAATTCCTGCTCATTTTTCTCCCTTCTACATTCTTAAGGCACCTTGTCTTCCCTACCTGATTCTCCAAAGCCCAATGCCGTGGCTGTGTCATCTGCCAAGTCTGCTACACCCTGCTCCTGCTTGCAGACAGCAAGCTGGCTCTTCAGATATCATAGCTCAGTGTGCTCACACATGGACACACATCCTTCCACAAGACATGGCTCCTCCAGCCTGCTTGACTTTCCAGGTTTCCTTTAGGAGTTTAGGAATGATAATTGTAGTTGTCCAGCGCTAATCTCATACTGGTTCCAAATAGGAAAAGGAGTACATCCAGGCTGTATATTGTCACCCTGCTTATTTAACTTATATGCAGAGTACATCATGAGAAACGCTGGGCTGGAAGAAGCACAAGCTAGAATCAAGATTGCCGGGAGAAATATCAATAACCTCAGATATGCAGATGACACCACCCTTATGGCAGAAAGTGAAGAGGAACTAAAGAGCCTCTTGATGAAAGTGAAAAGGGAGAGTGAAAAAGTTGGCTTAAAGCTCAACATTCAGAAAACTAAGATCATGGCAACTGGTTTCATCACTTCATGGGAAATAGATGGGGAAACAGTGGAAATAGTGTCAAATTTTATTTTGGGGGGCTCCAAAATCACTGCAGATGGTGATTGCAGCCATGAAATTAAAAGACGCTTACTCCTTGGAAGGAAAGTTATGATCAACCTAGATAGCATATTAAAAAGCAGAGACATTACTTTGCCAACAAAGGTCCGTCTGGTCAAGGCTATGGTTTTTCCAGTGGTCATGTATTGATGTAAGAGTTGGACTGTGAGGAAAGCTGAGCACCGAAAAATTAATGCTTTTGAACTGTGGAGTTGGAGAAGACTCTGGAGAGTCCCTTGGACTGCAAGGAGATCCAACCAGTCCATCCTGAAGGAGATCAGTCCTGGGTGTTCATTGGAAGGACTGATGCTGAAGCTGAAACTCCAACACTCTGGCCACCTGATGCAAAGAGCTGACTCATTGGAAAAGACCCTGATGCTGGGAGGGATTGGGGGCAGGAGGAGAAGGGGACGACAGAGGATGAGATGGCTGGATGGCATCACCGACTCAATGGACATGAGTCTGAGTAAACTCCGGGAGTTGGTGATGGACAGAGAGGCCTGGCGTGCTGCGATTCATGGGGTCACAAAGAGTCGCACATGACTGAGCAACTGAACTGAACTGAACTGAATCACAAAGATGGCTGTAACGAGGAACTGTGGCTGAGGCCCAGGGGTGAACTATTTGGAGGATCTTGGGCTCTCTGCCCAGCAGGCAGGTACAGCTCTGTCATGCAGGAGTAGAGGAAAGAAGGTGGTTAAGACATCACCATTCCTTTCCTTCTTCACACACATAAGTCACTTAACTTCTCTCATACAGGCAATTTTTCTCAAACTAGGGCTCTAAAGTGGGCCAGTGGTATATTCTTAAGACATGTCAAAAATATCAAGGGTTAGCAGATACTTCATTTGCAGTATCAGGAGAGAGATCACTGTCATTGGGTGGGGCTGGTACTTGTGAGAATTTGTTGTAGGAGAAGCTGGAGAAGCCATTCTCCATCCCACAGCTATTGAAAAGGTCTCTTTTCCTTGCCTAAGAGTGACCAAAAGTACTATGCTCACTCCTGTGGCTGCCAGCTTATTTGCCTCTGACTCGCAAGATGACTGTGATTAAATTTCATTATCTGTTCAGTTTCTAGCTCTGGAAGTTTGGGGCTTTAGGTGGACTATAAGCCTCAGCTCCACTAAAGGGTTTTTGACTAATGTGCACTGGTATTGAATCACAGTAGATTTTCACACATTCGTAATTTCTCTTCTGAAGCAGCACTGTACTCACTGTTATCTCTGGAGCAGGGAGAGCAACAATGTAATTTCAATCCTTTCTTCTGAAGAGATGGAAGCAATTTGTGACCTAGTTTTTTGAGTACCCTGAACTTCCTTGAGGCTGAAGAAAAGCATACAGCCTTGAAAGGCAGCCATGAGGATCAAATAAAGGAAATCTGGTTCTGGGGGGCTGTCTTCACAGCCTTCCCAATACCTATGAGCAACACTGCAGGCAGGGTCAGAAGTTGTCCCTATCCAAGCCTAGGTATACACAAAAACACAAAGAACCATGCATACAAGAGATTCGGCTGAAGCCTGTCATTGCACTGGTCTATTTTGTTATGAGACAGGTCGTTTTGGTCTCAGTGTGCCCTGAGTTCCTTGTTAGTGAAATTAAACAGGATTCTTTTGGGCTTTCCTCACCACCTGTTTGTAGAAAAGCTTTAGTCTCCTAGACCTTCTTCCAGATCCAAACAGCAAATTTAGTCAGAGAGGTGACTAAATGCAGAAACAAACAAAAACGGTCAAACAAAGCAAAATAGTAATAGTTTAGCCATAAAACAAGGACTTTTCATTCTTCCTCAAGGGCTACGGATACTATCCTGAACCACTGTGAGGAAGAAAAAGTTACCTGCTTGATGACCATCAGCACACAGAACCCACAATGGCTGGAATCAGAAGGTTGACGGTGTTAACTCCTGAAATGCCACCCAGTTACCCCACCACCAAGAAATGAGGAGAATGTCCATGGGCTGATCAGGCACAACCCTCCCTCCAATGTTGCCTTAAAAGTCCTTTCCTGAAAGCCATGAAGGAGTCTGCGCCTTCTGAGTATGAGCTGCCTCTTCTCCTTGCTTGGTCCCACATTGAGCACCTTGCAGTAAAAACTCTACTTTCCTTCACCACAACCCAGTGTCAGCAGATTGACTTTGCTGGACGCTGGGTTAATGGACCTAAGCTTGGGTGAGTAACACTGGAACGATGTCAATTCATATGTCAGTTTCAAATCACAGACCCCAAATATAGGCTAACAGGAAAACTGAGTTTCCAGAGGAAGCACAAACCCATTTAAGATTTGAGGGGAAAAGTTAAACAGTTCCTCCTAGATCCATGCCAAGCCAGGGATAAAACAGACAGGAAACCTACAGTTTTGATGAATGGCCGAGGAAGCCCAAATGATGAGGTCTATACCCCACATTCATACCATTCAAGATCCCAAGCCACATTAGCATTTGAGTAATTGATTTTCCAATTGTCTAAATGCAGCAGGGCATTTCCAGCTGGGGTCCATGTGCTCTTAGTTACCCCTCCCCCACACATATTTCCTTCTCAGTGAAATCTGTTTCTGTGGGTAGACCTTGGAGTTTTTGCTGTATAATTAGAATAGAGGGAGAAAATTTAGTTAGAGAAAGAGGAGCAGAGCAAAGCTAGAGACGGGGGATGGTGTGGAATCTTTCCTTCATTTCTTCATTCATAAGAAGGACTATTCTGACCTCATCATCTCAATTGCTAAGATTTGCTCTTTTATAGCCAAAGGATATTACTACCTATAAGGAGGCACTCCAGCAAAATCTTATCTTTCTATTTTGCAGGAGGCCTAGAAAAAAGAGTGATTCCATGACAGCTTCTCAGTTAGAAACTAAAGTTAGAACCATCTTCAGACTTCTATTTGTGAGCCATCTCTAAGGCAGCATCTTTCTTCTCAGGCACATTTACAACAGGAATAGGGAGTCTCATAGGCCAGAAAGTCTAAGAGACTTGGAGAGTTCAAGCTCCAAAGAAATGAAGTAAAAACTATGAGAGTTCTATTAGTGACAGAATAAGACAGAGATATTTGTATTCTCTCTACACTGAGGCAATTTAGTAGCTTCCTACTGTTCTGGTGAAATAGCAACAACACTCTCTAGAAGAGATTGGTCTGTCTCTATCCATCTCCACTTTACCCCTCCTCCAGGTGTGTGACTGTAGGCATGTATGGACCACCTGGGTGTGGATGGCTGTAGGTACGTATTGCACACTCACCACTCATTCTCTGTTTAGTGTGAGGAGAAATTCCTTTCTTTCATAGTCCCTAGCCAACAGGGGAATTAAGGAAGGTGAACCCAATCACACCCATGTTTAATTGACTATGGATAACAAGATATGTATTTTTACAAAACCAGAATATATATGGCCTGAACTAGAAAACAGCATTTTTGATCTCCACAAATGCTAATAAATTTCCTGCAAAGTGAGTAGGGGTGAAATAACAGATTGTGCAGCCAGCTAGTTATTTCTTCTTGAGGATGGTCTCACCACTCCCTCTCCAAACCAAACCTGTTCAGTGTTGGTAAAGCTAATTTGATCTGAGTTGCTATGGGAACAGAGAAAGACGTTCCTGGAAATGCAATAATAATTGCTGTCATCTGAAAGGGCAGCTCTCTACTTCAATATCTTTCCATATGTTTGCATTAAGCTGGGGTTAGCAAATGGGTGTCAAAAGCCATTCTCATGCAAATTGCTGAGAGGAAAGCTTGCAGTGTTGGGGGTTGCCCTACTGAGCAGGATGTGTAAAAGGAAAAATTTTCCACAGATGTTTCTGGATTTGAATTCTTTTTGCAGTCCTTTATGATTGGGCAGCCTGGAGGATCCAAACATCACACCTCTCTCCAGACAATGATTCTCACAGTCTTGGTCAAGCTAGGAGTCACACGTTTGCACATGATCAGAGTGTCTAGCTTGGTTCTGTGTGCTTGATTGGCAACTGACAGACACTGGAAACTCCAACTACAGGCATCTTTACTCAGTGAAATGCTTATCGTTCAGAGGATATAGTGGAGGAAGTGGTGCCCATGGATACAGGGCTCAAAGAACCAACAGAATCAGAAGCACAAGGCTGAAAGATAGCCTTTGGGGATCAACTGGTCCTTTGCTCTTCAAAAAATGGCCCATGTTCTGTAAAGCAACTATCCTTCAATTAAGAAAATAAATAAATTTTTTAAAAGAAGAATACCGGAAAAAAAAAAAAAAAAGACCCATGAACCAGCAGCATTAGTATAACCTAGGAGGAGGTTAGAACTGTAGAATCTCAGACTGTCCCAGACTTTCTGAATCAAAGTATACATTTTAACAAGATTCCTAGGTGATTCATTTGCATATTGAAATCTGAGAAGCACTGGTCTGCTCCAACTTTTTAATTTTACAGATAAAGTGACTAAAGTCCTTAGAAGAGAAGCAATTTGCTCAAGGCCTTGCTGAGGACGAGCAACAGAACCAGAACAAAATTCCAATGTCTCTAAGAGTGAGATTTTGCCACTTCTCCATGTAGCGTCTCAGAGGCTGTGGACAGGGCAGGATGTTAGAAGTGGCATCTACGAATTTCTGGTCTTGTCCTTAGTTTTATACCATCCCAGGTACTGTCCCTTCCAATCTTAAATTTGTACATGTTGTTGGCCCTGATGTGCCCAAATTGGCCAGTCTGAACACCAATTTTAGGAGTACTTCATCAAACCAGTCAATCCTAAAGGAAATAAACCCTGAATATGCATTGGAAGAACTGATGCAAAAGCAGAAGCTCCAATACTTTAGGCACCTGCTGTGAAGAGCTGACTCATTGCAAAAGATCCTGATGCTGGGAAAGATTGAGGGCAAAAGGAGAAGCGGGCAGCAGGGGCTGAGATGATTTAGATAGCATCACAGACCCAATGGACATAAATTTGAGCAAACTTTGGGAGATGATGAAGGACAGGGGAGCCTGGTGTGCTGCAAGTCATGGTGTCACAAAGAGTCAGACATGACTTAGTAACTGAATAACAACAGCCATTGATCTGTGAAAATAACTAGTAAAAGTCCTATTTGAGGGACTTCCCTAGCAGTCCAATGGTTAAGACTTCACCTTCCAATGTAGGAGGTGTGGGTTCAATACACAGTTGGGAAGCTAAGATCCCACATGACTCATGGCCAAAAAACCAAAACATAAAGCAGAAACGATATTGGAACAAATTCAATAGAGACTTTAAAAATGGTCCACGTTAAAAAAAAAATTTTTTTAATTAATTTAACACTGAAAGGAGAGGCTGTCCTCTAGTCTTTGCCCTTCTTCTCTCCTCTCTCAAAGCCTGTATCAGGGGACAATTGATAAATCATTGTGAATTACTCCAAACAGGAACACGTCTCTCATTTTCTGAAAGCTGGAAGCAAAGCTTTTTCCAGGTAATAATACGAATAAACAAGTGAAAATGACAAGCACATAAAGAGATGTCAAATGCTTTCTGCCTTCTCAGAGCTCAAAAAGAAATGCTCTCACTAGGCTGGAGCCAGTCTGGGCTGGTTTTCCATGTTTCCTGTATGAATCAGTTGGGCATTGGTGGGTACACACTGTCATTGTTCCCACCCCTCCCCAACCACCCCTACTCACCTCACCCAAAGATAAGCCTATTAGAAAGTGACATGTATCCTGTTTCTACATATAACAGATGCCTGAGAAAATAATTTCCTGTAATTCTCAAATCCTGGCATAAGCTTGGCTTCCTTATTTTTATTGCCCCAGTTCTCACAGGTTTCTGCCTTGACTGTTCTAGGCTGGTTATTCATCATACAATTCCCTGCAAACAATTTATTAATCCCCAGTTCCCTACTTTTCTTCTAGTCACTTGCTTCTGATACCTATTAATCCATAACAAATCATCCCAAAACTTAGTGACTTAACACAAGAATGGTGTTATCATCTCATGATTTTATGGGTTCATTGGGTTTGTAACTGGGCATTTGCGCTTCACATCAAGTCTGAAGGGTCTTGTTTAGTTGTTAAGTCATGTTCAATTCTTTGTGACCCCATGAACTACACCACACCAGGCTTCCCTATCCTTGACTATCTCCCAGAATTTGCTCAAACTCATGTTCATTGAGTCGGTGATGCCATCCAACCATCTCATCCTGTCATCCCCTTCTCCTCCTTCCTTCAATCTTTCCCAGCATCAGGATCTTTTCCAATGAGTCAGCTCTTTGCATCAGGTGGTCAAAGTATTACAGCTTCAGCATCAGTCCTTCCAATGAATATTCAGAGTTGATTTCCTTTAGTATTGACGGGTTTGATTTCCATGCTGACTAAGGGACTCTCAAGAGTCTTCTCCAAACCACAATTCGAAAGCATCAGTTCTTTGGCACTCAGCCTTCTTTATGGTCCAACTCTCACTTCCATATAGTCTGTAGACATCTAGTATTTTGACTGGTAGGAACATTCAAGATTGGTCATTTTATATGCCTTGGCAAGTGTGGACAGAAAGCTGGACTTTTCTGGGATGTTGGTAGAACTAGCCACTTCTCTCTCTCTTTCTCTCTCTCTCTCTCTGGCCTCTCCAATTCTTCTTGCTGGAAAAGTAGGCTTTTTACCTGGTGACCCACAGCTCTCCAAACCATGAAATTAAAGACACCACATCTTTTTAAGGCTCAGGTCCTGAACTGGCATAGCATTACTTCCACCATATTCTGTTGATTTAAGTGAATCACAGAGAAGTTCAGACTCTACCAACCACAGGTTTCTCATAAAGCCCTCTGGGAATATCCAGTTTCCTTCTTTTTGCCAATGATTCTCTCTTACTTTCTTCAAAACTAGAAGATTTTATAGGTGAATTTCAAGAGAGCCTATAGATATCCAGAAATTATAGTTTTACACAAATGTTGAGTCTTGATGCATATGTACACTTCTCTGAGGTAAGATCCCATACTTACATCAGATTCTCAAAGGGATTCATGATTCATAGAAGGCTACATCACAGGAAATCCTATACATCCTTCCCAGAGTGAGTCACATCTAATTCCACATACCATCTGCTCAATATTTATGTCTTGATGTGAGCCTTTGGAAAATACACTGTGTGTGTTCATAGTGTATCTCACTAACTAGTGTTGAAATTCTACCAGACGAGAGTTATATCTCTTATTCCAGAATCCCTAGATCTTAGCAAAGTCATTTAAAAAGATAGATACTGTGTGAACAATGTAGGTTGATTTCCTATGAAGGAATCTAGAACAATCTTTCTAGATCTTGATGTAAGCAGAACATAAATGTAGCACCAACTGGGAAGACCCAGAGGGATGGGATGGGGAGGGAGGTGGGAGGGGGGATCAGGATGGGGAACGCATGTAAATCCATGGCTGATTCATGTCAATGTATGGCAAAAACCACTACAATATTGTAAAGTAATTAGCCTCCAACTAATAAAAATAAATGAAAATAAATAAATAAATAAATGTAGCACCAACCACCACTAGCATCTTTCTTATTGAACACTTGTGTAATTCTTTTCAGTGTAGAAAGCTTTCATTTTTTATTTTATACTTATCTAATTTGATTCTACAGGTTCAGTGGAGCAGATGTTATCATAATGCTATTTTTCATTATAATAAGGAAACTGAAGCTTGCATAATCTTTCTCAAGAATTTAGAGTTAGTTAGAGAACTAGCCGGAGAAGGCAATGGCACCCCACTCCAGTACTCTTGCCTGGAAAATCCCATGGACAGAGGAGCCTGGTGGGCTGCGGTCCATGGGGTCGCGAAGAGTCAGACATGATTGAGCGACTTCAGTTTCACTTTTCACTTTCCTGCATTGGAGAAGGAAATGGCAGCCCACTCCAGTGTTCTTGCCTGGAGAATACCAGGGACTGGGGAGCCTGATGGGCTGCCGTCTATGGGATCGCACGGAGTCGGACACGACTGAAGCGACTTAGCAGCAGCAGCAGCAGCAGAGAACTAGCAAGTGTTGAAATCCAACTTTCCTGATTTCCACTCTCTCAGGCTGTGGGACATAAGCCTCTGTGATGAGGAGCAGAAAAGACAAGAGAGACAATGTGAAAAGCTAGAAAAGGAAGAATTCAGGTGTTTGGAGCACAGAGAGGTAACTTAGAAGGTTTACAAGTGGAATATAGTTCAGTCTTCCTAAAAAAAGCAGAGATGGGGCAGCGTGCGGACAGAGCTGACTTCCCATCCCCTCTCTACTCCATCTTGGCTATGAGGTCTTGAGATGTCACTTCACCTCTTTGTGCCCCAATTTTCACACCAGTGGGGTGAACTCGAATAGTGGTTCCCATTCTAAATGAGCAACAGAATCACCCAAGGAACTTCTTAAAATTATACTCATCCAGCTACCTCACATCTACATCAGAGATTTGCCTGTTCATTTTAATAACCATTTCTTTTATTTTGGGCCTACCAAGTCTCCACAATTCTTTAATATATATCTATTTAACTCTTTATCCTCATATCCTGTTGATTTTGTTTCTCTGGAGAATCCTGACTAATTCAGTATCCTTGAGGTCTACTGTAGTGTGTGACCCATGGTAGATACTCAATGAATATTTGTTTGATTTAATGAAATAGCGTCTTAATTAACTGTAGGACAAGGGTGCCAGCATTAGAGTCTTAGAGGAGGTAAGTAATAAATGGAATGAAAGAATCATGGGTGAGACTATGAGATGCCCTTAATGAACAATCAGTGCCAAGATTCCCAGTCCTCTATCCTGATCGTTTGGCCCAGAACATTTGCCACACATCCCCTAAGCTTCACCTAAAAGGCCCTCCCTTGGTATCCTGGGGTTAGTCTCTAGATTCCTGCACATCAGTTTATAACCGTGTCTCTAACTTTCACTACATGGCTACGTCTACCTGAGTGAACTTCTATGCACTATCTCCCACTTTAATTCTTATAGGGCTGGAAACCTAACCAATCCTGTACTTTAGGCCCAAACACAGTGTCGAGGTCTTTCAGTCTTTTTCTTCAGTGGATTCCCCTCCTCCCAATTCCCTTAACCACTGATTGGGTTTCTGAATTAACCCCCTTGGACCCTCAATCAAAACCAAAAGAACTTATCTGCTAGAAGATAAGAAAAGAAACTGGATATCTCATGTCTTCCCAGATTCATTGGATTCGGTATCAGCATACTTTTGAATTTGAGCAATGGTTACTAATGCATCCCATTGAACCTTGTAATTTAAAATGCGGCCCTCTCTTTAGGATCTCAATTCTGCCATATGAAGAGTGTTCTCTCAGGGACTTGGAATTGATATAGTCTAAGTCAGTAGCTCTCAAGCTTTAGAAATCATGAGGATTACTTGGCGGGGAGGGGATATTAAATAACAGATTGTAGTTCAACAAACTACAAAAGTGTCTGATTCAGCAAGTGGAGACCGTGGATTTGCATTTTTAGTAAGTTCATGGGAAGTGCATATGCTGCTGCTGTGGTCTGGGGACTACATTTTGAGACCCTGGTCTAATTTATGGACATATATGATCATAAAAATTTATATGAGCCTACAGTTTCCATTTCCAATATGTTCAGTAGTATCCAAGGTATGATGTCATCTGTTTCTGTTCTGAACTTTTTACCCAGAAGAGAGAGGTTAGGAACCCTGTTCCCCCGTCCTAACCAAACAAGCACAACACCCTTATACATTCCTCTCTTCTCCAAAATGAAGAGAATCCTGGCAGTCAAATGCCATATTAACCCTCCACTCTTCATTACTATTAGAACATTGTGATGGGAGAGTTCAGCAGAAGCCAATAGAGTGTACCTTCAAGGATCGGGAAATGAGTGTAAACCTTATGCCTGTCTCTGACAGGAAGTGATTGACTTCATCAGAATTGTAGAATTATGCTTATATCAGATTATTTGGATCTTAAAGATAATTTAACCAAATATATCAAGAGCTAATTTTCTTAAAGATTACATCCAAACACACTTGTTCACCTGGAAACAATTTTATTACCAACTCTGTGAAAGAGATGGGTCTCTCTATTCCTTAGTAAGCATGCATAGCTGCTCTTATTCTTCTAACACTAGGGCTTACAAATCCCTATCTTTGAATGTAAAAGTCTCCTGAAAGTTTTGTTAGAGGCTTGTGGACTCTTCATGAACAAAAAGGAGGGAGACAAACGGCCCCAGTGACATGCCCATTATGGGACTTTTCAGGCTTATGGTCATCTTGCAGTGCACAGATTATGCTTTGGGGGCAATTATTGTCCCTTGTCCCTTTAAGGGCTCAGACTATCACAAGATTGTTGAAAGTATTTATCATTTGCATTGGGAAAGGTTAATGTATTCCTTCCAAATATAAGCTCCTGTTTATGCAAAAACATGTCTCTCCCATTAGCTCTGCCAGAGCTCTGGTCCAAGCTTGGATTTGAAATCTGATGAATTCAGGTAGATATTAAAGGGTTTCTGGGCAGAACATGCTCTTGTTAACGCAATAGGGAGGAGTCCTATGTAGTCAAAATCATCTGGACATGGATTGGTCTTTGTCAAATAGAACATTTAGATAACTATTAAATGTTCCTTTGTGTTTAGGGAATAGGGTTCTGCCAGATAGTTATTCAAGCAGGGACTCTTCACCCTTTTATGTAGGCATCTAGGACAAGGAAGTCTGCCAGACTTGAATGATTGCTTGTTAACAGAGTTGTTAGCTAGCTCACAATGATATGTAGGCCTTCATCTTACAGGCCCCTTTGCAATAGTCCAGGGATAAAGACAGGGGCAAAGGAGCCTGACACAAACTTCACAGATGGGAAAACTGAGGCATGGTGGAACAGATGCAATTTCAAAGCATCAGTTATGAATTAAGAAAGAGCCATATTCCACAGTCTTCATCAGTTGTCTCTGATAATCAGGATTTGAGAATGTGGTCAATTTAAAGGCATGTAGTGAAATTCACTGTTTTGACAAAGTAGAAAACTAAAGTTTACAGAAATTAATTCACAGTATTTAAAGCATATGGCTAGTTAGAAGTAGAATCTGAACTAGACCTAGCTATCTTGACTCCTAATTCAACACTTTTCTTCCTCTGGACTTGAAAATGACTATGTGAAAGATTATTTCCAGTCATGAGAAGGACTATTTTATCAATAAACAGATATCTTTATGATATAACTTAAAGAAGTGCTGGGTGAAATCCTTGCCCCAAATATCTATCTTAATGCTTTTTTGGTTCATCACTGGAGTTTTATCCTTGGGATCTCAAGGCCTTTTGTTCTCATATCCCTCTATGCCAAACCTCTGGGGAAGCTAAGTCTTATCAAGTCTTACCTCAGTTTCTGTTAATCATCAGCTTAAAGAGCAAGACTCAGAAGGAATAAAATTGGGGCCAAAGAGGGATGCCTAAGTGTTAGTCACTCAGTCCTATCTGACTCTTTGTGACCCCATGGACTGTAGCCTGCCAGGTTCCTCTGTCTATGGGATTTCCCAGGCAAGAATACTGGAGTTGGGTTGCCATTCCCTTCCCCAGGGGATCTTCCTGACCCAGGGATCAAGCCTGAGTCTCCTGCATTGCAGGTAGATTCTTTACCATTTGAGCCACCAGGGAAGCCTCCTAGTGAGAGCCAAATAAAAAGATATGTGGGGCTTGCTTCCCTGGTAATGCTAGTGGTAAAGAACCTGCCTACCAATGCAGGAGAAATAACAGATGAGGCTTCAATCCCTGGGTCAGGAAGATCCCCTGGAGGAGGGCATGGCAACCTACTCCAGAATTCTTGCCTGGAAAATCCCATGCACAGAGAAGCCAGCGGGCTACAGTCTGTAGGGTCACAAAGAGCCAGACACAACTGAAGTGAGTTAGCAGCACCCGAGTCAAAACAGATCCTTCAATGTCTGTAGGGGTTCACTGGGTCTTCCCTGGTTCAAGCCCAGGAATCTCACAGGATGGGAGAGCCACTGAGCAGAGCTTACTGTAAATAACTCTACTCCCATGTATTCACACTCAGCCTAGGGTGAAAACGGGTTAAATTATTACCAGAGATATCAAAGGAAAACACTGTCACTGCAGGGCAATATGAGCTGGGGATATGGAAGAAGGGCAGTCTGGGGGAGATGGCCAAGGTGTTTATAGACAATTCAATTGTATTTTACTACAAATTAGCTAACTCTTCTTTTCCCCAGCTGGATGCCTCTCCGAATCCAGTTACCAATAGCAAAAAGAATCCATCAAGTCACTGCACAGAATATCACCCCAAAAGGTTATGCGCTGTATTTGCTAGGTACATGAGTGCTCAGACATTTTTATAGCATAGGAGGATAAACCTGTATTCAGGTCCAGAATTTTCAGCTTCTTAGCTGAGTGATCTCACTCTTGAAATTCCTTCAGTTAATTCTTATAAGCACTTAAAATATGAGTCATTTTTCTTGATGAAAATTGTTATTCACACTTGGTAAAAGTGTGAGAAGAGTTATGTCTGACTTTTTGCAACCCGATAGACTGTAACCCACCAGGTTCCTCTGTCCATGAAATTCTCCAGGCAAGAAGACTGGAGTGGGTTGCCCTTCCCTTCTCCAGGGGATCTTCCTGACCCAGGGATCAAACCCAGGTCTCCTGCATTGCAGGCAGATTCCTTACTGTCTGAGCCACCAGGGCAGTTATTTTTTCTTGGTACTCATGCCCAAATCAGCATATCTGTTTTCTCATGTAAAATGGAAACCATTTTATCATGATGTTACTACTTTGCAGTATCATCTAGGGATTAAATGAACTAACATGTGACGTCTTGATCTGTGGTAGGCATACAATAAGTGATAGACATTATTTTGGTGGGACACATTTTTTCACCCTTAAAAGTGTGCCTGTGTGCGGCATGTGTGTGTGTGTGTGTGTGTGATGAAGGATGAGACTATGTGGAATTGCCATCAAATTGTCTTATATGCCCAGGTGAAATATTTAGTTGGCAGAAGCAGTAAGTCACCACATAATTCTTTTAGTAAATCACTAAATACTTCTGTTTCTATTCTTTCCACTTTTCCCCCATGTGATTAATCAATAAAAGTCCAAATGAGGATTTCAATGGGATCTAAATAATTTCCAGATCCCTTGTTTTTTTTTTTTTCAGTTGTAGTATAGTTGCCTTACAATGTTGTGTTAGGTTTTGCTCTACAGCAAAGTGAATCAGCTGTATGATTACATATATTCTCTTTTTTGGACTTCCTTTCCATTTAGTTCAGCACAGGGCATTGGTTCTCATTAGTTATCTATTTTTTTCCATAGTATCAATAGTGTATATATGTCACTCCCAATCTCCTAATTCATCCCACCCCCTTTTCCCCCTCAGTATCCATACATTTGTTCTCTATGTCTGTGTCTCTATTTCTTCTTTACGAATAAGATCAGCTATACCATTTTCCTAGGGTCTACACATAGGTGCTAATCTACAATGTTGTTTTTCTCTTTCTGACTTATTTCACTCTGCATAACAGTCTCTGGTTCCACCCCCCTTGAGCTCTTTTAATGTCTGTTTCTGAAAATGGGGACCCAGCCTGTTTGTTTCCCATCATGTGACTCTATGGCTCTTACTGTTGAGTAGTGACGCAACTTAGGAAAACACTTGTGATTCTGGTCACATGCAGAAGGCAGCTGATTCCTTCTTGTTTGGCTCACTTTCTCAGCATCCAGTTTATTTCCGGGAGCATATCAGTTCCAGGATGTGCAGGACCCTGGGACAGAGTATTCTCTCTCATCACCCCATTAATGAGCTGAGTGCAGCAAGTTAAGAGACGGCCACGGCAAAAACAACAAGCACTCCGGTGTGCATTTCCTCTAATTATCCATGCTTGTGTTTTTGCCAATCTGAGAGCGGTTTCTGTGATGAAGCAAGGTTCCATTACTTTTACTCTCCTTCCCTAACTCCAAATTTCTAAGGAATATCTATAGCATTACCTTCTCCACTACCAGGTTTTTGCCACTAATTAAAGGATATTTTTACTGAAGGCACTGTAGGCTATCTTGGCCATCTGGATCCCCTCTGCTGTTCTTCCAGAGAACAAGAGGGCAGAGTGGGGGCCAGAGTTTACTCCTTCCCTTTACTCTGATACCATGCATCTTAGTAAGAAAGTCAAAGATAGAGGGGGCACTATTAAATATCACTTATGGGGTGGTAGAGTACTCCTTCTGGTATTTTTATATATATTCAATTAATACTACGTTTTTACAATAGGTCTAAACTAACATCATGTAGATCCTAGTGGTGTTAGGGAGTATAAAAGACGCATATGGTATGGGGACTGTTCAATTAAAACTAAGTTTTTACAATAGGTTTAATATCATGTAGATCCTGGTGGTATTAGGGAGTATAAAAGACGCATATGGTATGGGGACTGGCAGACAGAGAGAGAAAAAAGAACAAGCACAAAGCCATCAAGAACAAGAGGATCTGTGTTTTTTTGTAGCTGTGCCCCTTATTGCGCTCCTTGTAGAATATCTTGTAACAAGAGTGACTTTATTATCACCTCTCAAATGCCAGGTACTTTTCATAGATTTCTCTAAGCCTGTAAACCTAAATGTCAGCCCCTGATTATCCTTCAGTTCTCCAGCTTGCTGAATGCTTGTCTTAACATTTATGAAAAAATGACATATCTATCTTAAGTCTATCAGGAAATTCAGAATCCTTGGTATCTCTAACAATTCTTGAGATACTTATATTTTTTCTAATCCCTCCTGATTCTGAGTTCTTCCTTCCAAATAATGCTATTGTCTTGCATTTTATCATGAAAATTAGCAAACATATGAAAGAGAAAAGAGTAACAGAATGTCAGGGATCAATCACCTAGCTTCAACAATAGCCAATTTGTTGATTAAATTGATGTAATCAATATCCCCTACTTCCTACCATAACTGAGTCATATTAAAGCAAATCCCAGATGTAAGATTATTCCTAGAAATAATATTATATATGTGCACATATAATATAGACACGCATATAAATATATTATATATATGTGTGTGTATATGTATATATATCAGTTCAGTTCAGTTCAGTCGCTCAATCGTGTCTGACTCTTTGCAACCCCATGGACTGCAGCACGCCAGGCCTCCCTGTCCATCACCAACTCCCGGAGTTGACTCAAACTCATGTTCATCGAGTCGGTGATGCCATCCAACCACCTCATCCTCTGTCATCGCCTTCTCCTTCCACCTTCTTTTATTCAGGATGCATGGTGAACAGACTCTGAGGTGGCTCCTCTGATTCCTACTTCCTGGTGTTCACACGCTCATGCAATCCCCTTGCCTTGAGTATGGTCAGGATTTGTATGACTTACTTCTAATCAATGGAACATGGCAACAGTGAGAGACTGTACATGAGTAAATAATTTAAGACTACAATATCCATCTTTCTAGGAGAGTCCTTGCTGGCTTTGAAGAAGCAAACTGCCATGTCATGAACCTTTTTGTGGAAAGAGCCATATGGCAAGGAACCAAAGGTGGCCTCCAGCTGACCGCCAGTAAGACACTAAGACCCTCAATCTTATTCCTTGCCAGGAACTGAATTTTGACAACAATTATATAAGCTTGGAAATAAGACCTTACCCCTGGAGAGACTGAAGTGAGACTCCAGCCCTGGTGAACACCCTCAATGTAGCCTTTCGGAGAAAACAGCAAAACTGTATTCATATTTGACCCACAGAAATTTTGGGATCATAAGTGTGTATTGTTTTAAGCCTCTAAGTGTGTGATGATTTGTTACGTAGTACTAGTTAAATAAAACATTTAGCATTTCTAAAAGGTAAAGACTTCTCTTTTATATACCACACTAACATTATTACATCAAAAGATAATTCCTTAATGACATTTCTTGATGATGTAATTAAGTACCCAGTGCTCTCCAAATTTCCCTAATCATAATTTTCTTATACAGTTGGTTTATGACAACCAAGATTTAAATAGCCCATACATTACTTTTGATGGTATGTGTGTGCATACTCAGTCACTCAACTGTGTCCAACAATTTGTGACTCCATGGACTGTAGCCCTCCAGGCTCTTCTGTCCATGAACTTTCCACATAATGAAACTGGAATGGTTCATCCACCTCACTAAAGCCTGTTATACAGAGTGAAGTAATTCAGAAAGAGAAAAAAGATATTGTATATTAACATATATATATATATATAGAATCCAGAATAATGATATTGATGAACCTATTTGCAAAGAAGGAATGGAGACATGGATATAGAGAATGGACTTGTGGACACAGTAGGGGAAGGCAAGAGTGGGACAAAAGGAGAAAGTAGCATAAACATATACATACAACCATGTGCAAAATAGCTAACTAGTGAGAATTTGCTATATAACACAGAGAGCCCAGCCTGGCACTTTGATGATCTAGAGGGGTGGAATAGGGGGAGGGGAGGGAGGCAATATACGTATAATTATGGCTGATTTGCATTGTTGTATGGCAGAAACCATCACAACATTGTAAAGCAATTTTTCTCCAATTAAAAAATAAATAAATAAGTAAGCTTTCAACTTGAAAAAAAAAAATACTGGAGTTGGTTGCCATTTCCTCCTCCAGGGGATCTTCCCAACCCAGGGATTGAACCTTCATCTCCTGCATTTCCTGCATTGACAAGTGGATTCTTTGCCACTGAGCTGCCTAGGAAGCCCCACTTTTGATGACAATGTTTCTTAAATCTCTTTTGTTTTAGGGGTTACTTTTTTTTCTTTTTAGTGACATTTATTTATTGAATAACTGGGTCATTTGTCCCATTACAGTTTTCTGCTTTTGGAATCTCTAAAGCTAATTGCTTCTCAGTGGTGTTAACAAGGTCTTTTAGTCGCTGTGTTTCCAGTAAGTTGAAAGATTCAGAGGTATGATTAGATTCTGATTATTTTTTGAAAGCGTAGGATCACTTCCTTCATAATGCTGTGTATGTCTGACTGCATCATCCTGGGAACTCATGTCTAGAATCTACTTTTTGTGATGCTAAGAAAATCCATTGGGTTTGGAGGTTGTGAACTTTTTCCATCCATTACAAAATTTTTCACCAACCCTTTATGTAAGAAGTTTAGCTGCCATTAATAATCATTGCCTAGATTCATTATTTCACTATGATCACACAATAATAAAATAAATTATTGCTGTCCATCCATTGCTTTTTCATGTACTTCTCTTTTCTGTATCGCTTTGCCTTCTCTACCAACCCAGTGCTTTCATTTCCCATAATCCTATTGACTCCAAGGTGGGAGTATATAAAATTTCACTGAAAGTTTGGGGCAATATTGGTGGAAGAGGAGTTAAACTGTAGTTTAGCTAAGAGCTTAAAATTAGAAATTAGGTATCTCTCTTCTTAAAGGCTTCTCTATCATCTTTTTCACTCTTTAGTTATTGTCTCAATCTATCAATAACCAGTGTTGTGGTTGGACCAACACTTGTGGTTCTGATAATGATTGAAAAAATGCTGTTAAGTGATAAACATCAGGAAGCATTGAAAAAAATAGAGGTTTATTGCTTACAAGACTTGGGGTCACACAACAGGGTCACAGGTAGAGAGAGATAGAGCACATAGACTTGGGGTTCCACTTCTACTTGAGTTGATTTTGGAGACCTAAAGTTTCATTGATTCATTCTTTTTTAATTAATAATTGAAGTATACTTGATTTACAATATTATATTAGTTTCAGGTACACAACATAGCAATTCAGTGTTTTTATAGATTGTACTCTATTTAGAATTATTATAAAAGTTGACTATATTTCCTGTGCTGTATAATATATATATATATATATTTGTAGCTTATTTATTTTATACATTATAGTTTGTACCTCTTAATTTCTTACCCCTATGATGTCGTTTCCCCTTCTCTCTATTTGGTAACCACAAGCCCATTCTCTCCATCTGTGAATTTGTTTCTGCTTTGTTATAGTCAATAACTTGTTTTCTTTTTTGGTTTCCACGTATAAGTGATGCCACACAGTATCTGTCTTTCTGTGTCCGATTTACTGTACTAAGCATAATACCCTCCAGATCTATCTTTGTAGTTGCAAATGGCAATATTTCACTCTTTTTTATCTAGGAGTAATAATCCATTGGGGCTTCCCTGGCGTCTCAGATAATAAAGAATCTGCCTGCAATGCAGGAGACCCTGGAGAAGGGAATGGCTACCCACTCCAGTATTCTTGCCTGGAGAATTCCATGGATGGAGGACCCTGATGGGCTACGGTCCATGGGGTTGCAGAGTCAGACATGACTCAGTGACTAACACTTTCTCTTACAATAATCCATGGTATACATTTACCATATCCTCTATATCCATTCACTGGTCAGTGAACACAGGTTGCTTATATAACTTGCTATTGTAAATATTGCTGCTATGAACATTTGAAAAGTTCCTCTTTTCAAATTAGAGTTTTTGTTTTCTTTGGATATATGCCCTGGAGTGGAATTCCTGGATCAGGAAAGGACAGTCTCTTCAATAAGTGGTGCTGGGAAAACTGGATAACTACATGTTAAATAAGGAAATTGGAACATTTTTTCATGTCATATACAAATATAAACTCAGAATGGATTAAAGACCTAAACATAAGACCAGAAATCCTAAAAATCCTAGAAGCAAACATAGGCACAACACTCTTTGACATAAGCCATATCAAAATCTTCTTGGATCTGTCTCTTAAGGGCTTCCCAGTTGGTGCTAGTGGTAAAGAACCTGCCCGCCAAAGCAGGAGATGCAAGAGACTCAGGTTTGATCCCTGGGTCAGGAATATCTCCTGGAGGAGGGCATGGCAATCCACTCCAGTATTCTTACCTAGAGAATCCCATGGATAGAGGAGCCTGGTGGGATCTAGTCCAAAGAGTCAGACACGGCTGAAGTGACTTAGCAAGCATGCCTAAGGCAAAGGAAACAAAGCAAAAGTACATAAATGGAACGTAATTAAAATTGAAAGGTTTGCACAGCAAAGGGAGCCATCAGCAAAATGAAGGGCAACCTACCGAACGAGATAAAATGTTTGAAAATGATACGGCTGAGAAAGGATTTACGTCCAAAATATATAAACACCTCATACCAGTCAGTACAGAAAAACAAACAATCCAATTAAAAATGGGCAGAAGACCTGAGTAGACATGCTTTCCAAAGAAGAGACACAGATGGCCAGTAGCATATGAAAAGATGGTCAACATTACTAATCATGTGGTAAACGTAAATCAAAACCATACTGAGATACCACCTCACACCTGCCAGAATGGCTATCACCAAACGGACCACAGTTAATAAGGCTGGTGAGGATGTGGAGAAAAGGGGACCCAAGTACACTGTTGGTGGGATGTGATCTGGTGCAGCTACTTCAGAAGGCAATATGGAAGTTCCTCAAGACATTAGAAACAGAACTACAATATGGTCCAGCTCACTCTTTATTGGTGAATTTAAAACATGAAAGTTGGGAATTAAAGCATGTGAGGAGAAAAAACAAGTAGTTTAAACAGTTAATGAAATCAACCAAGATTTCTTTAAAAAAAAAAAAATCTCAGTGGTTGACAAAGTGTTTATTTGAAATAGCCTTTTTTTTTTTTTTTTAATGAATGCCTTTTTGAAATGAATGCCTAGGCAGTTAAAGCTTAATCAGGCACTTGCATTACACACACATGCACACACACACCTGTTAGGACTTAAACTACAATTCACCCTGTGATGCCAAAACATCAGGGTCAATGGTGAGTACACTAACTGCCTGGGTAGTTGATACGTTGAAAGTCAAGAAGAGTAAGGTATGCTATAACTCAGAAAATACACATCTAAATAGATTACAACAGCAAATTCTGTAATAGTTATACAGGCAATAGCCTGAAATCCAGTCTGTTCCAAACTTGAAAATATTCAGCCATGAAAACTAACTTAGTGATTTTAGGGGCCCTAGAAATCTAATCAAAGATTTGAGTAACATTGTGGACTATTTTAACATCTTGGATCTTCTGGTATAAGTAGGTCTGAACCAGAACCAGTCCTGAGTTGGTGGATGACTCCTTATTTCATTGAACCAGTCTCTTAGTTACAAGAATAACTAGTTTTGTTAAGGTTGTATCTCATTTCAGGAGGCAGTGATGCAGGTGGCCTCCCAAAATTAGACACACAATGTATTTGCTTCAAGTTATTTTAAAATATTTATTTATATGGTTGTGCCAGGTCTTACCTGCAGCACACAGGATCTTCGATCTTCCTCGCTGTATGCAAGATCTTTAGTTAAGGCATGCAAACTCTTGATTGCAGCGTGTGGGATCCAGTTCCCTGACCAGGGACTAAACCCAGGCTCCCTGCATTGGGAGCTCAGAGTCTTAGCCACTGGATCACCAAGGAAGTCCCGGCTTCAGATTATTTAATAAGAGGGGTTTCTATGGAAATAAAAGGAAAACAATGGTTAGATGATTGGAGCAGAACATAATCCCAGCTTCTGAGTTCTGAAGGCAGGGAGTCAAGAAGATTTTTAGATGTCTGAGTTGAATAATTTTCAGATGGAGTGAGGACAAGAAATGACAGCTTGATAGATTTTTCTGATTTGCAGTTTGAATGTCTCTGGTGATTTTTCTGAGAGGTCCACACGGCAATAGCCATAAATATTGTTCACAGATGCGCTATTGTGGAGGGTGCTCTGAAGTTTATATCACATTGTTCAAGTTTACCTTGCATGACTCTGGAGAAAAGACAGTTTTAGCTTTTTAATAATTCTAAGTCAAAAATGAGAAAAATTAGTTTGGACAGTGGTAGTGAAATACTGCAGGGAACTAGAAGAATTCAGGATCCAGTCTCATTTATAGGTAGACAACATTGTCATTAAGACAATGACCAGAAGTAGAATCTGATATCCACAAATGTGCCTTATAATTTCTATTGAAACACAAGTTTTGTCTCTAAATGTATTTCTATCAAAGATAGCCATAGTAGGACTACTTTGTTTGCAAAATAAGTTTAGCTTCCAATAAAATTGGCCTGTTTATTTACATAAGTACAGCAAGGTGAATCTTTAATACTTTGGCCACCTGATGCAAAGAACTGACTCATTTGAAAAGACCCTGATGCTGGGAAAGACTGAAGGTGAGAGGAGAAGGGGACGACAGAGGAAGAGATGGTTGGATGGCATCACCAACTCAATGGACATGAGTTTGAGTAAACTCTGGGAGTTGGTGATGGACAGAGAGGCCTGGCGTGCTGCAGTCCATGGGGTCACAAAGAGTCGGACACGACTGAGCAACTGAACTGAACTGAACAGCAAGAATAGCCTTTGACCATATAGGCTCTTTTATTCTGCTTTGTTGATATTTTTCAGATTAGACTTTAAAATGCCTCTTGAGACTAGAAAGCCAGTATAAGGATTGCTATCAGACTCATCCACAATACCCAGATAAATTTCTCTATTCTCAGGGTCCCCCAAATATCCTGAGTTTTTTGCACCTGCCTGGAAGTGACCTTCCTCATTCACCTGGTAAGACTGCTGGGAACCCTGTAAGCAATGAACCAGGCTGCTTTTCCAAGGGGCTTTATGACTCCATGAAGTCAACCTTAGATCCTTAAAGCTGTCTGGTCATATCTTGGTCTATGCATGTCTCCCTGAAAAATGATAATCCAAGCAAAGTCTTGGTAATATAATCAATGCTTTCAATGGTGTCCTGTTAATGCAAAAGACTTTTAAGATTTGTTATCTGTTCTTGACCAATCTTAAGGAGACTTTGGTTTAGGATTTGGGCAAGAGAGCCCTTTTAGCATTTTGTATTTTAAAAGACCTCTTTCCCTCTTTTTCCCTTCAATTTCAAGAGAGTTTTAATTACTTCCTGGGGTGTTTACATCTCAAAAACATGATAAGATTTACATTCTCAAGGAACTGAGAAAAAAATGTAAGCTTTCTCTTAGGAGTTTTAGTGCTTTTGGGGTGGTTTTGGCAGTCCCAATAAAATACACTAGGGCTTCTCTGTGATTAGGGGAGTACCCTGTAAAAATGATTCTGTGAACACAAGGTCAACTGGGGCCTCTTCAGGGTTGGAAACGAAGAAGGGGTCACTATGAATATAGAAATGATAAGCCAAATTGAACCACATTGGTTCATGCCAATTTTGTGCAATAGAAGATGGGCTTCATCTTTAAGTTTTTCGTTCCCTGTGAGCTTTAGCAGTGATTACTGTTATGAAAGGATCGGCAGAGGCCAGGCAATAAATATCCAAGTGAAGAGAGGCAGGGCTCTGACACAAATATTAGTGGCTCATAGGGGCTTTGCTTTCTCATTTCCCTCATCCCCTGATAGCTCACTTGGTAAAGAATCCTCCTGCAATGCAGAAGACCCTGATTTGATTCCTGGGTCAGGAAGATCTGCTGGAGAAGGGAAAGGCTACCCACTCCAGTATATTTGGGCTTCCCTTGTGTCTCAGGTGGTAAAGAATCTGCCTGCAATGTGGAAAACCTGGTTTCAGTCCCTGGGTTGGGAAGATCCCCTGGAGAAGGGGAAGGCTACCCACTCCAGTATTCTGGCCTGGAGAATTCCATGGATCTTATAGTCCATGGGGTCACAAAGAGTTAGACATGACTGAGCGACTTTCATTTTTCTTCCTCCTCCACCTAGAGGTCTTGATAACACCATCAGCTTTTCCCTTAGCATCAGGCTTGCCTCTTGAGGTGTGTTTCTTAGTTTTGTACAGTTCAAGGGAAGGCTGGGCCAGGGTTGGGGGGTGGCAAGGGGTGGGGTTTGTGGTGGGCGCTAAAGATCTCTGGTATCTCAGAGACTGTAGCCTAGGTGGATTTTTTGAAGTTATGAAATTTAGAGGCTTTAGAGATACTGGCCAGTTGATGCATTCTGGCAGTTGTGAATAACAATTCAAAGCTCATAACAAACAAATCACCACCACCACCACCCCAAAATAGCCAGCTAATTCCCCCTCTATTTCCTGCTACATAAAATCTTTAAGAAAGGTCCAAATTTCAATTAATGCAGATTTTGATATTAGTTTCTGATTTCTGATTTTATCCTGTTACCTTTACCTTAAATAGTTACTGGAAAATCTTGGATGATGTCACTATGAGCCCTCTTTACAGGTGGCCAGTTTCCTTTCTCAGGATTCCCAGGATTGGGGCTTATCTGCACTACCAAGGTATACAGTAATGTCACACCGGGAATTGGGCCCACCATATCCCATCGGATCAGGAGATGAAGAGTGAAAGGAGAGTGAAGTCATGACACAGAAACCAGAGACCTCTGTTACATTTTCATGCTGCCTTAGGTTCTGGGCTGGTGTCTCAAAGAAGCCAATTCTGACTCCATGTTGGAACTGTTTCTTTGACTTCCTTTCCATTGCTTTTGTTATTACATCATACATAATGGGCTACCTCAAAGGACCCTGCCCTCTACTTGCCTATTAAATTAAAGAGCCTTTTTTCAGCTCATAGAGAGATAATCTGACCTTGCCCACCCATGAATGACTACAAAAAGATATTAACACACTCCTTCCAAAGGCTTGTCCTTCCTGGAGATGTTTTGCAAGACTGAAGATTCTTTTCATGTTACTTCCTCACTGCCTCTCCCTCTCTATTCTCCCTCTTGACTTTAGTTTCTCATTGCTTCTCTCTCTGCATCATAAAAGAACCTGGCATCCAGACCCCAACAAGATGGTTACTTTGAGACATTAGTCTGCCATCTTCTTGGTAAGCCGGGTTTCTAAATAAAGTCACATTCCTTGTGTCAACACCTCATCTCTCAGATCCATTAGCCTGTCGTGCAGTGGACTCAGTAACACCAGGACATATGATGTGACTCAGTCATTGCAGGTGGAGGTCTCCCATCCTACTTACCTATAAGAATCTTCTCCTCATGCCTTTTGCCCAGATCCTCTCCATAGGCAGCGACAATAGCTTTGCAATCCAACCCACCCTCCTTAGCTCCCTGTCCCTGAGGGGCAGAGGACACTTACGTACATTAATAGTCAATCAAGGAGTTTTAGACCATATGGTCTTGATCATGCTGATCTGGGGAGATTGTTAGATTATTGTGGCAGCTGTGACTTTTGCAGATTGGATACCACAGGCAACACATGACAGATAAAACATGTCAAAGCACAGAGGAGCACAACAGACACCCAGTAAGCAGTGCTCTTCTCCCAGATGGAGCTACCTGCCTGGGTTAGGCAGTTAGTAAGCAAGTTACAGGTAAAGGGCATTCTCCTCAGCTAACTGCAAGGGCAATCATGAAATCCTGTCAACTATGCTAATTGTTTTGTGCTAGTCTCAGCCTATCAGCAATCAGTGATGTGATTGGGCCAGCTGTGTAGTTCTTACTATAACTGTAAGATGCTCTCCATCAATAACCATCAGGAAACTTTTTTTTTTTCTTACGGGCAGTTTTATTACTTATAAACCTGAGTATTACAGAGCACATCTGAGGCCACATAGCAAGGTCATGGAGAAAGAGAGAGAGAATTTGGGACTGGGGTTGATGGTGGGTTCATAGTTAGTGAATTTTAAACTTTGATTTTTCAAGCATGAGAAGGAAAAAACAAACTGAGTAGTCCAGATGGTCAATTATTGAATCAATGTGCTCAGTCACATCAATGCTCAGTCACATCTGACTATTTTTGACCCCATGGACTGTAGCCCACCACACTCCTCTGTCCAAGGAATTTTCCAGGCAAGAACACTGGAGCGGGTTGCCATTTCCTGCTCCAGGAGATCTTCCTGACCCAGCAATCCAACCCTCACCTCCTGACATTGTCAGGCAGATCCTTTACCGCTCTGCCACCTGGAAAACCCATTGAAATCAATCAAGATCTCTGAAACAGAGGAACTTCAGTGGGGGAAGACAGCCCATCCCTTTATCTAGTTGTCTGGTTGCCTCTTTCAAATGGGTGCCTCAGCAATCAAAGCATATGTAAGACACTTGCATTACAAAACAACAACAGCAAAAAAGCCAACTGTGAGAGCTTACACTACATTCTCTTTAGGTACTAACTCTTGCCATGGTGCTAGGATGACCAACTTGTCCCAGTTGCCTGGGATTTTTCTATATTGGTAGGGACAGAAAATCTGGGAACTTTCTGTGAAATCTGGGGAAAATCTGGAAAATCAGGGACAGAAAACCTAGGAAATCCCTCAGTCCCAGGACTGGTCTTCATACCTGCTATTGATACCTCTTCACTCTCCTTTAATTCCTTTTTCTTCCTTTATTTTTTATCCTCAATGCCTCAGAATTCTTTTCATTTCTTAAGGTTTAGCAATCCTTGTGTTAGGTAGTTAGAATAGGAAAAAGGAGTCCAAAATGGCAGTGGCTAAAAGACAAAGAAAGGGAAAAGCCTGCAGAAATGAAACAAAGGAAAACCTGTGGGCTGGAGTGAGAACTTCAGGTGAAACATGCACACCCCCTTCTTGGTTGGCCCAATTTGCATCAGGCAGGCTCAGCGGGGAGGAGACAGAGGAATAGAAGGAGGAAGCCAAGACGGACTGAGGCCTCTCCTTTGGGGTCAGCCCATCCTCATGCCTCGAGGTGTTTGCTTAATAAAACTGAGCTGTAACCAGGCTGTAACCCTGGCCCACCATTTCAAATCTTTGCTGCAATGAGACAGAACTGAGGGAATTACACACTCCCCCAACACTTGTTTCACTCAAGCCCATCCAAGTTATGTCTAGGGCTCATCCTCAGAATAATTCCACCCATAATAATGTGGTTCTTAAGTTAGGAGAATTCCTACTCTAAAAGGAACTTTAAACTCAGCTCTGAAAATTAACAACTAACATTCCTGTTAAGTTTTTAACTATCAGGGAATGCGGGTATTTGGGTTCCCATTCTACATATAAGAAAACTAATCTAAGTAACATGTCAAGAGAAGTGACAAATAATAGTTGATTACAAAAATGGTGAGTATTTCAGTGCAAAAAAGAAAATGATAGGATATAAAGCTAAATTAAAGTAGATAGTTAAGGATCTTTTCTTGATAAAAAAAAAAAAAAAAACCCTCTTTTTTGTTAAAGAATTTGAACCCTACTGCTGAGGACTGAATTGTGTCTCCCCAAAATTTGTATGCTAAAGCTAAAGCTCTAACCTGGAATGCGGCTGTTGTGACCATAAGATTTTTAGGGGGTCTCACCAGAAGTTGACCATGCTGGCACCCTGATCTAGGACTCCCAGTATCCAGAACTGTGAGAAAGCAAATTTCTATTCCTTAAGCTACCCAGTCTATGGTATTTTCCTATGGCAGCCCAAGAAAATGAATACATTTACTTTACAGTGGTGGTGGTTTAGCCACTAAGTTGTGTCCAACTCTTGTGTCCCCATGGACTGTAGCCCACCAGTCTCCTCTGTCCATGGGATTGTCCAGACAAGAATACTGAAGTAGATTGCCATTTCCTCCTCCAGGGAATCTTCTTGACCCAAGGATTGAATCTGGGTCTCCTGCATTTCAGGCAGTCTCTTGCATTGCAGGCAGATTCTTTACAGACTGAGCCCCCAGGGAAGCCCACCTTATAGATAATGGTGAATTACTGAAAGATTTTAATAATGAAAGTAACATGATGAGACTAGTATTTACAGAGGGAGGATTGGTGGCAATGTAGAGGGTGAACACAAGTTTGAAAGAGTTAAAGGCAAGAAGATAAGTGAGTAGCCTAAACAAACCAGACACATACAAGATAACTGGGCTCTAGAATGACTCATTATGCATCTTTTTCTGAAATGTATCCTTAGGTAAGAGATCACTGACACCCCACATCCAAGTATTGGGGTGGTTAGCTAAGGTATCAGAACCCATCTCTTCAACACTTCTAAAGGGAAGATTTGTAATGATACATCTCATGCTCCCTGTACTGTTAATACAGATTCAGTTATCACAAGAGAAACTTTACAGAATTCACAGTATCATATGGTCAAACCTGTTATGTACAGTTGAGAGGAAAAAGCCTTGTTATAGGAAGGGACTTACTCAAACTTAGAAATTGGAACCAAAATTCTCTTTTAAGCTCATTGCTCTCTTCACCAAAATTTTGAGAAGCAAATAGGTCCACACCAACATTAACCAGCGGATGAGTGAGCCTGACCTACAAAGTACAAGGGAGGTACTTTAGAAGAGGCCAGGAGAGAAGCTGGTTAAAAGGCACAGTTTTTCAATCCTATCCTCACTCAAGACTAAGCACCCCATCATCTTTGCTGTAAGGGAGAGGGTGTCTAGAAGGAAAAAGGAGAGCGTTAGTCATAAAAAGGAACTTGCATTCCAGCTAATTCCATTCTCTACTGAGGTTCAAAGAGAATTAACCTTGGTTATGCACATAGCTTATAGCAGAGCTGAGAATTGTACTTATGCCTCTAGAAGCCCATACCAACATTCTATCTGCACGTGCATTCTATACTCCTCTTTTCCTGTCTGATGCATGAGGAAGAGAAGCACATTGGGCTACTCTAAATGTGACTGGCATTCAATTTCCCCCAAAGAGACTCAGTCTCTCTTCCCTCTTCATGTTGCAGTTCCTCATATAACACACACACACACACACGCGCACACACCCACATTCACGCACACTCACACCATGAAGACTGCCAGTTATTTTCTGCTTGCAAAGAGTTTTAGGGTAAGAGCTTTCTGATTGGGGAAAGCATTAATCTATACACAAAACACAAATTACTGGGCTCTTTGACTTCTTTGGAAGTTTTCTGAGTGCATTTAAAAATATTTCTCTATTGCTAAGTCACTCCTATACTATATCACATAGCAAGAAGGTGCAAAGGAGTATGAGTTCTTGGTGAATCACAGCTGAATTGAAGACCATCTTGCTGGGCATCTCCCTTCACCAGAGACAGTACCATAGGTGGCTAAGCACATGGGTTATGGTCAGTGGAAACAAAATGCCTGGTTTCAAATTTCAGCATCACAAGTTACTAGATATGACTTTGGACATGTTACCTAAAATATCTGTACTTTAATTTTTTATCTGCAAATAAGAATGACTTTTTAAAACAGCCTGTCTTCTAGGACTGTTGTAAGGATTAAATAAGATAACCCAAGTTATGTAGGCACTGTGTACAGATTCTGGCTCTCAAGTCAATAGCTTGTTTCACTTTAAATGTAAAAAAAAAAAGCAGAGACAGCTTCCCTTTGATAAGGGCAAGAACCAAGACTGAGTTTCTGTAAAATACATTGCTTAAAGAAAGATGTCATGGCAATAGATTTAATACATTTGATTTTAAAGTAGAAAATTATAGAGGAAAAACATTTATCTTCTAGTGTTTAGTCCTGAAGCTCACATCTTCTTTGAATACTCTCCAACCCTTAGTACAGGGGTTATTGCCAGGGACTGGATTCAGTGATATCATCTCTCATTACCATGGTAACATCAAGGCCAATAACTTGAACTTGGGTCATAGCAGCTAAAAAGAAGAGAAATCAATTTGGAAATAATTAGACTGAAACCACAGCTACTTTAGACTTGACCAAGATTCTTGAGGATAGTTTGGAATCAAATTAAATCAAGATATATCTCCATAAAGAAGACAGAGTTAAAAATTGAAAACAAGAAAATAATTAAATTATCCTATCTCTTTGGTTCATTTAATATTCTTGTGAGTCATAGGAAAATAGTACTCCAGAGCCCAAAGACATAGGCTAAAATCCTTTCATTTAATGGACTTGTGATGAGTCTCAAACCTTTTTTTTTTTTTTTTTTTAGTAAAACAAGACAAAGTCACTCATTTTTTTATGTTGAAAGCAAAATATCAATGCATTATATTTTCCTTCTATAATATTATAAATCTCAGAATTATAAAATGTTAAAATTAGAAATCTTCTAACTTAATTTTACAGATCAAGTAAAGGCTAGTATTCAGAAAGGTGATGTGACATGACCAAGGACACAGGTGAAATTAGAACTCAAGTAATTTTCAAGTCATTATTGTCTGCCTTTTCTATTACACTGAGCTAACTTTACTGAGAATCTGACATTTTGTCATGTTCTGCTTCAATAGAATTTTTCTATGTGATGAGTGTGTAGAATTTATTATTGACTTGCTTTCAGCTGTCCCACATCTAGGGAAAAACAAATAGTGATGTGTGGGAGTTGAGAGCATCTCAGAAGTTTTCCAAGATGCCTATGATCTGAGGGAGGCTGTAATCCTTGTTATCTTTCACTCCAAAGCATATTTCCATTCCCATTCCACAATTATCTCCTCGCTGTCTAACTTTTGCTGATGGGGACCCCTTTGTATATACCATTTTCTTTCCAAATTTTCTCTTTTCCCCCATTGCATTTTCAAGCATCTTACTAAGCAGAAATCCTGATTAAGAGAGTCCTGCCTGTTTCAAAGCAGTTGAAGGGTTCATGCTTGATTCAGGCCTCTCTCCTCTTGAGCCACAAAGGATCCCTGGAGCTTTCATTCTGATTCTTCATTATGTTGCTTACCTAGTTCTGCAAACCTCAGATTCATTGATAGATACAAAGGAGACCTTTCTGGAAACCTCTGTTTGCACAATATTCTTGGAATGGAATAAAAACCAACATAGGCCAGGAAGGAATCTCAGTCTAACTCCCAACGACCAGTCCTGCCCCAAATCCAGCCAGGGTTCTGGCTGCTTTATTTTCATGCTTTAGAACTAATGGCAGTATCTTCCCTTATCTTACCGTTTGCAGTCTCTTATTGTTCATCATCCCTACAATTCTAATCCATCTTATAATCATTAAAATAGTTTTCATCAAGCCTGGTTTTTCATTGTCTCTCTCTTTCCTATTTTCTCTATAACTACAATGCTGCCCAACTCTGTTTAATAAAATCCAAACGTCTCCACCTTGAGACACTCTTCTCCTCTCCAGCCAAGCTAACTGACTTGTTCGTCCCTCCTACATGGCTCGCTGCAACACTCCCCTTTGCTCTTAGCATTCCTTCCAGCTACAAATATCTCCCTACTGGGCCCACTTCCTTGCCTCAGTCTCTCTCTTCAATTGGGCCCACTTAGCTCCACACCAGAAGGGAAGGTGCTCACAGTGAGGCAAGACAATATTGAAACAGCTCTATCCCACTCCTCCCTCCCCACATAAATCCCAGAAATGCACTCTCTGATGTGGGCTGGTGGGTCTGCCCACACATCACAGCTTCTTAACTGCCATATTGATCCCATCCCTAGAATTGATCATTTGTCTTGGTCCTTGCTCTTAGGATCTGGCTGAGTCATCCTGCTCACAAGGTTTTGCCACCCCTCATTTTTCCCTATTCCTCAACTTCAACTAATACCTAAAGCTCTGCTCTCTGTAGACTGATCTTCTAGGCCCCAAGTTCCTGCTCAACCTGCACACGCCACCTACCCCAGTGTACTTAGGCTGTTTGATGCTCATTATTATAAGGGCTCCCGTGTATTGTGCTTCTTAATTTAATATTTTATTTGTACTACTTAATTTATGTGTAGATGTTCTTTGTGCATTTGTGCTTTTAATACATGCTCCTTACTAAGTATGTTACCAACATTATCCTCTTCAAGCCGCTTGATAACACTGATCAGAATATATTCATATTTTAACTTTTCCTATGAAGAACTCAATACTCAGAGAAGTTGAGTAATTTGCCCTAGGTCACATAGCTTATGAGTTTCCACAACCTCTTTTCAAACTTAGCCTAAAGTCCACCTCTCAGGTGAAGGCTTTCTCAATTAATACTTTAATGCACGCCCCCTGTGCTCAGACTATGCTGCAACTTTATGGCCTCAGTGCTTCAGGTGCTTTTACTATCTGTGTCTCAGTCCTTATGGGTCCTATCCCCAAGGACAAGTACCTTTCCAAAACAAGATCATGCTGATTCCTATGAAAAACAGAGAATAGATTCATAGGAAGTGGTGTTGGTTAATTCATTCTACCCTCATGCACCCCTGGATGAATTGGGAAGCAGAATGATATGGTGTTCAGAAGGAAAGACTAACCCCCAGGGGGGCCTCTCTGATCAGTGACTCAAGCTTTATTTCTGGGAGCCAGCACAGGAGATCCCACCCATGACAAGGTCATGAGGAGAAGACCTGACAAGCAAGGCAGATCAGGACTTCAGGAATTTCAAAAAGCTGCCCCGGCGCTCACCTTAAAGATGATCTCTGTCTTTCTGATACTTGCTATATTAGACTACTCCCTAATTTCTCTGACACGGGTAGAAGGCCTTCCCCAATTTCTCTCCAAACAGAATCAACTTAGAACTTTAATTAATATGTCTGCCAGACAGTGGTATCCTATAAGATTATCCAGGATGAAAGGAGTGTTTCAATTTAGACCCCTTTGCTGGCATTCTAGCCTTGCTTGGCAAATGTGTACTAATGTACATGACTGCTCACAACACCTTAATCATAAGCAGCATAAAGAACCTGATCACATAAAGGCCCTAATAGGCACAGAGCCCTTCGGGGGTGAGGAAGCCCTATTAGAGAACATAAAAATATTCTTCTAAAAGTGGTTATAGTTAAAGATTTAGAAAAATAAGAGTTTAGAATTGTTAATTTTAACCAGGAATGCTAAACAGGGGCTGCCTCACTGGAGCTGCAGTCTTTGTGTGGTAAACCTTTTAGATAAATTTAACTGATAACTTCTGCAAAAGGACTGACCTTTGTGTTCATTAAAGAATAGATTAAGGAAAACAGCTTTGCATTCACCTGACCTGCATAAAATGTTAATAGGCCCCAAGGCCAGAAGATAATGTACAAGACCCTCATAAACAAAAAAGTATGCAGTAAACACCCTGGTTTCATGAAGGACAAGCTGACGTAATGTCAAACTATCTTCCCCTTAGAAATGTACTAACTTAGGGTATAAAAGCCACGGTAAAAAATAAAGGATTGCCAGACTCTGCCAGACCCTGAAAACACCCTCGTCTGGTCATTCTCTCTCTCTCTCTCTCTTTCTCTTTCTCTCCCTCGCAGACTTGGCTCTATCAAGGCTGGTCTCACGTGTCTTCTCTCTCTGTCTCTCTCTTGCCAACGCCGTTCATCCTGAGGGTACCCCCTGGAGCCTGCCGAGGCTGGACCCCGGCACTTTATCATTTGATGGGCACAGTAATGCCCAAGGCCTTGCTACCTCGTATGCACAGAGGGTATCCCACGAGAAAAAGCATGACAGGAGAGAAGAGTGCTTCACAACCCCAAAGAGGGAAGCATTTTGATCCTTAAAACAACTTTTTGTAGAGGGCAAACATGTCATTTACCACTTATAGAAAACGAAATGGAATTTCATGGCATTTAAGTAATTTGTTTGAGTCACTCATTAAGAAAAACGCAGAGGGACTTTCCTGATAGTCGAGTGGTGAAGACTGCACCTTCCAATGCAGGGGGTGTGGGTTTGATCCCTGGCCAGGGAGCTAAGATCCCACATACCTCATGGCCAAAAAGCAAAACATAAACAGCAGAAGCAATATTGTAACAAATTCAATAAAGACCTTTAAAATGATCCACATTAAAAAAGAAAAATCCTTAAAAATGTTCTAAAAAAAGAAAGAGGCAGAATTAGTTATCAAACCCAAATCCCCTTACTCACACCCAGTGTTTTCTGTTACATCATGTGGCTGCCTCGTCGCACAAAAGAATTCAGTGATGCATGATCCAGATATAAGAGGAAATCAGCAAAAGAATTTTCCATTTCTAAAGATAAATAGACGCCAACAACTTCCAAATTCCTAGCTAAAAACACTCTGGAAAAACTGTGACTGGACCACATTCTAACACAGTCTTCCTGGAAAACTCACATTATTCTTCAGGTTTCTAAATCCTTTTGTTCCATCTAATGCGCATCTCCCTTTTCCTTACTTCCCCCAGTTCCCAGGAATTACACAGACAGTGGCTAAATGACTGAGGCACCAGGGATCTATAATAACTCAAATACACAAATACAAGACCTAATTTTAGATTTTCCCAGGATAGTGGGCATTCTGGGGGTCTAAAGTGTTTCTGTTTTGGTTGCTGGGTCTATGACTTTTTGCTAATTATCAGCATTGTCTTAAAGGTCTCCCAGAGTAGTCAGTCCCATTATCTGGAATGTAACAAGGGCAGGGTAGTAAAAATAACTCAAGCTCAAATAATGAATTGTATTTGGAAATTGCATGTTTACTAACAGATGGAATCTCTCTATGTCTTTCTGTCTGAGCTCTGACAAAGATGTTTCATTTGCTGACCTTTTCAAGGACAAAGAAAACCTCTTTCTTAATTGCAGAAAGGGTAAATGAGTATCTGCTGCCCTGCAAAGGGGCAGGCAGTCTATCACACTAAAAGTATCTTCCTTACCTTCACATTAGTCACTGGCATTCTACCTCTGGTCTTTGCAACCTTTGAAAACATTTCTCTATGGACCCAAGGACAACAATGATCTTCATGCATTTTGACGGGGCTGCTACAACATAAGAAGCCAGAATGTTAGTGGTGGGAAAGTCTCTACTAGAAGAAAAGAACCTATATATACTAAGATACCTCTATATAAAGAGACTTTCCAGGGAGGGAACATACAGCGAACAGAAGGGAAGTATCCACAACAGTCACCAGCAGCACAGTAAAATAAATACCCCTGAAGAGAGCCAACTCAGGCCATGATAAGAATCTGTTTAACACATTTTGCTAAACCTCCCTTGTATGGCAGAAACTGTAGTTGTTGTTGTTCAGTTGCTAAATCGTGTCTGACTCTTTGGGTCCCCATGGACTACAGCACACCAGGCTCCTCTGTCTTTCACTATCTCCTGGAGTTTGTTCAAATTCATGTCCATTGAATTGGTGATGCTAACTATCTCATCCTCTGCCATCCCCTTCTCTTTTTGCCTTCTATATTTAACAACATCAGGGTCTTTTCTAATGAGACAGCTCTTTCCATCAGGTGGATAAAGAATTGGAGCTTCAGCATCAGAACTTCCAATGAATATTCAGGGTTGATTTCCTTTAGGACTGACTCATTTGATCTCCTTGCAGTCCAAGGGACCCTCTAGTAGGGAGCGTGAAAGCAAAAACAATTGGTCACAGCCTCTATCTTCATAGGTGGAATGGTCTAAGGGAAAAATTAGATATATACTTCCAAAACTTATTTTAATGTTATTTATAAAATGCTCTGGGAGTACAAAGCCAAGAGCAATCGATTTCTATATGGGGTTGGATGGAGAAGTCAGAAAGTCTTCGCCAATAGAGGGTCATTGGAACATGGCATTTAGAAATGAATATAAACTCATTCCAGGCACAGAAGAACAACAGGAAAGGCAGATCAAACAAAGGAAAAGTATGAACAAAGGCAAAAAGATGCAAAAGTACATACTTGGAAGATAATGAGCACTCTGCTAATAGCTTCAGCCAACAAAGACTAGGTTTTAGGAAGGGGATTCTGATGGTAGTGTGGGAGGGAAGTGGGTTAGAAGAAGTTAGCATATGAGCCAGGGGTGTCTATTCAGAAAATTGCTCCAATAGGCTGGATGAGAGGAGATGAAGCCTGCACCAGGACAAAGGCCATGGGGATAGGAGGAGAGAACTGTCTGCTGTAGACACCGGATTCTTTGGATAGATTTTTTTAAATCACATTTTAAAAATGAACTAAATGTATTATGGTTTCAAAGTTTACAAAGCAGTTCACCTTCATGATTGTGAAGCTAAACAAGACCCTGAAGGGCCCTTCCAGATACAAAAGCTCCTCTGTGTCTCCTGTTTCTTTTTTTGTAGGAAAAGAACCTTTAGTCTGCTAAGCCTTCTCTGAGTTCCAAAGAGCAGACTCAAGTAGTCACGAATTAGGGAAGTGAGGGAATGCAGAAACACGGGAAAATATCAAGAAATTATAGTTCAGCCACCTACTTCCTCCTCAAAGGATATACATACAATTGGCACATCTTTGACTTGTTCTGCAGGAACTAAGATCCTCTACCCAGGTGGAGGATAATGACTATGTGCTGAGTACAAATGCTAGACCCCAGGCTGGTTGGAATCAGGAGACTGAAGATTAAAAGTCCTAAAACATCACCTTGTTACCTCACCACCAACCAATCAGAAGAAAGCCATACACCCTGCAGCCCTCACCCCAAATGTTGCCTTTAAAAACCATTCCCTGAAAGCTATTGAGGAGAACAGGTCTTTTGAACATAAACCACCCATTCTCCTCTCCAGATTCTGCAATAAATTCTATACTTTCCTTCATCAAAACCAAACATCAGTAAGCCAACTTTACTGCACATTGGCTGAGGGGACCCAAGTTTGGTTTGGAAAAAATTTGATGTCAGTCATTCTTAAACTTTTTGAGATAGGCAGAGAAATTATCTAATGATGCTAATTTAGAGAGAATGCTCAGAAGAAACTGAAAAAACAAATAAAAGGAAGTGGTAGTCTAATGCATGGGCCATTTATCCAGATAGTCAACCTAAGAGATAAGGATAAAGCAAGGATGCCTCAGTAAGGGGATGTGGAAGAATCAGGATAGCAAAGAGATAATCAGAAAAGGAGATGGGATTAACTTCTTCTAATCATTGCATCAGTAGATAAAGATGCTGCTATGTTTCCACCTATTAAAAAAAAAAAATAAGAAGAAGAAAGAAAACCTCTTTTGACCCCACTGTCCCTTTGTGCTATTTCATTATCTATGCTTGCTATCTCTACATACTCTTCCCATTTTCTCTTGAACCTGTTCTAAAAAGGCTTTCTTCATCAGCACTCCATAGCAATTCTCATCAAGGTCATGAAAACACATGTTTCTAAACCTAATGGTCAATTCTCAGTCTCCATTTCACCTAAACTATCTGAAGTTTTTAAAACAACTGATCACTTTCCCCTACTTTGCTCCACTTTCTTCACTTGGCTTCTAGGATCCCCTGCTCTTTTTTTTTTTCCTCCTACCTCACTTGTTACCCGCCCCCCTCTTTTTTTTCTCTTTTTTAAATTGAAGTATAATTGCTTTACAATGTTTTGTTAGTTTCTGTTGTAAAGCGAAGTGAATCAGATGTATGTATACATATATCGCCTCCCTCTTGGACCTCCCTCCCACCTTATCCCCATCTCACCCCTCTAGGTCATCACAGAATACTGAGCTGAGCTTCCTGTGTCATACAACAGCTTGCCAGTAGCGAGCTATTTCACCCACGGTAGTGTTTTAATGTCAAACTTAATCTCCCAATTTCTGCTGATTCTTCTTCAAAATCCAACCATTCCTCACCAGGCCCCATGGTCTGAGCCTCCATCACTTTCTACCAAGATCAATGCATATTATAGGGTGAATTTTGTCCCCACTCTGAAAAAAAAAAAAAATCAAAGTCCTAACCCCTGTACCTCGGAACATGACCTTATTTGGAAAAAAAGCTCCTTGCAACTGTAATCAAATTAAGGTCATTTGAATGGGACCTTAATTCAATATGACTGACATTCTCATTAAGAAGGGCAAATTTGGACACAAAGACTGACGCACACAGAAGGAAGATGATGTAGAGACACACACAGAGAGAATGGTCATGTGAAGACAATCAGAGACTGGAGTTATGCTGCCATAAGCCAAGAAGCACACAGAGCTACTAGAAGCTGTAAGACACAAAAGAAGTATCCTGGATCCTATTCTTGAAGTTACAGAAAGAACATAGTCCAACGTCTTGCTTTCAGATATCTAGTCTCTGGGACTGTGAGAGAATACATTTCTGTTTAAAGTCATTCCATTTGTGGTACTTCATTACACTAGCTCTAGAAAATCAATGCACTGCAATAGTAGCCTCCTAACCCATCTCCCTGATTGTTACTCTTTCCTTAAATTTATTCCCAATAGAGCAGCCAGGATAATCCTTTAAATGTAAATCACACTCTGTCATTCCTCTATGCAGAACCCTCCCATGGTGCTCCATCTTTTTTTTCTTTTTTTATTCTATTCTTTTGTGTAGACCAATCTTGGCTATTTTTGTACCAATTTTATGCTATTTAAATTAATATAGATTTATATCTTGATTTTGCTAGCTCAAGCAACCCTTTATGATTTTTTTCTTAAATAGTCTTGTCTATTTTGATACTACATCTTACTTAGAAGAATATTAAGTCCTCATAATGTAGTGATCTCTGTGTCTCTTTATGTCTTATGTTACCTCTGACCTCATCTGCCTTCTCTCTTATGTACTCTGATCCAGACACCCTGCTGTTCTTCGCGTGTGTCAGGCATTTTTGACTTTACAACCAGGCTGTAGATGTTTCCTGTGCCTTAAAGATTATTTTTCCACATATTCACATCCTTCAAGCCATATCCTAAATCTCTCCTTAAAGTGTCCTACCCTGACCATTCTACTTAATACTGAAATCTGCCCTGCCCCGGTGATCCTAATTCCCTTAATCTTAATCTAAATTTACCTCTCCCTTTATTCTATTGCACTTGCTATCTCCTAGCATACTTTACAATTTTTTAAAATTTATTTTTAATTTTTAGCTAATTAATTAATTAATTTTAATTATAACATAATTAGTTTACAATATCATGATGGGTTTTGCATATTGGAGAAGATAAACAAAATAGACAAACCATTAGCCAGACTCATCAAGATAAAAGGAAGATTCAAATCATTAAAATTAGAAATTAAAATGGAGAAATTACAGCAGACAACACAGAAATACAATCATAAGAGACCACTATGAGCAACTACATGCCAATAAATTGAACAACTTGGAAGAAATGGACAAATTATTTGAAAAGTATAACCTTCCAAAACTGAACGAGGAAGAAATAGAAATTTGAACAAACCAAGCACAAGCATGAAAATCAAAAATGTTATCAAAAATCTTCCAATAAACAAAAGCCCAGGACCGGATGGCTTCACAGGTGAATTTTACCAAAAATTCAGAGAAGAGCTAACACCTATCCTACTCAAACTCTTTCAGAAAATTACAGAGGAAGGAAAACTCCCAAACTCATTCTATAAGGCCACCATCACCCTGACACCAAAATCAGACAAAAATGCCACAAAAAAGAAAACTACAGGCTGATATTACCGATGAACATAGATGCAAAAATTCTCAACAAAATTCTAGCAAACAGAATTCAATAACATATTAAAGAGATCATATATCATACATAATCAAGTGGGCTTTATTCCAGGGATGCAGGGATTCAATATTTGCAGATCAATCAGTGTGATACACCATATTAACAAATTGAAAGGTAAAAACTAAATGAGTATTTCAATAGATGCTGAGAAAGTCTTTGACAAAATTCAGCACCCATTTATGATAAAAACTCTCCAGAAAGTAGAGCATACCTCAATATAATAAAAGTCATATACAACAAACCCACAGCAAACATTATCTTCAATGGCAAAAAATTGAAAGCCTTTCCTCTAAAATCAGGAACAAGACAAGGGTGTCCACTCTCACCACTACTACTCAACATAGTTTTAGAAGTCCTAGCCACAGAAATCAGAGAAGAAAAAGAAACAAAGAATACAGATTGGAAAAGAAGTGAAGCTCTCACTGTTTGCCAATGACATGATCCTCTACACAGAAATCCCTAAAGATGCTGCCAGAAAATTGCTAGAACTAATTGATTACTATAATAAAGTCACAGGATATAAAGTTAATACACAGAAATCCCTTACATTCCTATACACTAACAATGAAAATTCAGAAAGAGAAATTAAGGAAACAATCTCATTCACCACTGCAACAAAAAGAATAAAGTACTTAGGAATAAATTTACCTAAAGAGACAAAAGACCTGTACACAGAAAACTATAAAACACTGATGAAAGAAATTAAAGATGAGACACATAGATGGAGAAATATACCATGTTCTTGGATTGAAAGAGCCAATATAGTGAAAATGAGTATAGTACCCAAAGCAATCTATAGATTCAATACAATCTCTATCAAATTACCAATGGCATTTTTAACAGAACTAGAACAAATAATTTCACAATTTATATGGAAACACGAAAGACCCTGAATAGCCAAAGCAACCTTGAGAAAGAAGAATGGAACTGAAGGAATCAAACTTACCAACTTCAGACTATACTACAAAGCCACAGTCATCAAAAGAATACAATGCTGGCACAAAGGCAGAAATATAGATCAATGAAACAAAATAGAAAGTCTGGAGATAAATCCATGCACCTATGAACACCTTATCTTTGACAAATGAGGCAAAAGTATACAATGGAGAAAAGATACTCTCTTCAACAACTGGTGCTGGAAAAACTGGTCAACTACAAATAAAAGAATGATACTAGAACACTTTCTAACACTATACACAAAAATAAATTCAAAATAGATTAAAGACCTAAATGGAAGGCCAGAAACTATAAAACTCTTAGATGAAAACATAGGCAGAACACTCTCCTACATAAATTATCATTTCTTTATTGCATTTATTTTTGCTATCTATCTTTACCCACTGGAGTATAAGTTTCAGGAAGCAGAGATTTTTGTTTCTTTTGTTCACTGTTTTATCCCAAGCATCTAAAACAGTACATAGCACATAATGGAGCTAAATAAATAGTGCTTGAAATCAAGTGAAATTTTTATCTCATTATTTTTCCTAGAGATAGCCCTAAGTTGAACATTGACAAAAACAGTGGTGTGAGTGTGTGTATGTGTGTGTGTGTGTGTGTGTGTGTGTGTGTTGAGGAAGAGATGCAATTTACAATTGGGTTTAAATCCCAATCCTGCCAATTTCTAGCTAGATAATTTAAAGTGAGTTATATGAAATGACTCAATTCTGTAATAGAAGGCATAGAATAATCCCTATGTCACAGACATTGTTGTGTGTTTAGTCGCTAAGTCATGTCTGACTCTTTTACGACACCATGAACTATAGCCCACCAGGCTCCTCTGTCCATGGGATTTCACAGGCAAGAATACTGGAGTGGGTTTCCATTTCCTTCTCAATATCACATAGCTACAAAAAGTAAATTAAATAATATATATGAAAGTACATTAAAAATACTTTAAAAATACTGTATTTTGTAGCATTTTGTGTGTTGATTTTTTTTTTCTTTATAGTTCTATTTGTAGTCAACATGCTCCTATTAACTTTGGAATTTAATTAGGCAAGAAGACATGATGTGCAAGAAATATAATCTGGATTGGCATTAGGCCTGTTCTGACTTATAGACTTGAACTTGTGGACAGAGTATTTAAAGCCCCTTGACATAAAGGAAGGCAGTGAGGAGCCTGTAGAACAAAGCTAAGTAACTAGGCAATGTAATATTGCTTCCTCCTACTTTACCGCTGACATGCATAGCACAATTATCTTTATCCTTCTATTTTTTATAGCACTTTTGACTAACTGGGAATGAACCTAAGCAAACGATTTCTATTTGTGTTTTTTATTTAGCTTCAAATTCAAACATTCAGTCTAAAGAAACCTTGGCTGAAGTCAAAGAGTCATTTAAAATCATGTGTTCTGAACATTATTTTGCTCAACTATATTCTTGCCAGACAAGGGAGAAAGTCAAACTGATAAGGAGGAGCAGTGCCAAAGAATTCCAAACTCATAATTAAAAATCTGGTACTAGTTCTGTTTCCAGTAAGTTGTCTTCAAATAATTTGCCCTCTGAGATTAGGTATGTTGAATCTTATTTTTATGGAGGGGAAAAAATGTTATTTTCATTTTCTCTAAACCTTAAGATTGCCATGCTGGCAGTAAAGTCCCTTTTTGGATTTAGAGTCTTGGCAAATTCCACATGTATATATTTCAGGAATAAGGGTTGGATAATAGGAACTGTAGGAGTACGGTCTAGGCAACCAGCTTTGAGAGGCCATCCACATTTAGTTGATGGATGTCTGAGCTGGATGACCTCTTGCTCTAAAACACAGTTCATTCTTACGTAAAAGAGAAAAATAATACACACCTCATGACAGAAGGATCAAACAATGCAATATGTGTGACATATCCACTATAGGCCTTAACCCATAGCAAGATTCCCTAGAACGTTAACAATTACTGTAACTGAAATGACCTTAGCTCATATTTGTTATCACCATTAACCAAGTTCAGTTCACTTCAGTCACATAGTCGTGTCCAACTCTTGGCGACCCCATGGACTGCAGTACACCAGGCCTCCCTCTCCATCACCAACTCCTGGAGTTATTCAAACTTATGTCCATTGAGTCAGTGAAGCCATCCAGTCATCTCATCTTCTCTTGTCCCCTTCTCCTTCTGCCTTCAATCTTTCCCAGCATCCAGGTCTTTTCCAATAAGTCAGTTCTTCATATCATGTGCCCAAAGTATTGTAACTTCAGCTGAAACATCAGTACTTCCAATGAATATTCAGGACTGATTTCCTTTAGGATTGACTGGTTAGATCTTACAGTAAAAGGAACTCTCAAGAGTCTTCTTCAACACCACAGTACAAGTGCATCAATTCTTTGGTGCTCAGCTTTCTTTATAGTCTGATTCTCACATCCATACATGACTACTGGAAAAACCATCATTTTGACTAGATGAAACTTTGTTGGCAAAGTAACGTCTCTGCTTTTTAATATGCTGTCTAGGTTGGTCATACCTTTTCTTCCAAGGAGCAAGGATCTTTTAATTTCATGGCTGTAGTAACTATATGCAGTGATTTTGGAGCCCAAGAGAATAAAATCTGTTACTGTTTCCATTGTTTCCCCATCTATTTGCCATGAAGTGATGGGATGAATGCCATGATCTTAGTCTTTTGAATGTTGAGTTTTAAACCAACTTTTTCACTCTCCTCTCTCACTTTCGTCAAGAAGCTCTCTAGTTCTTCACTTTCTGCCATAAGGGCAGTGTCATCTGCATATCTGAGGTTACTGATATTTCTCCCAGCAATCTTGATTCCAACTTGTGCTTCATCCAGCCCAGCATTTCACACGATGTACTCTGCATATAAGTTAAACAAGCAGGGTGACAATATACAGCCTTGACATTCTTCTCCTTGCCCAATTTGGAGCTATTGTTCCATGTCCAGTTCTAATTGTTGCTTCTTGACACGCATACAGATTTCTCAGGAGGCAGGTCAGGTCATCTGATATTCCCATCTCTTGAAGAATTTTCTGCAGTTTGTCCTGATCCACAGTCAAAGGATTTGGTGTAGTCAATAAACCAGAGTAGATGCTTTTCGGGTATTCTTTTGCTTTTTCAATGATACAATGGATGCTGGCAATTTGATCTCTGATTCCTCTGCCTTTTCTCAATCCAGTTTGAACATCTAAAATTTCTCGGTTTATGTACTATTGACCTGGCTTGGAGAATTTAGAGCATTACTTTACTAGTATGTGAAATGAGTGCAGTTGTGCAAAAGTATAAACATTCTTTGAATTGCCTTTCTCTGGGATTGGAATGAAAACTGACCCTTTCCAGTCTTGTGGCCACCACTGACTTTTCCAAATTTGCTGGCATATTGAGTGCAGCACTTTCACAGCATCTTCTTTTAGAATTTGAAATAGCTCAACTGGAATTCCATCGCCTCTACTAGCTGTGTTCATAGTGATGTTTCCTAAGGCCCACTTGACTTCACATTCCAGGATGTCTGACTCTAGGTGAGTGATCACACCATCGTGGTTATCTGGGTCATGAAGATCTTTTTCATATAGTTCTTTGGTGTATTCTTGCCACCCCTTCTTAATATCTTCTACTTCTGTTAGATCCATGATGTTTCTGTCCTTTATTGTGCCCATCTTTGCATGAAATGTTTCCTTGGTATCTTTAATTTTCTTGAAGAGATCACTAGTCTTTCCCATTTTATTGTTTCCCTCTATTTCATTGCAATTATCACTAAGGAAGGCTTTCTTATCTCTCCTTGCTACTCTTTGGAACTCTGCATTCAAATAGGTATATCTTTCCTTTTCTCCTTTGCCTTTCACTTCTCTTCTTTTCTCAGCTATTTTTAAGGCCTCGTCAGACAACCATTTTTCCTTTTGCATTTATTTTTCTTGGGGATGGTCTTGATCCCTGTCTCCTGTACAATGTCACAAACCTCCGTACATAGTTCTTCAGGCACTCTGTTTATCAGATCTAATCCCTTGAACCTATTTGCCGCTTCCACTCTATAATCATAAGGGATTTGATTTAGGTCATAGCTGAATGATATAGAGTTTTTCCCTACTTTCTTCAATTTAAGCCTGAATTTTGCAATAAGGAGTTCATGATCTGAGCCACAGCCAGTTCCTGGTCTTTTTTTTTTTTTTTTTTCTTTTGCTGATTTTCATCTTCTGCAGCAAAGGACGTAATCAACCTGATTTCAGTATTGATCCCATAGAATGGTAGCAATTATTGTAATCGAAATGCCCTTGAGCTCATATTTGTTATCATCATTAACCAATAATTAGCCATCATTAACTGTGTTGTTGAAGAAGACTCTTGAGAATCCCTTGGACTGCAAGGAGATCCAACCAGTCCATCCTAAAGTAGATCAGTCCTGAATATTCATTGGAAGTATTGATGCTAAAGCTGAAACATCAATACTTTGGCCACCTGATGTGAAGAACTGACTCATTTGAAAAGACCCTGATGCTGGGAAAGATTGAAGGCAGGAGAAGAGGACGACAGAGGATGAGATGGTTGGATGGCATCACCAACTCAATGGACATGTGTTTGAGTAAACTCCGGGAGCAACTGAACTGAACTGAACTGATTAACCAAAAAGAACCATATTAACTAAAAGAGATAAAATGGTTAGGAATATATATTTTTAAAGAGGTGAGTCTTGTGTTAGACCTGGAGGTTATATAGGACTTTTACAGGCAGAAAGAAGAAAAAATGACCTTTCAAAGTCAGATAATCACCGTGAACAGTGCTATGAAGGTAGAAAGGATAACAAGGTCTTTCAAGGGAAAAATGTAGAAAATTTGAAGAGTAATTAATAGAATCATTTGGTTCAGTTCAGTCGCTCAGTCGTGTCTGCCTCTTTGTGACCCCATGAACCGCAGCACTACAGGCCTCCCTGTCTATCACCAATTCCCAGAGTTTACCCAAACTCATGTCCATTGAGTTGGTGATGCCATCCAACCATCTCGTTCTTTGTCGTCCCTTTCTCCTCCTTTTTATTTTTTCTGTTCCCCACCACCACCACCCTTCTCCTCCTGCCTTCAAATTTTTCCCAGCATCAGGGCCTTTTCAGTGAGTCAGCTCTTTGCATCAGGTGGCCAAAGTATTGGAGTTTCAGCTTCAACATCAGTCCTTCCAATGAATATTCAGGACTGATTTCCTTTAGGATGGACTGGTTGGATCTCCTTGCAGTCCAAGGGACTCTCAAGAGACTTCTCCAACACCACAGTTCAAAAGCATCAATTCTTCAGTGCTCAGCTTTCTTTATAGTCCAACTCTCACATCCATACATAACTACCGGAAAAACCACAGCCTTGAGTAGATGAACCTTTGTTGGCAAAGTAGTGTCTCTGTTTTTTAATATGCTATCTAGGTTGGTCATAACTTTCCTTCCAAGGAGTAAGTGTCTTTTAATTTCATGGCTGCAGTCACCATCTGCAGTGATTTTGGAGCCCCTAAAAATATAGTCTGCCACTGTTTCCACTGTTTGCCACCTATTTACCATGAAGTGATGGGACCAGATGCCATGATCTTCATTTTCTGAATGTTGAGCTTTAAGCCAACCTTTTCACTCTCTTCTTTCACTTTCATCAAGAGACTCTTTAGTTCTTCTTCACTTTCTGCCATAAGGGTGGTGTCATCTGCATATCTGAGGTAACAGAATCATTAGAAGACAATATCTGATATTGTGGTAGGTATTTTCTTTTATTGTCTATCCAGCTCTCATCCTGACCAGTTAGTCAAGTAAAATAACACTGGTTTATTTGTGAAAAACCCATTTCAGACTATTCAGGAAGGAATGACACCTCCCTCAAGTTAAAGAGAAATTCTAAAATGCAAAAGTGCAATCAGCTACCAGAAAACACTTGAAGAAACTAAAACCATTAAAGAGAGAAAAAGATCCCCACTCTGAAGAACTAAATACTTGGCAGAATAAAAGCAAACTGAAGTAGTTGTTAGAATAAATATGAATATCTCCAGAGAAACATGAAAGGGTTTACATTTATGCCAAATCAAGTTTAGAGAAATCAGATATTACAGGTTAAAAATGAAAGAAAAATACCAGTAGAGAGTTAAAGAGTTAGAGGATTAGAACATTAAATGACTCTTAAGGGACCACACAAGAAATGGAACAGAGGACATAAATTGGGAACGTTAAAAAAACCAGCAAACTAGAATCATCATCAGAATTTTTCTTTGGAGCTTATAAGAGAGAATTTCTGATGAATTTGGATTTGGGGGAGGATGAAATTCATAGCTTCCCACTGTCGTTTGATCCATCACATGGAAGATGAAGCCAAGCAAATAAAAGCAGAAATATAAGCAATTAGAAAGGAAAACACTAGGGAGACAGTTCAAGATGGCAGTATAGGAGGATCCTGAACTCACTTCCTCCCACAAACACAACAAAGCTGAAACTATATGTGGAAAATTTTCCATGGAAATAAACCTGAAAAGTGAATGGACACAGCTTCTACAGCCATAGGCAGAAGGACAACATCGAGATGCATGGGAGATGTGCTTGCCAAAGGAAAACCCTAGAGATAGCAATCCACCAACAGGAGGGATCACAAAGATATGAATCATTTCCCTGAGGAGTGAGGGATTCAAGCTCCACATAAGGCACCGCAACTCCCTAGAACCTGCATAGGAGAGATGAACCTCCAAAATACCTGACTTTGAAACCCAGTGAAGAATACACCCAGGAAAGCTATAAAACTGCAGAGAGCAACAACAAAAACTGCCCTTAAAAGGCTTGTGCGTAGAATTACTTGACCTAAAATCAGAACAGAAACACTGTATTAAAAAGTGTAGGGAGCCTATGTGAAGGCAATCTACTTATTAATCTGGAAGTATCTACCAGAGAGCCATGAATCAGTTAGGAACCTCCCTGGGGACTGAGTCACTGGTGGTAGTCTTTTATGCAGTCTCAGGCTACCTTGCTAGTATTGGCCCTGTTGGGCACTATTTTTGACTTCTCCACCTAAAATTTCAGCACCAGTGGGCATGCTGGGCTGAGAGCCCTGTCCACCTAAGCACTTTGGCTGGGCTTAACAGCCCATCAAATGATAGCCTTACCCACCAGCACCCTGCAGCAGCTTTGGCTTACCTACAATGATCGGGCACACTCGGTTTACATGGGGGATGGTCTTTGAGTGCCTGGCTCTGGTAATTAGGTGGGATTGTGCTTCTGAGCCCCACAGAACATCTCTTAAACAAGTCCTCTCTTTGAGGACTGGGAGGCAGAGCTGATATACCTAACACAGAGAAACAAATACAAAGAGCTAGGCAAAATAAGGATACAGAGGAACATATTCCAATCAAAAGAACAAGATAAAACCTCAGAAAAAGAACTAAACAATAGGGAGATAAGCAATCTACATAATAAATGATCCAAAGTAATAGCCATAAATGCTCACCAAACTCAGGAGAAGAACACAACAAAAATATCAACAAAGACATAAAAAATATGAGAATATTAAATAAAAGTTATCAATAAACAGAACACACCAGATGACTTTTTAAAAATTATAAAGTTTTTCAAAAAGGCAGTAGCAGAGCATTCAACCAAGTGCAGGACCCTCTGAGTATTATGCCTTGCACACCCATGACTTGCACACCCATGACGTTGGCCCTGCTTCCATACATCGCTTCTCTTTTAAATCACTGTGCTTAGCAAGGAAACATTTGGTCAACAAGGATGTGACTGGAGGAGAGAAACGGAGACCATCAGGGGAAATTGACCCACAATTCTGGGTGACACTTTGCCAATGCTTACTTCCGTTTCTATGTGTTTGTATCACACAGGATCTCAGAAGAAACAGACAGAATCCTCCCAAAAGGGTGGTATAAGAAAACGTAATGAAGGGACTTTACACATGAGTAGGGCAGAGTAAAGAGAAAATGGGAAACCACTACCCTTCTTGGGCCTGAAAGAGCAGAGGGAAGGCATGGTTAGTAGAGCTCAGGGATGCCTGTAGCTGTGAGTGAGGACCAAGGACATGATCAACTGTATTAAGTAAAAGAAATCAAGCCCCTGTCAATCAAAGGCCCTGGGAAGTGGGGTCATGAGAAAAATATCCCAACTACTCTCTCCTCCTGCTCTCAGATCTCCTGCCAGGGCTTCCCACTGGTGGACTTAGAAGCTGGAGGGCAAGGGACCTGGACAACGCTGCTCATCACAGTCTGCCTTCAGGGCACAGAATACAGTAGAGAAGGGCTCTGGAAAGACAGATGGATCCGGTGAGACAGGAAGGACAAAGGTAGCCCTCTGAAGCTTCTGAAAAGAGCTAGAAAAGAATACCAAAGTTACTTCTAGGCCTTCATAGGCATAAATATGCAACACATTCTCTTTCCTATCTTAAATTATACCCAATATCCTACTTAGTTCACTATGAAGGTTATACACTGAGCACCAAATGGCACAAGAAATCAAATAATATAATGCCAGCCTTGTAAAAATGCCTCAGATTTAGACAATACAAGCTCCATTCCTGAAATAAGGAAGTCAGAGTCTAGAATATAAAAAGCATGGTGAGAGGAAGTAGTAGCATGGGGACATTCATCTGAGAAAAGGTGAATTTAAGGGATCGCTCAGTGAGCATGGCCTCTTTAAGAAATATTTAAGATGCAAGGATGGCAGAGATTCCCAGTAGGTGATTTCAGAGAAGAGCAGTCAATTAAGCAATTCCAGGGGCTTGGCATCATTTTGCATCCTATAAACACTGTCAATGTTCCCCTATGTGGTAACAATCTGTGCTGAAAATCTAAAGCAATTACTTTTGTCCTCTGAGCATTTGAACATTTACTTCAATCAGATGAAAAGGTTAAAACAAGGGCTGAATATGCCCCTTTGTCACCACGAGGGCAGTGTTGTACTTGAAGGAAGCATTCATGAAGTCAATTCATTCGAGCCTTTTTGGGGACAGGTGACAGAGATGGTCAATTGGGATACTCAAAAACAGTAATTGCCCAAAGAACTGGGGACAGGAACATTTGCAATCAATATCCCTTGAAAAATAAAGTGCAGTGCATTGCGTTCCTATTATAATTTTACTTTGCCTTTACTTTAGCCAGGAAACAGTAATGACAGTTGAAAAACATTTATTTACTCATTCTTTCCCTCATAATATTTTGTTTTGTTGGTTTCATTTTGCTGCCGTTTCATCTCTAGCTATATATGGGACATTTTTATTAAAAAAGCCAAGGGAAAATATTTCACTGTAATGTCATCCTTTAGCTGTGTGACCCCAGGCAAATCAATTCACAGAAAAGTAGCCTTTCAAAGCTGAAATAAATTTTTAAAATTAATTTTTCTTGAAATATAGTTGCTTTATGATGTTGTTAGATTCTACTGTACAGCAAAGTAAATCACCTATGCATATACATATATCCTTTCTCTTTTTTTTTCTTTATTTTTATTAGTTGGAAGCTAATTACTTTACAATATTGTAGTGGTTTTTGTCATACAGTGACATGAATCAGCCATGGATTTACACGTATTCCCCATCCCAATCCCCGCTCCCACCTCCCTCTCCACATGATCCCTCTGGGTCTTCCCAGTGCACCAGGCCCGAGCACTTGTCTCATGCATCCAGCCTGGGCTGGTGATCTGTTTCACCCTAGATAATATACATGTTTCGGTGCTGTTCTCTCGAAACATCCCACCCTCGCCTTCTCCCACAGAGTCCAAAATTAATTTCCTGCTCATTTAGTTCACCACAGAGCACTGAGTATAGTTCCCTGAGCTATACAATAGGTTCTCATTAGTTATCTATTTTATGTATAGTATCAATAGAATATATATATATATTCTATGTATAGAATATATATATATGACTTATATATACATACATACATATACATATATACATATATATATGACATACATTATATACATATGACATATATATAGACATATATATATATGACATATGTATATATGTCAATCCCAATCTCGCAATTCATCCCACCTCCCCCTTTCTCTCCTTGTTGTCTATACATTTTTCTCTGCGTCTCTGTCTTTATTTCTGTTTTGCAAATAAGACCATCTAGAAAAATGGTATAGATGAATTTATGTGAAATGAATTTTAGCATCATCTCCAAACACTCACTTTACCAATGGACATGGAGAGATAGAGAATATCAAGATCTTCAGGAAGAAGAAGATAGAACTTTATCCCCTCTAGAACAACCCTCTCTTAGTGATGGCTCAATTCAATTCATTTTGGTCCAACTCAATTCCATTTGTTTCAATGAAATTAACATCTGAGGAGTGTAAATCACACACAGGATGCTCTTTTAATTGGCATAGAGTTTAAATAAGTGAAGCAATGCCTATCATAGTGGAGTAGAAGATATGTGGATTTTGACACTGGAATAATTTCTATTCCCAACTCAGCTGCTTATGAACTGGAGGATTCTGGAAAGTTACTGGGTCATTCTTAGTTCAGTTTTCACATTTGTAAAATGACATTCAAACAACCTACCTCATAAGAGTTGCAGAAGGTGACTGCAGCCTTGAAATTAAAAGACACTTGCTCCTTGGAAGAAAAGTCATGACAAACCTAGACTGCATATTAAAAAAGCAGAGACATTACTTTGCCAACAAATATCTGTATAGTCAAAACTATGATTTTCCCAGCAGTAATATATGGATGTAAGAGTTGGACCATAAAAGATGGTGAACGCTGAAGAATTGATGCTTTTGAACTGTGGTGTTGGAGAAGACTCTTGAGAGTCCCTTGGACTGCAAGGAGACCAAACCAGTCAATCCTAAAGGAAATCAGTCCTGAATATTCATTAGAAGGACTGAGGCTTAAGCTGAAGCTCTAATACTTCCACATGATGTGAAGAGCCAACTCATTAGAAAAGACCCCAATGCTGGGAAAGTTTGAAGGCAGGAGGAGAGGGGAAGACAGAGGATGAGATAGAGGGATGGCATCACTGACTCAACAGACATGAGTTTGAGCAAGCTCCAGGACATGAAGAAGGACAGAGAAGCCTGGAGTACTGCAGTCCATGGGATCACAAAGAGTTGGACACGACTGAGTGACTGAACAAAAACCACCTCATCGAGTTGTAAGAATTTAAAATCCCAGCACCATGCTAAAATGATTGTTTTATGTTTAATCCCATTTTCTTCCCTACCAGTCTCCTGGTTGGTCTTCTGTGTTCCCGTAACACTTTGTAATAACTCTATTATAACATCAGTGAAACCATCTGCCAATAAAGCTGTAGTGCTTTAAGAGGCAGACCATGTCTCATTTATGACTGTTGATTGAAAGTGATAAGATATAAGAAAGTGCTTCATTATAAAACACCTGTGGTGGTTAATTTCATGTGACATGAAACCTTGGATTGGCAAATAGAAGCCTGAGGCAGGGCTGAGGTGGGGCGGGTGGTCAGTGTACCTTAGTTTCCTCCTCAACAACAACAGAATATTTATAGTGTCTGAAACCAGGGAGATATTTGATAGCACAAATGTAGACTTTGTATCCATCTCGACGTCCTAAAGAAAACAAGAAGAGGACAGGCAGTACCTGGTAAGAAAGATGGTTTTTCTCTCCTCGCTCCATCCCCTCTGGAAATCTTGGGCCTTCAGTGCCTGCAACAGTTCAGTTCAGTTCAGTTCAGTTGCTCAGTCATGTCCAACTCTTTGCGACCCCATGAACCACAGCACGCCAGGCCTCCCTGTCCATCGCCAACTCCTGGATTCCACCCAAAACCATGCCCATTGAGTCGGTGATGCCATCCAACCATCTCATCCTCTGTCATCCCCTTCTCCTCCTGCCCTCATTCTTTCCCAGCATCAGGGCCTTTTCAAATGAGTCAGCTCTTCACATCAGGTGACCAAAGTAATGGAGTTTCAGATGCAACATCGGTCCTTCCAATGAACACCCAGGATTAATCTGCCTTAGGATGGACTAGTTGCTTTCATCAAGAGACTAGTTCTTCTTCACTTTCTGTCATAAGGGTGGTGTCATCTGCATATCTGAAGTTATTGATATTTCTCCCAGCAATGTTGATTCCAGCTTGTGCTTCCTCCAGCCCAGCGTTTCTCATGATGTACTCTGCATGTAAGTTAAATAAGCAGGGTGACAATATACAGCCTTGAAGTACTCCTTTTCCTATTTGGAACCAGTCTGTTGTTCCTTGTCCAGTTCTAACTGTTGCTTCCTGACCTGCATACAGGTTTCTCAAGAGGCAGGTCAGGTGGTCTGGTATTCCCATCTCTTTCAGAATTTTCCACAGTTTATTGTGATCCACACAGTCAAAGGCTATGGCATAGTCAATAAAGCAGAAACAGATGTTTTTCTGGAACTCTCTTGCTTTTTCAATGATGCAGCAGATGTTGTCAATTTGATCTCTTGTTCCTCTGCCTTTTCTAAAACCAGACTGAACATCTGGAGGTTCATGGCTCACGTATTGCTGAAGCCTGGCTTGGAGAATTTTGAGCATTACTTTACTAGCATGAGAGATGAGTGCAATTGTGCGGTAGTTTGAGCATTCTTTGGGATTGGAATTAAAACTGACCTTTTCCAGTCCTGTGGTCACTGCTGAGTTTTCCAAATTTGCTGGCATATTGAGTGCAGCACTTTCACAGCATCATCTTTCAGGATTTGAAATAGCTCAACTGGAATTTCATCACATCCACTAGCTTTGTTCGCAGTGATGCTTCCTAAGGCCCACTTGACTTCACATTCCAGGATGTCTGGCTCTAGGTGAGTGTGAGTGATCACACCATCATGATTATCTGGGTCGTGAAGATCTTTTTTGTACAGTTCTTTTGTGTATTCTTGCCACCTCTTCTTAATATCTTCTGCTTCTGTTAGGTCCATACCATTTCTGTCCTTTATTGAGCCCATTTTTACATGAAATATTCCCTTGGTATCTCTAATTTTCTTAAAGAGATCCTAGTCTTTCCCATTCTATTGTTTTCCTTTATTTCTTTGCACTGATCACTGAGGAAGGCTTTCTTATCTCTCCATGCTACTCTTTGGAACTCTGCATTCAAATGGGAATATCTTCCCCTTTCTCCTTTGCTTTTCTCTTTTCGTCTTTTCACAGCTATTTGTAAGGCCTCCTCAGACAACCATTTTGCCTTTTTGCATTTCTTTTTCTTGGAGATGGTCTTGATTCCTATCTCCTGAACAATGTCACACACCTCCATCCAGGTTCATCAGGCACTCTATCAGATCTAGTCCCTTAAATCTATTCCTCACTTCCACTGTGTAGTCATAAGGGGTTTGAATTAGGTCATACCTGAATGGTCTAGTGGTTTTCCCTACTTTCTTCAATTTAAGTATGAATTTGGCAATAAGGAGTTCATGATCTGAGCCACAGTCAGCTCCTAGTGTTGCTTTTGCTGACTGTATAGAGCTTCTCCATCTTTGCCTGCAAAGAATAAAATCAATCTGATTTTGATGTTGACCATCTGGTGATGTCCATGTGTAGAGTCTTCTCTTGTGTTTTTGGAAGAGGGTGTTTGCTATGACCAGTGCATTCTCTTGGCAGAACTCTATTAGCCTTTGCCTTGCTTCATTCTATACTCCAAGGCCGAATTTGCCTGTTACTCCAGGTGTTTCTTGATTTCCTACTTTTGTATTCCAGTCCCCTATAATGAAAAGGACATCTTTTTTGTGTTAGTTTTAGAAGGTCTTGTAGGTCTTCATAGAACCATTCAACTTCAGTTTCTTCAGCATTACTGGCTGGGGCATAGACTTGGATTACCATGATATTGAATGGTTTGCCTTGGAAATGAACAGAGATCATGCTGTCGTTTTTGAGATTGCATCCAAATACTGCATTTCAGAGTCTTTTGTTGACTATGAGGGCTACTCCATTTCTTCTAAGGAATTCCTGCCCACAGTAGTAGATATAATGGTCATCTGAGTTAAATTCACCCATCCCAGTCCATCTTAGTTCACTGATTCCTGGAATGTCAATGTTTACTCTTGCCATCTCCTGTTTGACCACTTCTAATTTGCCTTGATTCATGGGCCTGACATTCCAGGTTCCTATGCAATATTGCTCTTTACAGCATCGAACCTTGCTTCTATCACCAGTCCCATCCACAACTCGGTGTTATTTTTGCTTTGGCTCCATCCCTGCTTTCTTTCTGGAGTTATTTATCCACTGATCTCCAGTAGTATGTTGGGCACCTACCGACCTGGTGAGTTCCCCTTTCAGTATCCTATCATTTTGCCTTTTCATATTGTTCATGGGGCTCTCAAGGCAAGAATACTGAAGTGCTTTGCCAGTCCCTTCAGTGGGCCACATTCTGTCAGACCTCTCCACCACGACTCGTCCACTTTGGGTGGCCCCACATGGCATGGCTTAGTTTCATTGAGTTAGACAAGCTGTGGTCCATGTGATCAGATTGGCTAGTTATCTGTGGTTGTGGTTTCAGTCTGTCTGCCCTTTGACGCCCTCTCTCAGCGCCTACCGTCTTACTGTCTTACTTGGGTTTCTCTTACCTTGGACATGGGGTATCTCATGTGGGATATCTGCAACAGTTGGCTTTAAGCAAATGAAAGATGAAGTTGTTTACTAAAAACAAATAAACTTTTAAAATTATAATATATTGATGTAATTAGTGTCAAAACAAGAAATACTGATCATAAAAGCTATAAAACTCAGAGAAGAAGTAGAGAAATGAGGACAAGAACGTGTATTCACTGAAGTAACACATGTATTGAATATGTTCTGTGTGCTCAGCAATGTGAGATAATTAATTCTGTGACTAACTGATGTTGGGAAAGATTGAAGGCAGGAGGAGAAGGGGACGACAGAGGATGAGATGGTTAGATGGCATCACTGACTCAATGGACATGAGTTTGGGTAAACTCTGGGAGTTGGTGATGGACATGGAGGCCTGGCATGCTGCGGTTCATGGGGTCACAAAGAGTTGGACATGACTGAGTGACTGAACTGAACTGAACAAGTAGAGGCTTCTATATGTGAAGGGTTTGAGATGAACTTGTAAAGAGATGTTAGGTTGATGAAAGGACAGTGACTTTCTGAAGAAGTAAAGATTTTAAACCAGCAAACTTATTATAGATTTAAACACTTAAAATACATTAATCATCACTTGGCTAGGTGATGATGGTACCCTGTTATTTAATTAAACATTAATATAAGTATTGGTGTGAACATGCTTTTATAGATATGGTTAATATCTTAAGTCAGTAGCAGCTGACTTTAAGTAAAGAGACTTACCTTCCATATGGATGGGCTTCATCCAATCAATTGAAAGGACTTAAGAGGAAAACTGAAGTTTCCCAGAAGTAGAAGAAATTCTTCCTTTGGGAGCAATGCTGGCTCTTCCCTTTAGTTTGGAATTGGAAACTATCATCTGCCCTACAGATTTAGGGCTATCCAGCCTCCACTATCATATAAGCCAATTTCTTGAAATAAGTCTTTTGATATCAATAAGATATGAATATAAATACATATGGCATTCTAATACATATACATACATACATACATACATGTGTACCTCTTCATACACCCACGTGCATATATATCCTACTAGTTTTGTTTCTTTATTAGAACCCTGGCTGATACAGATTTACCCTGACTGCTAACAACATCACACAAATATTTGTTGTTACCTACAGTCCTTGTCCTTATCCATGACCTAATCCTCAATTCAGTCTCTCTCCACTTCTCATTACTCCTCAGTAAATCTTAATAAGACACTCACTTTGTCTAATTACCCTCATTGTGCAACAAACTGTATGTGTGATTTTTAGCAAATTATTCAAACTTTCAAATCCTTAGTTTATGCTGTTGTTTAGTCACTAAGTCATGTCCAACTCTTCTGCAACACTGTGGACTGTAACCCACCAGGTTCTTCTGCCCATGGGATTTTCCAGGCAAGAGTACTGGAGTGGGTTGCCACTTCCTTCTCCAGGGCATCTCCCTGAGCTAGGGATCGAAGCTGAGTCTCCTGCATTGGCAGGTGGATTCTTTAACACTGAGCCACCAGAGAAGCCATATGCACACACATAAACGTGTCCAACACACACTAGGAGCCACCTAAACTAAAACAACAACAATAAAGCCATAAATTAGGCAGCTCCAAGCTCTACAGATAGTGACACAGACCAGATGTGGAAGAGCCCATACTGGAAATGAGGTAACCCAGAGAGGAAGGCAACTAAAAGGATTCCACTCTGAGCCACGGAAGGCAGCTCAGCCAGCTTGATTTCTAGAGTGTGTGATGCAATGGATTCAGGCAAACCACACCAGAAAAGGGCAGCAAGAGACACAGGTAGCATGGAGGTGGATAGTGGATGAAGAGTTGGAGAAGATGGAAGAAGGAGGTTGAGAGTGGGAGGTTAAAGGAGGAGGGTAGGGAGAAGTCGGTACAAATTTGAGTCAGCATCTCCTGGGAGTCTTGAAATAGAATCCTAGATTCTTTCCTGAACTGAGAATATCAGTCTCTCTGAGATCAAACTGTCCTTCTCTCTTTTTTCCCCAAGCATTCATTGTCATCCACTTACCGCTGTCACTTTATTTACTGCCCTGGTAGTCTCATGTCTTTCCAGAGTGTCAGCTATTACTTACATGCCCATTGCTCACGTTATCTGTCATTTTAATCCAGACCTACCTTCAGAGCCATCTAACTGATTACTGACCATTTTCATCTATAGGTCCTGCAGTCATCTTCAATACGCTGTTTCCAGTGTGAATAAGTCCTATTTCTCCAACTGCATTTTCTTTCTGATTGGGTAGCATCATCCACCTATTTACTCCAGTCCGGGTCATTTCTGTCTACTTCATTTCTTTCACCACTTTTGGTTTCCCCACATAGGCACTAGGTCATCTCCCCACCCAGGGACATTTCTATTGTAACACTTAATGCGTTGACCTGTAGTTACTCATTCATCTGTTTTACTCCCTCACTAGTCCATGAGCTTTTCAAAGATAGAGAGTTAAGCATGTAGCAAGCGCTTAATGAGTATTTGCTAAATACAATCCCAAATTTTACTGGGGGCTTTAAACAGCTCAGAGCTGAATTGGTTGACACTGAGTTGCCCTATGTAACCCCTGATATAGAACAATTGGGGTTGCAGGATGCCATTCCTGTCATAATTCCTTTTATCTGCTTGACAGTAGACAGCAAAGTTGTAAAACCTGCCTGTCTAGGCTCAGCGTTCGCCAGAAAGCAAGCAGGACCTACGTGCAGTTAGAGAAGCGGCATTTAGCTGAGTGCATGGTAGTGCCAGTTTGGCCCCATCCAAAATCCTAAGCAACAGAAAACCTCAGGGAGGAACGTGAGACCTAAGGAGCGTCTTGCTAACTCAGAAAATGTTAGAGTTTAAAAGGACATAGATACGTACTTTATTTCTAAAATGGAATTTTCCTTTATACATTTAGCTGAGTCATCATATAGGCTGGCAACTGATTTGTATCCCTGTTATTTGTTATTTGATTCAAGATAAATAATCTCATTTTCTTCTGCCTCAAAAGCTCCATTTAGTAAAAGGAATAATCTGTGCACATTATTTAATCTAGCATTTCCTATCACTTGGTTTAATCTTTTCTCTAAGTGCAAGTGACATGTCAATGGACATGAGTTTGAGCAAACTCCAGGAGATGGTGAAGGATAGGGAAGCCTTAGGCGTGCTGCACTCCATGGGGTCGCAAAGAGTTGCACCTGACTGAACAATAACAACAAATAAGTGTAAGACCAAGATCAACATCAACTTTAAAACAGACTACAGATTTTTGATAAAATGCTAATCTGCATCACAATAAACATATCCTAGAAGATCTTTCTTTTTTTTAAGAGGAACTCTCTTTTAAAGGAAAGAAATATATATTAATAGGAAAGATTTGATTAGACCTAGGATAAACTTCTCGAACAAAGGTTTCTCAACATTTGGGAGGGGCTCATCCAAGTCACTGTCAGTTTTTGAGGCTATCAATATATTAAAAATTAAATATGTATGTCAAAATGGGATTATAAACATTGTGGCACATTTATATTTAAAATTCCAATTATACAAACACAAAAATATAAGATCTGTATATATAACTGCCTTTGTGAATTTGATAACTTGTCAAATGGCCCTTCTTATGCTCTTCCTTAGATCACTCACCACATGGGAGTTTCTGCTAAAGATTATTCCATCCTTTTAAAGAGCAGAACAAATTTGATCCTCTTTCTCTTCCTTATTAGTTCCATATTAAAACCAACTAAAGTAAAAAAAAAAATGAGACTAAATTTAATGTATTTGTTAATAATTACTGGTATCATTTTTCAGTAGATTTCAAACCAGCCACCTCCAGAGAGTTTTAAAATAAAATATTTTATTTTTAATAAGGCCATATTCACCTCACACTTCACACTTAAGGACATAATCATGACTTCCTCTGTTGGCTATGATGGAGTATAATGCAACAACCTATTGCTGCCAATTGTTCTCTAATTGAGAACAACTAGACAAGCCAGACAAACTTTTTTAAAGTAGAAAAATTAATTTCTTTTAAAGCATTGCTAGACCACTAAGGCCAATATCCAAAACAAGAAGGAAAGTTCATTGAAGTTAGCTCGATTCTTTTCCCTTGGAATATCTGCCAACTTTTAGCTCAGGATGGAAAGCTGAGGAGCTAGGCAGAGGGCAACTGCTAAGAAGGAGAGAGACAGCAGAACTTGAAGGAATTGTAGGATGCTGAAAAGATGAAAATAGAAGTTCTTGCCTGTCAAAAGAAACAAGGACTTGAGGGCCTGAAATGTCTGAGGGAAGGGAGGTGAAGCAAAGTGAGTCCAACATTTACCACCGGTTTTCTCCTTGAGAAACTGTGTGATTCTTAAGCTACATAAGGCAAGAGATCAAGAAATTAATAGAAAGTAACTGAAAAGCACAGGAGAGTTTATGGAGTGGGGGAAGTTATAGTGCTTTGGAGACAAATATGAGAGCTCAAAAAATACTCTTGAATGGGAGTAAACAGCACCGGCTCTCATAATGGATCCCTGGAGTGTTATATTCTAGGAGTGGGAGTGAACTGAGGCTGACCACACATTAAAAAGATTGGCATTTCTACTTCCACCTAGGGTGTAAAAATTTAACATAACATTGCTTCCACACTAGCAATAAGGAAGAGCTGAAGAAACTACAAAATTGCTTTTCCAAGCACATAAGGAAGCTGAGGTCTCAGAGCAAGCAAGTGGCCTGAGTTGCAAGAAGAGATGGATCCCTCCAAAGATAAATGAGTTAAAGGTTCTGTGGCAGAGCATGAGTGGAATGGGTGGCTGAGCTGTTGAAGGCCAGTGTGGACCAGCATGTCCATCTGGAATAGCTGACGGCCTCAGAATCAGTAGGAGTCCATACTCAGTCAAGGGTTCTTTTTCATGGACCTCCACTGGGTACTCATGGAAAAGACTGGGGAAAGGAATTGTGGCGGGGAGGCAGAAACTAAAGAGAACATCCCTAATCAGTTCCAAGTTGGGGAGTTAATTGGTTGTCTGACACTTCAGAAACTTCTTACCACTGAATACTTCTCTTAAAGGAAGGAAAACACTTAAGCTCACTAAGAACTTAAGTTCTTACTTAACCAGGACTCTTCTAGTTACATATATATTAATACATACTATCAAACAATATTAGTAATGTCATTTTGGAAAATTATATCTAATAGAACTGTACAAGTGCATTCCACTGTGATCTGGCATTCTACTTCTAGATAAATACTCAATAAAAATGAATACATAAAGTATTCACCAAAAATATATATATAAAGAAATGTTCAAAACTGACTGACTTATAGTGACGCAAAACTAGAACTAACCCAAATATTCATCAACTGTAGGTCAGTATGTTTCATGGTGCATTCCTACAACAGAACATCATATAGCAATAAGAATAGACAAATTACTACTATTATATGCAACCACAAGAATAAATCTCATAAACATGACTTTGATTAAAGCAATCAGACATAAAATATAGTGCATATTATGTGATTCTACTTACATAAAGTTCAAAAACAGGAAAAATTAATGAAAAGTGATTATCAACTTCAAGAATGGGCATAGCAACAGGGAACAAATAGAAATTTGTTCTTGTTAGAAATATTTTATTTAATGATCTGAGAGATAGTTAGAAAGGCATTTACTTTGTATAAATTCACTGAGCTACACCTTTGTAATTTGTGCACTTTCCTGGTATATGTCTTACTTCAACAAAAAGTCTACATTAAAAATGTTTACACGTACACAGTTGGTGGGAATGCAAATTAGTACAGCCACTACGGAGAACAGTGTGGAGATTCCTTAAAAAACTAGAAATAGAACTGCCATACGACCCAGAAATCCCACTGCTGGGGATACACACCTAGGAAACCAGAATTGAAAGAGACATGTATACCCCCAAAGTTCATTGCAGCACTGTTTACAATAGCTAGGACTTGGAAGCAACCTGGATGTCCATCGGTAGATGAATGGATAAGAAAGCTATGGTACGTATACACAATGGAATATTACTCAGCTATTAAAAAGAATGCATTTGAATCCATTCTAATGAGGTGGATGAAACTGGAGCCTATTATACAGAGTGAAGTAAGTCAGAAAAAAAAAATACCAACACAGTATATTAACGCATATATGGAATTAGAAAGATGTTAACGATGACCATATATGTGAGACAGTGAAAGAGACACAGATGTGAAGAACAGACTTTTGGACTCTGTGGGAGAAGGCAAGGCTGGGATGATTTGAGAGAATAGCATTGAAACGTGCATATTGCCATATGTGAAATAGATCGCCAGTCCAGGTTTGATGCATGAGACAGGGTGCTCAGGGCTGGTGCAATGGGATGATCCAGAGGGATGGGATGGGGAGGGAGGGGGGAGGGGTGTTCAGGATGGGGAACACATGTACAGCCATGGCTGATTCATGTCAATGTATAGCAAAAACCACTACAATACTGAAAAGTAATTAGCTTCCAATTAAAATAAATACATTTTAAAAAATGTTTACAAGCAGAACATAGTATTTTATTTTAAAATACAGATAAATACTACTTTTAAACTTTATTTAGCAAACTTAAATTATACTTACATTGAGCAAGCTCTATATTAACTGCTTTATGAATTGTGACATATTTCAAAATAGCAACCATATAATTTATTGTCTTCATTTTACAAATGAGAAGATTGAGACTTAGAAATATTAGGAAACTTTCCCAAGTACTCAGCCAGCAGATGTCAGAACAGGAATTTTAACCCAGACAGTTTGTGGTCTTAACTAGCAGCTTTTGTTGCAGGAGAAACTTATCTTCTGCCTATTCTCTTCTTCCTGCTCTAAATAAATGTACTCACTTGGACATTTTTTAAGTTATTTTGTATGTGTGTGTGTATATTTAGATTATAATGTCATAAATATTACAAATAGCTGCCATTTCTTTTTTAATCCTCCTTTGTAACATTTTGGATGTTCTGAGATAATTAATGATGGATTGATAAACAGTGAATGAGTTACCTATATAAATTTAGACAATTCCATCCATCTTAAATTAAGGAAGAGAGACGGAGGTTGATTTTTCAGCTCTCCGCTAGTTCTATGATTTTATGAATCATGTCTCAGAGTAGGTCATTCCCAGTTTAAATGAGTTAGGTCTAATCTGAAAGCATTGACTCATTCATTTATTTGTTCACTCGACACACAGCATTTGAGTACCTGCCATGTTCCAGGCACCCTTTAAGATGTAGAGGATATTGTGAAAAATTGGACAAAGAGCTTAATTTCAGTGGAGGATGTGCTGACAAAATAACACACACATAATATCATGCCAAATAATAACAGCTGTCAAGGAGAAAAATCAGAGGGAAGGCTCAGAAGGTGGCAAAAATGATTGTGCAGACAGTGCTGTGCTGTTTTATATAGGATATTCAGGGAAGTCCTCTCTGAGGAAACAATCTGAGTGAAGGACTAAAGAAAGCGAGGGATTAAAGCTTTAACCTCTAGGGAAGGAAATCTACAAAAGAGGGGATACATGTGTATGTATGCCGCTGCTGCTGCTGCTAAGTTGCTTCAGTGGGGTCCGACTCTGTGCGACCCCACAGAGCCCCCACCAGGCTCCCCCGTCCCTGGGATTCTCCAGGCAAGAACACTGGAGAGGGTATGTGTATGTATGTGATTCATTTTGCTGTAGAGCAGAAATTAACACAATATTATAAAGCAACTATACCCCCAATAAACATTAATTTTTTTTCATTTATTTTTATTAGTTGGAGGCTAATTACTTCACAACATTGCAGTGGGTTTTGTCATACATTGACATGAATCAGCCATGGAGTTACATGTATTCCCCATCCCGATCCCCCCTCCCACCTCCCTCTCCACCCGATTCCTCTGGGTCTTCCCAGTGCACCAGGCTCGAGCACTTGTCTCATGCATCCCACCTGGGCTGATGATCTGTTTCACTATAGATAATATACATGCTGTTCTCTCAAAACATCCCACCCTTGCCTTCTCCCACAGAGTCCAAAAGTCTGTTCTGTACATCTGTGTCTCTTTTACTGTTTTGCATATAGGGAAGAATCAATATTGTCAAAATGGCTATACTACCCAAAGCAATCTATAGATTCAATGCAATCCCTATCAAGCTACCAATGGTATTTTTCACAGAACTAGAACAAATAATTTCACAATTTGTATGGAAATACAAGAAACCTCAAATAGCCAAAGTAATCTTGAGAAAGAAGAATGGAACTGGAGGAATCAAACTGCCTGACTTCAGACTCTACTACAAAGCCACAGTCATCAAGACAGTATGGTACTGGCACAAAGACAGAAATATAGATCAACGGAACAGAATAGAAAGCCCAGAGATAAATCCACAAACCTATGGACACCTTATCTTTGACAAAGGAGGCAAGGATATACAATGGAAAAAAGACAACCTCTTTAACAAGTGGTGCTGGGGAAACTGGTCAACCACTTGTAAAGAATGAAACTAGAACATTTTCTAACACCATACACAAAAATAAACTCAAAATGGATTAAAGATCTAAATGTAATACCAGAAACTATAAAACTCCTAGAGGAGAACATAGGCAAAACACTCTCCGACATGAATCACAGCAGGATCCTCTATGACCCACCTCCCAGAATATTGGAAATATAAGCAAAAATAAACAAATGGGACCTAATGAAACTTAAAAGCTTTTGCACAACAAAGGAAACTATAAGTAAGGTGAAAAGACAGCCCTCAGATTGGGAGAAAATAATAGCAAATGAAGAAACAGACAAAGGATTAATCTCAAAAATATACAAGCAACTCCTGCAGCTCAATTCCAGAAAAATAAATGACCCAATCAAAAAATGGGCCAAAGAACTAAACAGACATTTCTCCAAAGAAGACATACAGATGGCTAACAAACACATGAAAAGATGCTCAACATCACTCATTATCAGAGAAATGCAAATCAAAACCACAATGAGGTACCATTACATGCCAGTCAGGATGGCTGCTATCCAAAAGTCTACAAGCAATAAATGCTGGAGAGGGTGTGGAGAAAAGGGAACCCTCTTACACTGTTGGTGGGAACGCAAACTAGTACAGCCACTATGGAGAACAGTGTGGAGATTTCTTAAAAAACTAGAAATAGAACTGCCATATGACCCAGCAATACCACTTCTGGGCATACACACTGATAAACATTAATTTTTAAAAAAAAGACTAAAGAATATTTTTGGTACATATACACCATGGAATATTACTCAGCCATTAAAAAGAATTCATTTGAATCAGTTCTAATGAGATGGATGAAACTGGAGCCCATTATACAGAGTGAAGTAAGCCAGAAAGATAAAGACCAATACAGTATACTAACACATATATATGGAATTTAGAAAGATGGTAGCGATAACCCTATATGCAAAACAGAAAAAGAGACACAGATGTACAGAACAGAATTTTGGACTTTGTGGGAGAAGGTGAGGGTGGGATGTTTCGAGAGAACAGCATCGAAACATGTATATTATCTAGGGTGAAACAGATCACCAGCCCAGGCTGGATGCATGAGACAAGTGCTCAGGCCTGGTGCACTGGGAAGACCCAGAGGAATCAGGTGGAGAGGGAGGTGGGAGGGGGGATCGGGATGGGGAATACATGTAAATCCATGGCTGATTCACGTCAATGTGTGACAAAAACCATACAACATTGTATGACAACATACAACATATGTCATACAATGTATGACAACAACCACTACAATATTGTAAAGTAATTAGCCTCCAACTAATAAAAATAAATGAAAAAATAAATAAATAAAATAAAAGCTTTAACATCTAACCTTAGATTAGATAGAGATGTATACACAAATCTGATTTGTACATACATTCTAGATTTGTATCTCCATCTCAATTCCTATTATTTTTCAGTCTGGTCCTGCCGAAGAGACCAGAAAGTGCAAACATTCTGAGGTAGGAAAAAAAATATTATATAGCAATTACAACAGAAAGTATGAACACTAGATAGAATCACAAATATATTACAAGTAATATTAAAAAGTAGAATTCAAAATCATTTACATACTATAATGGTATTTATGAAAAAATTATCTGTATATCTAAGTAAACATTGAAAGATATCAGAGGGTAAGATAACTTTTGGAAGTGTGGATAGGTGGATTATAGTATGATTTTCTTCTTAACGTCATAAATGCTAATGTTAGCATTTTGAAGGTAAAAGTATAATTTAAATGTTAATATATTAATCCATTTTCCATATTCATTAACTAGAATTCAAATGCCAGCATATATCTCCTCAATGAAATTATTTTAGGCCTTCGAGGATTTAAAACTATTTTAACCTCAGCATCCAAACAATTCATAATGTTGCTTTTCACTTCATCCTGACTTTAAGGTCTACACCAGAAAATCTGAAAGTCTTCAAGGGCTGTCTGCTCTATGAACTCTGTAAGTATTGGAGATCAATTCTCATGAATGAAATTGGCATAAATTCACACCTAATTAGATGTGGCAGAAAGGGCAACCAACCATCTGGCTTTGATTATATGAGGGGAAATTCAGCTGAGGTACAGCATCAACTTAGGGGGCCACCCAGCCAAGTTTGTTTCATCTCTCTTCATCCACCTCCACCCCTTCCCCTGCTCTGTGCCTCATAGAGACAGAACTTGGAAAGAGAAGCAGCACTCTTTTCCAGAGAACTCCTTGAGGACTGTCTGGAGATCCATTTGCTATTTGCTGAATATTCATGGAAATTCCCTGACTATTAATATTTATGACAATTCCCTGAATATGTGTCTGGTGTGTGACTGTGAAAGAATGATAGAAATTAATTATTTTCTTTGAGTTACCACTCATTAGATCAAATTTGCATGCTGCTGGAAGAGCTGGTGGAAGTCAACCTCTGGCAGAGAGGAGCTTTTGAGTTACCACTCACTAGATCAAATTTGCATGCTGCTGGAAGAGCTGGTGGAAGTCATCCTCTGGCAGAGAGGAGCTGCATCTAGCACCCCAGTTCTGATTCATCTCCCTGAAGGGCATAAGCTAGTTTTAGTTGATACTGACATCTCTAAAATTTGAGTGAAGGAGAGCTCCCTTAGCCTCATCTGATCATCACTTTAGGAGCTGATTTCTCCTCGCATCAAGGGGCTAGGGAAACTGGCATGGTCACATTCTTAGGATAAGGAGAAAAGCCTCCAATGGGGCAAGGGAGAGTGGGTCCTGGGGAAGGGCATGTTGGAAGGACTGAGACGTACCCAATCAAACTCAGAACTGTCAAATGATGACAGAGGAACGTTTGACAATTCCAAGGCTCACTAGTTATGTCTCAGTTCTTCCAACATTTCCTCCCAACCAAAATGTCAGTCTTTTTCATCTGCACTCATCCAAATCCCACCCTCTTCAAAGTCCAGGTCACATCCAGCATTATCCTCAAGATCTCTCCTTATTGCTCTGATCATAATGAATTCCTTATGCAGTTATAGCAGAGGAGACGTCTGCATGGAGAGACAAAGCAGATCAGTGAGAATGGGATCAGAACAAGTTAGATGCTGACAACACTAAGAGCCTAGAACATATATTTTTGTGTGGTTCATTGCCAACAGGACTGCATTGGCCAGATAGGGCAGTCTGTCCTCTGCACCAGGCTGGAGATAATATAGTAAATTTCTTTTCTTTTCTCTAGGCTCCTAACAAACCAGTCCACTTCTCAAAATGAATTGTTCTTCACATAAGTTCCAACTCTTGGACTGAAGATGTTTTCAAAGTATCACCTTATGCAAAATATTTGTCCATATTATTGATTAGGTTAACTTTCTCCCTGACATTCTTTCCTCTTGGCTGCTTGTAACTATCCTATGTGATTTATTAAGGCCCATACTTCTAGACAGTTTCTCAGGATAAATTCTTTTAACCACAGCTCAGCTTATCCATTGAGTTTAATTTAACTCATCCCATTCTCAGACTTAAGCTTATTTTTGAATTCTGAAGGCAACATACTCTAGTTCTCTCTGTGACCTTCTACACTTCTGATGACTGTATCACTCTACTTTGCATTGGTTTTATTCTATGCCGTTTTGTTGGTTATTGGTTCTGAACAAGTAAACACTTATCTCCTTGATTTTATTTTAAACATACAGAGGCAAGGAGATCACTGGCACGTCTTTGCTCCCCTACAGGGACTAGTAGACTTTGGCGCCAAAGAAGTATTTTTTTAATTTATTTATTTTTAATTGAAGGATAATTGCTTTACAATATTGGCTTGATTTCTGCCATACACCTTTAATAAACACTCGGACTTAGGTTTTTCCTTTAAGATGGGACATGCTGAGACCATTGGCAAGCAACTCTGAACATGGGAAGCCATTCCAAAAATAAATAAATAAATCAGATTATGTGAGCATCTCCTTCCTGCACCCCTTTCTCTGTTTACTACCCCTGCTTCACCAATCTTTATCCTCACCTACATAATTTGGAGCATAGGGTTCAGTATGCAACACTGGCTACACACCACAATTTACTTCTTTGGTCTTAGCCTAAATCTGGCATCTGTTTCTTTCTTGTAGATACTTGCTTTTCTCTGTTGTTATTCTGCCAAGACCTGAATCACACAAGCCATGATACCTTTTGTTAACTAAATAGTGAAAATTTAGCAGCTGTGACTGAATCAAATTCATCTCTTTATTGCCTGGTATCATTACTTGCACACATTGCAGTTCTCCACAAACATGATTGAATAAGTTGAGGAAATGAATGAACGAGAGAATGATTACTTCTCTTGTCCTGAGCGCTAAAGATACTGATTACAATTTCCTTAAGATCAGGTTTTTTGGTCCTGAAGTCAACACGGTCTCAGACAGAGAGACACACACAACACACCAGCTAAGTGTTCATTGATGTAAGTCATCATTACAATGCTCACTGGTCCCCGCATCCTCATCTTTTTCCTATATCATATTCCACAGCTGCATCCCTGACCTGCTTTCTAAAAGTTTAGCTTACAACTATATGTGATTAATGAGTCTGATCTCTCCTTATTCCACTGTATGTAAAATAGGATTGATAATTATGTCTTATTTCAACTTTTAAGGCTAAATGAAAATACTTCAAAAGTCAGTGAACTCAGTTCCTGGTACATTTTAAGTGCTCAAAAGATATTGCCAATGCTTTTATTTTTATTAATATATCATGACCTACTTTATAGATGGAGCTACAGTCTTAAATCCAATAATATTTTAAAAATCATTTATAATCCTTCCTGAAGAAGTTCTATTCCACTACTACTTCTCAATTTCTGCCACTGTCCCTTAGACCTTAGCAATTAGCACCATAAACTGTGGTGCTGGAGAAGGTTCCTGAGAGTCCCTTCAACTGCAAGGAGATCAAACCAGTCAATCCCAAAGGAAACCAGTCCTGAATGTTCATTGGAAGGACTCATGCTGAAGCTGAAGCTCCAATATTTTGGCCCCCTGATGTGAAAAACTGAATCCTTAGAAAAGACTCTGATGCTGGGAAAGATTCAAGGCCAGAGGAGAGGGGATGACAGCGGATGAGATGGTTGGATAGCATCCCTGACTCGATGGACGTGAGTCTGAGCAAGCTCCGGGAGTAGGTGATAGACAGGGAAGCCTGGTGTGCTGCAGTCTGTGGGGTCGCAAAGAGTTGGACTGAGCAACTGAACTGAATTGAACTTGATGTCTTCTACAATTTTAATTCTCTTATCTCACAATCCTGTCTTGTCTGGTTTTTCTAGCTACAGGCTCTATTCCCTTTGGTATATGCTGATATTACATCTAAAGGAATTTTCCTAAAATACCACTCTGATGATATAATTCTCATCCTTAGAAAACTTTCATGGCTCCTCACTGATAATAGAAAAAGTTCAAACTCCTTAAATTCCCAGTCTCTGCATTATAAGGCTCTGATGTTCCCCATCTATCATCAGTGACTCCCCTAAATATTCCACAATTGCAAGAAAATGGAACTGCCTTTAACACCTGCACAGACTCTGGTATCGTCTTTCCTGTCTGAGTTTGCAACTGAGAGTAGGACCCAGCTGCTCACTGCTCAAGCCAGTAAAGAGGCCAGGCAGGTAGAAAGGAAAGTTTGCTTTATTTTATTTTTCATTTTATTTACTTACTTAAATTGGAGCAGAATTGCTTTGCAGTGTTCTGTTTATTTCTGCCTTGCTGCTGCTGCTGCTGCTGCTAAGTCATTTCAGTCGTGTCCGACTCTGTGCGACCCCACAGACGGCAGCCCACCAGGCTCCCCTGTCCCTGGGATTCTCCAGGCAAGAACACTGGAGTGGAAAGTGAAAGTGAAGTCGCTCAGTCCTGTCCGACTCTTCACGACCCCATGGACTGCAGCCTACCAGGCTCCTCCATCCGTGGGATTTTCCAGGCAAGAGCACTGGAGTGGGCTGCCATTGCCTTCTCCATATTTCTGCCTTACAATAGTGTAAATCAGTCATAACTATATATAGTTGAGCATCCCTTCCACTCACCCCCAACCCTCCCCTCCAGTTGTTAGGAGGTGTCCCTGTATTACATAGCAGCTTCCTGCCAGCTATTTATTTTACACATGGCAGTCTATATATCTCAATGTTATTTTCTCAGTTTGTTCCAACTTCTCCTTCCTCTACTAGATGAGAAGTCCATTCTCTATGTATGTGTCTCTATTCCTGCCCTGAAAGTATGTTCATCAGTACCATTTTTATAGATTCCATATATTTGTGTTAATATATGCTATTTGTTTTTCTTTTTCTGACTTTCTTCACTGTGTATAACAGGCTCTAGCTTTATCCACCTCAGTTCAACTGATTCACATTTGTTCCTTTTTATGGCTGAGTAATATTCCATTGTATATATGTACCATGATTTGTTATTCATTCACCTGTGGATCAACATCTAGGTTCCTTCTATGTGCTGGCTGTTGTAAATAGTGCTGCGATGCACATTGGCATACATGTGTCTTTTTCAATTATGGTTTCTTCAGGGTATATGCCCAGTAATGGGATTTATGGTACTGGGTTGTGTGGTAGTCTTATTCCTAGTTTTTTAAGGAATGTCCATACTATTCTCCATAGTGGCTGCATCAATTTATGTTCCCACCAACAGTACAAGAGAGTTCCCTTTCTCCACATCCTCTCCAGCATTTATTGTTTGCAGATTTTTTTGATGATGGCCCTTCTCACCACTGTGAGGTGATGCCTCACTGTAGTTTTGATGTGCATTTTTCTAATAATGAACAATGTTGAGCATCTTTTCAGGTATTTGTTGGCCATCTATATGTCTTCTTTTGACAAATGTCTGTTTAGGTTTTCTGCCCATTTTTTGATTAGGTTGTCTTTCTGATATTGAGTCACATAAGCTGCTTGTATTAATATATTTTGATGATTAATCTTTTGTCAGTTGCTTCCTTTGCAATTATTTTCTTCCACTCTGAGGGTTGTCTTTTTATCTTGTTTATAGTTTCATGTACTGTGCAAAAGCTTTTAAGTTTAATTATGCCCTTTTTTTTATTTTTGTTTTTATTTTCATTACTCTAAGAGGTGGTCAAAGACGACCTTGCTGAATTTATGTCAAAGAGTGTTCTGCCTATGCTTTCCTGTAAGAGTTTTATAGTTTTGGCCTTACATTTAAGTCTTCAACTCATTTTGAGTTTGTTTTTGTGTATGGTATTAGGAAGTGTTCTAATTTCCTTTTTTTATGCATAGCTGTCCAGTTTTACCAGCATCAATTATTGAAGAGGCTGTCTTTTCTCCATTGTATATTTTCGCCTCCTTTGTCAAAGATAAGTTGCCCATAGGTGCAAGAGTTTATCTTTGGGCCTTCTATTCTGTTCCACTGGTCTATACTTCTGTTTTTGTGCCAGTATCATACTGTCGTGATGACTGCACCTTTGTAGCAGAATCTGAAGTCAGGAAGGCTGATTCATCCAGCTCTGTTTTTCTTTCACAAGATTGCTTCTGCTATTGAGGGTCTTTTGTGGTTTCACACAAATTATATATTCTTTGCTCTAGGTTTGTGAAAAGTGTCATTGGTAATCTGATAGGAATTTGATTGAATTTGCAGATTGCTTTGAGTAGTATAGTCCTTTTCACAATATTGATTCTTCCAATTCAAGAACATCATCTATCTTTCCATCTCTTTGTGTCATCTTTGATTTCTTTTATTAGTTTCTTATAGTTTTCTGTCTTTTTCAGTAGATTTTTTCCTGTGTATTTTATTCTTTTTGTTACAGTGGTAAATGGGATTGTTTCCTTCATTTCTCTTTCTGATTTTTCATTGCTGGTGTATAGGAATTCAAGGGATTTCTGTGCATTAATTTTATATCCTGAGACTTTACTATATTCATCGATTAGCTCTGGTAATTTTCTGGTGGCATGATATATGTATAGCATCATGTCATCTGCAATCAGCGAGACTTTTACTTCTTCTTTTCCAATTCAGATTCATTTTATTTCTTTTTCTTCTTTGATTTCTGTGGCTAGGACTTCCAATACTATGTTAAGTAATAGTGGTGAGAATGAGCACCCTTGCCTTGTTCCTAATTTTAGAGGAAAGGTTTTCAGTTTTTCACTGTTGATAATAATGTTTGCTGTGGGTTTGTCATACATTGCCTTTATTATCTTGAGGTAGGTTCCTTCTATGCCGATTTTCTAGAGAGTTTTTATCATAAATGGGTGTTGAATTTTGTCAAAAGCTTTCTCTGCATCTATTGAGATAATCATATTTTTTTTTTTTTATTTTTTAGTTTGTTAATATGGTGTATCACATTGATCAATGTGCTTGTATTAAAGAATCTTAGCATCCTTGGGATAAACTCCACTTGATCATGGTGTATGATCCTTCTAATGTGTTGTTGAATTCTGTTTGCTAGAATTTTGTTGAGGATTTTTGCACCCATGTTCATCAGTGATATTGGCCTTTGATTTTCTTCCTCTGTGATCTCTTTGCCTAGTTTTGGTATCAAGGTGGTGGTGGCCTTGTAGGATGAGTTTGGGAGTATTCCTCCCCGTGCAGTCTTTTGGAAGAGTTTGAGCAGGATGAGTGTTACCTCTTCTCTAAAGTTTGATAGAATTTATGAAGCCATCTGGACCTGGACTTTTGCTTGTTGAAAGGTTTTTGGTCACAGTTTCAATTTCAGTGCTGTGATCGGCCTATCCATAGTTTCTCTTTCTCCATGTTCAGTCTTGGGAGGTTATACTTTTTGAAGAATTTGCCCATTTCTTCCAGTTTGTCCTTTTTATTGACACCCAGTTGCTTCTAGTAGTCTCTTAGGATCACATTTCTGCATTGTCTGTTGTACTCCTTTTTCATTTCTCATTTTATTGAGCACTGTTTTTTCCATGATGAGTCTGGCTATTGGTTTAGTTTGTCAATTTTGTTAAGAACCAGCTTTTAATTTTATTGATCTTTGCTATTGTTTTCTTCATTTCTTTTTCATTTATTTCTTCTCTGAAATTTATCATTTATTTCCTTCTACTAACTGTGGGGGTTATTTGTTTTTTTTTCTAGCTGCTTTAGGTGTAGGGTTAAGTTGTTTATTTGATGTTTTTCTCATTTCTTGATGTAGGGTTGTATTGTTATAAACTTCCCTCTTAGCACTACTTTTGCTGCATCCCATAGGTTTGGGGTTGTTGTGTTTTCATTGTCATTTGTTTCTAGGTATTTTTAAATTTCCTCATTGATTTCTTCAGTGACCTCTTGGTTATTTGGAAGTGTATTGTTTAGGATCCATGTGTTTCTGCTTTTCATAGTTTTTCTTATAATTGATATCTAATCTCATAGCATTGAGATCAGAAAAATATGCTTGATACTATTTCAATTTTCTTAAATTTACCAAGGCTTGATTTGTGACCCATGATGTGGTCTATACTGGAGAATGTTACAGGTGCAATTGAGAAAAAAGGTGTATTCTGCTGCTTTTGGATGGAATGTCCTATAAGTACCAATTAGGCCCATTTGGTCTGAAGTATTATATAAGGTTTGTGCGTCCTTACTAATCTTCAGTTCCTGGGTCAGTTTGTTCCCATTTCCTTGATTCCATAATTCTTGATTTCCATAATTCTTTGAATTATGGCAGGTTATGTCATGGCTATGGCCTGGTCACCATGCAGTTAACTTCTTCCAGCTGGTGGGTGTTTAGTATCTGCAAAACAGCTCAGAGGATATGGCTCAGAATATTATCTATAGCCCTTGAGAAGGAATCAATGATACTTGACTATGCTTAATGACTACATTATTGTTGTTATCATTTGATCTCCTTTATTTTTCTTTGTTTCTGCATTTTTTCACTTCTCTGATTAAACTTATTCTTTGGCTAAACTTTTTCCACAGGCAAAGGGCAGGGAGAGGACTTGGTGGGCAAGAACCATAGGGTCCTGCTCCATTTCAAATTGTTTATTCTCTTTCTATTATCTAATATTATTTTTTCCCTCAGTAAGCTTTCCTAGTCTACCACTGCCTGTATAAGCAATCTGTTTTACTTTAACACTTGTACTTAGTGAGTAAGTCCTAATTTGGCCAGCATATATTACTTCTAGTGTTTTTCTTAATACAAAAAAACTCATGATTCATATCTTCATGAGAATATTAAGTTGAACACATGAACTTGACATTTACTAGGTCACATTGGCTAAATACTGACAATGTCATATGTTTTAATACAAAAATGCAATTAAAAATACAAATCTAATTCTATTATCCCCACATCTAGTGCTTCAGACACAGAATCTTTGTTTCTTTCCAGAAACATATTTTTTAAACTCACCAAACAATTTTTGCAGATTTTTAAGCCTTATCATTGTGAGAGAGTTTAGGGACTGCTAATATTTCTTTTTCTCAACAACTTTTTTTTAATCCAATCAAGAAATATATGTCTGTAGCATGCCTGAGTCCCTCTAGCCAACACATTATTCTTTGGTTCTGAATTCCTTAATTTCTCTGTTTCTGAGGCTCTGCAAAGATAAAACTTTCAGGTTTCTTAGTCTGTTCAGGCAGTTAAAAAATACCACAGATGGAATATCTTATATGCAACAAAAAATTTATTTTGCACAACTCTGGAAGCTGAGAAGTCCAAGATCAAGTCTTGGCCACATTTAAAGGCTGTATCCTCACAGGGTGGAAAGTGTGGAGATATCTCTCTGGAGCCTCTTTTATAAAAACACTAATAACTTCTCAAAGGCCCCATCTCCTGTATCATCACAGTGGGCATTAGGATTTCAGTATATGAATTCAGAGGAACACAAACATTCAGACTCAATGTATGCTTCTTCTCAACATCATAGTTGTATACTTGCAAGAGTAAAAAGCCTAGTAAAAGAAATATTAGATCAGACTACTGTATTCCCAACATGGAGGCAGGAGAAATACTGTCATAGCCTTTCCTTTCACTGTCAGCTCTTTGAGAATTGAGGATGACACACTCTGTTCCGAAAGGTAATACAACACCTAGTTCAATGACTTTTTCTGAATTGAAAAGTTGAAGTACTCACATCAGCTCTAGAACAAGATACCGAGTTAAAGAACTTTATTGTGTTTCACTTTATTAAATTACTATCATTAATATGCTTTTGACTGGCATTCCTTGATTGTCAGTTTTCAATTTTGTCTCTACTATTTTCTATTCTTAAGTATGCTCATATTCATGTTTTCCTTGAATTTTATGCTGTTTTTCAACCATTGGGTATTCAGACCTGTGTATAAGAATAATTTGATAGATAGCTTAAATGAGAAATTTCTTTACTTAATTGGGTTTTTTAAATAACTTTTCTGTATTTGTAGTGATTTTTCTGCATTATAATTGCTTTTTGTTTGCTTGTTTTGTTTTTGTTTTTGGCTGTACAGTTTGGGTGATCTTAGCTCCTGGACCAGGGATCAAACCCAGGCTCCCTGCAGTGGAAGCATGAAGTCCTAATCACTGGACCACCAAATAATGTTTCCTAACATTTCCTTTAATGTGCTAAAGAGCAAGAATCATATTATATTTCTGCAAATTTAAAAGAGTTTTGTTTCAAGTTTCTAGAACTAATAAATGATATTTGCATATTTTTTGCTTTTAAATGTTATTTTCTTTTTATGAGACAATAATAATTTGTAGCACTTCTAACTATATGCATTTAACTTCTACATTCAAAAATCTAGTGATCTGAAACTTGTTAATGATAATTAAAGCTAGTTAACTGAGCATTTATAATATGCCAGGCATTATTCTAAATACTGTGATATATATTTAACTTTTCTGAGTCTGAGATTCAGAGTGATTAATAATTAACTCAAGGCACTACAACTATTGTCATCAATGTTTGGATAGCTCTTCAAGTTTGAACCACCTGTACTTAACCATACACTATTCTAAACTTCTGGTGTTCTGAGGGCTCCTAAAGTCTATTTGGTTGCAAAATAAGTCTGTGGATTGTGCAGTTGTCCTTGCATGATGTTACCGTAGGTTAGGACTTTCCGACACCCTGTGCCAACAGAAAGCATGGAACCGGGAGTTTCTGTTCCCATGGCCACACAGAGATCTAGTTAAAAATTGTTACATCTGGTGTCTCCTGTAGATTTTGTAGACTTAGGAATAAAAAAAGCTGGTGTGCTGGAAAGCATATTTTCATTTTAAAACACAGATGCATTTTGTGGGAATGGAAACTTCCCACAATTTTTTAAGTTGGAACATGGAACAATTTTTTAAGATGGAACATGCAACTTCAAAGAAATGTCTTGCTCTTGGCCTACTCTCATCCAACCCCCTGGAGTGTCCAACCACTTCCTTTGCAGTTAGGAGAGTGGAAAAGTTTGAGATACACTATTTGATCTATTTTAAAGTCTCTGCCATAATGTAATGACCTTTGGCTCTTCAGAGCTAGTCAATTTCTTTGAGAGGAAAGAGAATACTTATGAAAGGAAAACCTCTGCAGGTAAATTGTGTACAATTAGCACTTTTTCTGAAGCTTTACAAGGGAAGTCCAATACAAAGCTGTAGCTGTGTCAAAAAAAAAAAGTCTCCTTCCATTGTATACAGAACAACCTGTTTAAGTCTCAGGCTCAGCCAGAAACATATCACGCCAAGATGTTTTTAGCCCAGGCAGAGAAATTAACACCTGATCTAGTACTCATAGGTACAGGACGCCTAGACAAGAGAAATGTTAGCAGTCACTGCTGGTTCTTCTCTCCAAGTGCTGTTAGCTGGTTTTATGTGGGATGCTGTGCCAATTAGAATATTCTGCCTTTGCTCCTGAGTGAGAAGGAGAATGGTGAGCAGCAGCAGGGTATAAGTGAAAGCTCAAGGGCTGATGAATAACATCCACTGAATGCTGGCCATGACAGTTGTTATTTGTCCTTCAGAGAGCTAGCCACTCTGAACTTCAATCTCCTTGCTTGTAAAATGTGTGTGATGATAATAATACTTTATAAAGTAATTGGGAATACTCAAGGTAAATATCTATGAAGTACCTTGATCACAGTTAGGTATATAGCCAGTTACCAAAAAAAGAAAAAAACAGCAACCATTGCCATCATCATTAATTAGAAGAGACTAAAGAAGACCACCCCACCCCTGCCAGGCCAGTCACCCAGTTTCCAGTCACTCTCCTTTTTTCTGTCTTCTACACAGAGTAAAGTGATCTTTTAGCACTTTATTTTCCCATGTCACAATTATGCTCAAGATCACAAGGTAGATTCCCAAGTCCAGAAGTATCAAAACCAACACCTGAGTTTTGACCTTAAGACCCATCAGTTACTTCCTCCCCCAATGCTTCTACCTCCTTCCTTAGTTGTACCTTTTGAACTTGGTGTTTCAGCTGATCAATTTTTTGTTTTGTCTTTTGTTTATGACTTATTGCTCCACTCTTTCTCTAGTACGCCTGAAATTCCAAAATTCCTTTCTGCCACCTCTGTGAAAGCCACACCCTTTGGGAACAGGCTGGGTTGGAACCCATGCTTTGGTCCCTAGTAACTGTGAGACCATCCTATTCAATTTTCCTTCTTAACCTTTCATTTCCTAATACTAAAATGAATATTGCAGTATTAAATTCCATAAGATTAGAGGACCTAAATGAGATATCATATACATAAAATAACCAATAGTCACATAATAGGCACCTGGTGAAAGTTATATTTACTTTTATAACTATCAAAACAGTGCAAAATTCTTCTTCAGTGTGAAGATATATGTCCTCATTATTCCAGTCATACTTATATTCTTCAGCTATAATGGACTCAACTTAAGGGTAGTACAAGATTTCCATGGATATTGAAGTTTCAATTTCAGCTCTAGAACTTATTTGCTATGTATAACATTGGATGAGTTCCATTTCTCTAAATCTTAATTTCCACATCTGTTAAAAAATTACAAATCACATACATGTGGTGTGAAAATTAAATAATATAATGCATATAATCACAGCATACTATTTTAGAAATATATTAAAAATGTGTGTGTGTTAGTCACGCAGCTGTGTCTGACTCTTTGCAACACCAGGTACTGTAGTCTGCCAGGCTCCTCTGTCCATGGCATTCTCCAGGCAAGAATACTAGTGTGGGTTTCCATTTCCTCCTCCAGGAGATCTTCCTGACCCAGGGATTGGGCCCAGGTCTTCTGCATTGCAGGCTGATTTTTTACTGTCTGAGTCACAAGGGAAAATAGTGCCTACCAACTGTTAATTTTTCCCTAGAATTTATTCACTACAGGTATATTCTGTGGACTTCCCTGCTGGCTCAGCAGTAAAGAAATCAGCCTGCAATGAGGAAGCTGAAGGGGATGCAGGTTCAATCCCTAGGCTGGGAAGATCCCCTGGAGGAGAGCATGGCAACCCAGTCCAGGATTCTTGCCTGGAGAATACCATGGACAGAGGAGCCTGACAAGCTAAAGTCCATTGGATCACAAAGAGTCAGACATGACTGATGTGATTTAGAATGCACGCACATATATATTCTGTGCTTACAGCTGATCTGTTTAAAAGTATGGGGTTTTATTTTATAGTTTTAGCACAATTTTAATATTGTTGTAAGTGAAGTCCCCAAGTTTTATGGTAATTCTTATGGATAAAGAGGATGTGTTCCATTGGAAAGGCTTGTTGCAGATTTAGAACTAAGTAAGTAATCAAATGATACTAGAAGAGAAAGCTTATGGAAAAGCCTGGAAAATGGTCTCAAAAGAAAAAGCAAAAAGAGATAGACTTCCTTTCAGAAGAGTTAGGTTGAGGATCCTTGTCCTCTCAGACCAGGGGTAATTGCTCTCAAGTTCTTCCTATCAAAATCCCATGACAATATAGACTTCCACTTCCAATGCCATCCTTCAATGCTCAAGACTTTTCCTCCACAGCTGGATCTCAGATAAATGTAGACGCTTCTATTTCAGCCTAATTGTGTTCACAAGACCTCTGCCTGCCTGCTCATGTTGGGAGGATTGATCAGAGGAGCTGGACTGAGAAGCCCTCTTGAAAAAATCCAACCTAAGTCAAACTCCAAGAACATAGCTCAAATCCTGGGTTAGGGGAGGGCAATGACTGAGTGACAACTACAGGGGGCTGATCCATAGCAAAACAAATATGGAGATCTTTTTTTCTTTTTCAATAAGCATTTCTTTAGTAACCCTTTATACAAAGATGATAATAAAATCTGAAAATGAGGCTATTGTCACAACAGGCTTCCATTCTAACAATCAGAAGATCTAAATTCAGAGTCTCATTTCTCCTTCTGAATTTGAGTATATCCGTTAACTTTTCTTGGATCTTAACTTCTTCCTCTGTCAAAGGAGAGGGTTCAGCTAGATGGTTTTGAGTCTCTCCCAAGTCCAGTGTTATCTGGCCATAGTCTCTAACCCAGATAGACTAAGGGTAGCTACAGACCCACAGACCCTGGTTGTGGAAATCATGGCCCTGTGGCATGACTCACATTTGCTCTGTGAATTTCTTATCCTGGCTACTTTGGTCTTCCATGATTTTCCTCCTCTTGTGTTTGGATTTGGAGGCTATGCCTTCTGTATTTGCACATGCTGGTGACACATGTGACTGTCATGTCGCCAGAACCCACTACTTTGCCACGCACCTAAGATTGCTAGTGACACTGAAACACCTCTGATTAAACCACCTCTGCTCCTGCTACACTCACGGGCCGCACTTTGTGATACTTTGAAGGTCCATGCCCCAGTACTCCTCATGCCTTGGCCCCCCAGTGCACCACAGAGATATTAGGAAAATAGCTCTTTCACCCATACTTGTATTATATCTAGTTTACTCTAAAACTAAGGCAGGGGTCTTCGTGAGCTAGAGTGGTTTGCAACCTCCACCTCTCAGAGTCATGCCTCTCTCGGGCCCTGGCTGACTGGTCTCAAACAAGAAGTGGGAAACACTACTCTCCTCCTTTAGGATTAGTTCTGTCTAACATCTGTTTCATGAAGGCTACTGAGTCTCGTTGAATAGAGCTTCTCCACAGCCCCACCTCATCATCACAGCTTATCTAAATAATTAATGTAATGTAATGCAATGATGATTAGAAATTAGATTCAAGCAGAGACTCCTCTCCTCTCATATAATTATATAAAATTGAGGCTGGATAATCTGAGCATGGGAAGCAAAAACTGAGCCTGGTTGGAGGCAGTTCATTATCATAAAATATACATACAGATGTGAGTACTTTTCCTTGTGTTAAAAAGACTAGGATTCATAGCCTATCTATGTTAGGTGAGATGAAAAGAGAGAAGGAAGAAAGGGAGGGAGAGAGGGAAGAACGAAGGGAAAGGAAGGAGGAAGAAAGGAAGGGAGGAAGGATGGAAGTCTTCTTCTTCTCTCTCTTTTGCCATTCTATTGTATTCCTTCTCTTCCACTTTTATCTCTCTCTTGAAATGACTAAAGAGCCATAGCTTGCCGGTTAATAAATATTTTCTTCTGGAATTTCAAACTATTACAATTTATTTTACTAAACACTTCTAAGTGAGAAAACAAGCCAATTAGCATTTCATCAATGTTGCTACCACTAGGTAAGTTAAGGCCTCTATTTGTTCTCAGCTTCTAATCTCATTAGGATTTACCTTCTCAGGGCTAAGAGTGTTCACTAAGATCAAAGAACAGTTTATCTGATTACTCTTTCCTAGTTAGTCTCCTGTCTAGTGTAAATTCTTGATGCCCTCATTCCAAGAGTGCCAGATAATGCCCCTGAGTCTATAGGTTAATGTGATTCTTAGCAAGCTTCTCACGTTTTAGCTCTTCATCTCCATGTTCACCTCTGCTTACTCCCAGCGTAACTCCAAAAGACCACACACACACACAAATACACATATTGTACATACATAGGCACATATATATAAATTATCATGTGTAAAATCTCGTGGTGTAAGCTTTACTTGTTACTAGAGTTCAAAAAAAAGATTTATTGGGAATACAGGGAAAAGAGGGAGAAGATGTTTCCGGACAGTGTGTTCAAGAAACATGTGTTAGCAAAGCGAGTTAAGGCTGGAGGGCAAAGGTGAGAAGTGGAAAGGCCTTTATTGCTTCATACAAGTTTGACTCAAGACAGGGGTTTGGCCCAAGGAGCAACACAGTACAATTATATTCAGGAGACTGATAGAAAATAACGGCATGAATACAATTCTGTCATAAAGAAGTCCTGAATTAGGATTGCAGCATGAACACAGGGGAGACATGTTATGAGTAACCAAGAAAACAGATGAAACAGAAAAGGGGTAAAGAACAGATATCTCCATTGCTTACAGTCTGGTACTTTTTCTGAAACCAAGTCTTCTCTGAGGGGCCACATGATAGACATTCTTGTCTTCTTCCAATGAAGAGGGGTCTTGATTTTTAGCTACACACATGACCCATCAGAATATATTAATTGAGCACATTCTCCAGCCCTCATGGCCCCTAGGCGTGGCCATATAACTAAGCTCTGGCCAATCGGACAGAAGTGTAAGTGATGGAGCAAGCTCCAGATCCTGCCCTTAAAAGTAAGGACCCTGCCATCTGTTTCCATTTCCTCCCATGGAATGGGATGTGGCAGAGGGCCATCATGGAGTGTGGAGACAACAGCTACACCCCAGGAATGTCAGAGTAACTGAAAGAGGAACCTTGGACCCCTATTTTTCTCAGAATGGAGCCACCATACTAGCTCAGAGGTTTGAGACTGAGAAAACTCATTTTATTTCAGTCACTGGGATTTTATATCTCTGTTTTGTATTGCTGAATCTATGGCCTAAATTTTCTATCTTATGGCCATGAAACCTTTCAAAAGCTTTTAACTTAACATAAAAATAACAAACATTTTGAAAACAAGGAAATTTTATACGCCAGGAATTATCCCAGAGATACCACTATCTTATTTTGAGAACAGTCTTGAAAAGTATTAGTATTAGTTGGTAAGCCTCAAAATCCTCATCATCCCCCAAGTACCAGCTTTTAAGCAACCAGGGGATATCAAAGCTTCAGATAAGGAGGAAGTTGCTTCTTTTTAACAAAGAGTAAAGAATCTGGAGTTCTTAGAGGCTAACTCAAGAGAGATAGGATGGGAACAAAGATACAAGAGATAAAAGAATAAGACCGCATTGTGCAATGCAATGCCCTCTCTATGATTTCTCAGAAAGTGTGATAAATCCAAGAATGTCTGATATGAGTGTCCTTTTGCAGGTAAACCTATTCAGAGACTGAGTGTCAAGCCTAGACTAATGCAAAGTGAAGTAGACAGACGCTTTAGGGGGAAAAAGGCAGGAAGCAGAGAAAAATATGAGCGTATAAAGCCCTAGGTATTTACAGAAACCTGGGGAAGAGGGTTATGTATTCCACAGTCTATGGATAAAAGCAACACCATCTGCATTTCTCAGAATTGGCCTTCCCAGCAGATTTCTGGGTAGTCTTCAAGCGTAAGTTCCTGTTACTATCACTGATCAAAATAAGAAAAGTAGGTTGGAGTTTGGTTCTGAAGTAACACGATGTAAAATCCAAACAGAAATGTCTCAGACACAAATGAAACTGAAGAACTGGCACTTGAGTGAATGGGTCTATAAAGCAGGTTTTTAAACCCTGGCACTATCAACATTTTGGGCTAAATAACTCTTTGTGGTTGGGGGCTGTTCTGTGTCTTGTATTATGTTCATCAGCATCTCTGGTCACTACCCACTACCACTAGCCACGCATGCACACACACACACACGTTGCCATGTGACAATCAGAAATGTCTCCAAGTGTAGCAAAATGTCCCCCAGGAGGCAAAACCACACTCAGATGAAAATCACTGCCATATAGATTAATGGGTCACCAATATAGAGATCATTTATAAAAGTGGGACTAACTTTGGTTCATTGGAGGAAAGGACAGACACTTAACCTTGGAGCAGTCTCAAGAATAACCAACCCCCAAAATGGGTTCTATATTACTTAGAGACCACACCAGGAGATTTGTTGTTTAACATTCTTCCATCTGGGGATTCCCAGGTGGCGCCAGTGGTAAAGAAACTGCCTGCCAATGCAGGAGACATAAGAGACATCGGTTTGATCCCTGGGTGGGGGAGATTCCCTGGAGGAGGGCATGCAGCCCATTCCAGTATTCTTGCCTGGAGAAGCCCATAGACAGAGAAGGTTAGTGGGCTATAGTCCACACGGTCATAGGGAGTCGGACATGACTAAAACAACTTAGCGCGCACACACACACACTCTTCCATGTGAAGAAGGAAGAAATGTGAGAAAGAGAGCAGCAATAAGACATCGGTGCTTAACAGAAGGGACAAAGAACAGGGTGGTATTCCACCTGCATCGGTTCCTTATCCAGCCAGCTCTACCTATTTGCATCTCTTGTTTGTCTTTCTAGAACCCATCCCCCAAACTTATATAAGGTCTCCCTGCCATGTACTTGAATACATTTTCCCTTTAATAGAGAAATTACTTCATTCTATGGCACCTGCTTATGTAATTATCTCCCATCTAGATCCATGAGCGGAGAAAGCATACCTGCCTTACTTACCCTTGTATGCCTAACACCTAGCATATGCCTAGGACTTCGTAGATGTTCAAAAATCAATTTTGAATGAACAACTGTAAAAATCAACAACTGTACAAAATAAACTGATCTAATAAGATAGACTTTACCACCTTCACCTTATAGGTAAGAAAACTGAAATTCCTAAAGGTTAAGTGACTTTTATCTAGGGTAAGGCAAATTACTAGTCAATAGCAAAATATGACGGAAACCCAAGCTTGTCTGATTCTAAATTCCATGTCCTTTCCTTGCCACATCACATGTGCCCTCGTTGTGTAGTGGCATTTTGAGCATCTCCATGGCTTCTGTACTGCATAATTCCAGGAGATACAATTCTCATAGAATACACCATGAGTGGTGTCCCTGCGGAAGTGTAATTCTGGAAACCCTGGGGTACTTGCTTTTAAAACTTCCAATACAGGTGCTATCTCTGTTCCTGAGAATCTAGGTCATATAAAGTTCTGCTCTGCCATCCAAATATGATTCACATTCCAATTAAAATTCTATATCTACACAGCTGAGTCCTTTCAGTGTCTTCTCTTCCCTGAAACTTCCTCCTAGTGGAAAATTGGGTTGACAAGTAGCAAACAGAAAGTACAAGCAGTCTCTGATTAACTATTTTCCCAGAAGTTATTTAAATAAGTTGTTGGAATTTAGCATATTTCTTTTTTCTATTTGAAAAAAAAAATGTTATGGAGAGTAGACAGATTTCCAGGTTAGGCCACTGAAGAAAATCTAACAAAATAAGCAATACATTTCAATACAAGTAGCCTTTATTCAGTTTCCTGGAAGTTGGAATAAAGGTACTTTGTTGTTGTTGTTCAGTTGCTAAGTCGTGTCCAGCTCTTTGCGACCCCAGGCACTGCGGCATGCAAGGCTCCTCTGTCCTTCACTATCTCCTGGAGTTTGCTCAAGTTCATGTTCATTGAGGTGGGGACGCTGTCCAACCATCTCATCCTCCGCTTCCTCTTTCTCTTTTTGCCCTCAATCTTTCCCAGCATCAGGGTCTTTTCCAATGAGTCAGCTCTTCGCATCAGGTGGCCAAAGTATTGGAACTTCAGTATCAGTCCTTCGAATGTACATTCAGAGTTGATTTCCTTTAGGATTGGCGGTTTGATCTCCTTGCAGTCCAAGAGACTCTCAGGAATCTTCTCCAGCACCACAATTCAAAATCATCAATTCTCCAGTGCTCAGCCTTCTTTATGGTCCAACTCTCACATCCGTACATGACTATGGGAAAAACCATAAGAGGCAGTGACCAAAACCATCCCAAAAAAAAACAAATGCAAGAAGCAAAGTGGTTGTCTGAAGAGGCTTTAGAAATAGCTGAGAAAAGAAGAGAAATGAAAGGTGAGGAGGAAAAGGGAAAGATATACACAACTGAATGCAGAGTTACAGAAAATAGCAAAGAGAAACAAGAAAGCCTTCTTAAATGAACAATGCAGAGAAATACAGGAAAACAATAGAATAAGAAAGAATAGAGATCTCTTCAAGAAAATAGGAGCGATCAAGGGAACATTTCATGCAAGAATGGGCACAATAAAGTATAGAAAGAGTATGGACCTAACAGAAGCAAAAGAGATTCAGAAGAGGTGACAAGGATACACAGAACAACTATACAAAAAAGATCTTAATGACCTGGGTAATCTCAATGGTGTGGTCACTCACCTAGAGTCAAATATCCTGGAGTGTGAAGGCAAGAGGGTCTTAGGAAGCACTTCTACTGACAAAGCTAGAGAAGGTGATGGAATTCCAGCTGAGCCACTTAAAATCCTAAAGGATGATGCTTTTAAAGTGCTGCACTCAATGTGCCAGTAAACTTGGAAAATTCACCAGTGGCCAAACAAGACTGGAAAAGGTCAGTTTTCATTCCAATCTCAAAGAATGAATGTTCAAACTACTGTATGACTGTTCTCATTTCACATGCTGTAAGATTATGCTCAAAATCCTTCAAGCTAGTCTCCAGCAGTACATGAACCGAGAACCACCAGATGTACAAGCTGATTTAGAAAAGGCAGAGGTACCAGAAATCAAATTGGCCACATTTACTGGATCATAGAGAAAGCAAAGCTGCTTCAGGAAAACATCTACTTCTGCTTCATTGACTACGCTAAAGCCTTTGACTGTGTGGAGCACAACAAACTGCGGGAAATTCTTAACCAGGAATACCAGACCATCTTACCTGTCTCCTGAGAAGCCTGTAGGCAGGTCAAGAACCAACAGTTAGAACTGGGTATGGAACAATGAACGGACTGGTTCAAAACTGAGAAAGGAATACAATAAGACTGTATGTTGTCATCCTGCTTATTTAACTTCTACGCAGAGTACATCATGCGAAATGCGGGGATGAATGATGCTCCAGTTGGAATCAAGATTGCCAGGAGAAATATCTACAACCTTAGATATGCAGATAATACCACTTTAATGGCAGAAAATAAAGAGGAACTAAACAGTCTCTTCATGAAGGTGAAAGAGGAGAGTGAAAAAGTTGGTTAAAACTTAACACTCAAAAAGCTAAGATCATGGCATCTGGTCCCATCACTTCATGGCAAATAGAAGGTGGAAAAGTTGAAGCAAAGACAGACTTTATTTTCTTGGGCTCTGCAATCACCGTGAATGGTGACTACAGCCATGAAATTCAAAGACGTTTACGACTTGGAAGAAAAGTTATGACCAACCTAGACAGCATATTTAATTTAAAAGGCTGACCTTCCTAAGACACTACTACCAATAGTTCAGCTCATTATGTCTTATTAACTTAGGAGATTTTGCTAATCAACATGATGGGTTATAAAAATAGGCTTTAATTGGTGAAAATAGTGACGGTTATTTCGCTTGTGTGCATGTGTGCGTGCTAAGTCGCTTCAGTGGTATCCAACTCTTTGCAACTCTATGTATTGTAGCCCTCCGGCTCTCCTGTCCATGGGATTTTCCTGGCAAGAATACTGGAGTGGGTTGCCATTCCCTTCCCAGGGTATCTTCCCAACCCAAGGATCCATCAAAACCATGCCTCTTGGTCGCTTACATCTCCCTCACCGGCTGAGGGGTTCTTTACCGCTAGTGCCACCTAGCAAGCCCTTTAGTTTGCTTGTGTGTGTGTGTGTTCTTAGTCTCTCAGAGGTGTCGGACTCTTGGCGACCACACAGACTAGTCTGCCAGGTTCCTCTGTCTATAGGGATTCTCTAGGCAAAAACATTGGAGTGGGCTGCCATGCCCTCCTCCAGGGGATCTTCCCAACCCTGGGATGGAACCCAGGTCTCCCACATCGCAGGCGGATTCTTTACCGTCCGAGCCACCAGGGAAGCCATTAAGAGATATTAAAACAAGTTGCTATAGAGGAAAATTGGTGCTCAAAGCCTCTGGATTGTTTATAATATTATAAACAATATTATAAATAGTATTTCCCTCACTTGTACGAAAAGAGGTAAAAGAATTGAATAAGATCTGTGCCCTTAAGGATAGTGAGGTTTGCTCCCTAAACAATCCTATGTTGAGCCATTAGTCTGAAAAATTCTGATTCTCTAATGCTGACTTTAATCTTGCTTCTAAAATGTTGCTGGTGCAGTTACATCATTCAAAAGAACAGATGCTGGATCCCGATTGAGCTTACAGAATAGATGCTATGAACTGGTATGCCTCCCTTGCTAAATATATATTTATTTAATAGTGTGTATGTGGAAGTTTCAGACAGAATTTGGTCTGCTTTTTTGCTTTCCTTATTATATGATAGCAAAATTTTTTAAACATAGTTTATCTCAACCCCTGCTAACCATTCATGTCTACTATTCATAGCCAAATTAGCTCATATATGTAACAATATGGAGAGTTTATGAATATTTCAAGTTAGTCCCCATACCCCAGCTTCATAACACAAAGGGAAGCACAAAGGGTTCAGAAAGTGTATTATATTCACTCTAGTAGGCTGGAGAGTCATATGATAATTTCTAAGTCAGAGATCGGGGCTTCCCTGGTGGCTCAGTGATAAAGAATCCACCTGCCAATGCAGGAGACAGAAGTTCGATTCCTGAGTCAGGAAGATCTCTTGGAGAAGGAAATGGCAACCCACTCCAGTATTCTTGCCTGGAAAATCCCATGGACAGAGGAGCCTGGCGGGCTACAGTCCATGGGGTCTCAAAAGTGTTAGACGTAACTTAGTGACTAGCCAACAATAAAGCTGAGGATCGTCTGTAGAGACACAGGTCACTGAGAAGCTTGTGAAAGGCAGAGGGTAGTGAGGGTTGGCTAAAGCTGATGATAGAGGCAGAAGGGAGACAGCAGTGGTTGAATAAAGCTTGCTGAAAGATCCTTTCTGTATGAGGTATGGATAGGGGATGCTGCAAAACTGAAAGCTAGGGATACCAAGAAGGGTGCCTATTCAATATTACATTCCAGTCACGCACACAGCACTTGTTGCATCAGCCATCCCTGTGACAGAGATGTAGGTGCTGACTGCTCCGACAAAGAAGAGTAATACCAATGTGTTGTATTGGTGTGGTGTGCCTTCTAAACAGCAAAGGATAGGTACACATGCGCAGGAGTGCATACATGTGCAGATACTTGATGTGACATTGGCAGACCATGTGCATGAGTTTGAGGCAAATATATGTGGAAGCTTGGAGATCCCTGGCTGTTGAAAATTTACAGCAAAACAAAAGAGCTCAGTGCAGCTCTAAGCTAATGAATTATTTAATTCTCCAGTCCTTGCTCCTGACCTCCATCATGGAAAGAATTTCCTGTCCTGAGATATTAAGGAATATAGAGCAGCTTGTGCTGCTATTTCTGTTTTACCCTCCACAATATTTCAAATACTCTCCATGGCAGCCTAGAATCAGAATCTCTGGGGAAAGGTGGGGAATGTGTGCTAGTAAAAAATCCCACATATGATTCAATCCAACAAAGTTTAAGAACTAGTGGCTTCTGTGTATGCCTGAAGATTTGCCTTTGATCCTCTTCTGAAAGACTTAGGACAAAAGTCAATCAACCCTCCCTCTCTTACGTCCTTCATCCCACAGAGTAAAAATAAAGTCATGCATGGGTTGCAGAGTTTACAGGTGCAATTAGGGGCCTTTGCACACTTTCACTTGCTCCAGTAGAACCAGAGCAGCCACCACTGAGTGCTTATTAATGGACAGGTGAGAATATGAAAGTTGAGAGAGAGGTAGGAGGAAGTAGGTGAGTGAAGTTTGGCAGCAAAGAGAAAACATAATATGCAGAAATGTTGTAAGGATTTCTGCTTCCATAAAACTGGGAGTTAAATTCACTTCTCATGGGCACTCTGTTCCTTTGCCTGGCTGGGAGAATAACCCAAAGGGGCCCAATATATACATGAGTTTTAACAGAAATGTAACTTCACAGTATATGGATGAAGTTTGGAAAATATTGTTTATTCTAAATGGCTTGGTTTTTCAGAGCACATTTTGAGCATTGCCTTCAAATATAAATATTTAAGATCAACTATTTAGACAAATGGGGTCTTCACTGATAGCTCAGTTGGTAAAGAATCTGCCTGCAATGCAGGACATTCTGGTTCAATTCCTGGGTCAAGAAGATCCACTGGAGAAGGGACAGGCTACCCACTACAGTATTGTTGGGCTGCCTAGTGGCTCAGCTGGTAAAGAATCCACCTTCAGTGCAGGAGACCTGGGTTTGATCCATGGGTTGGGAAGATCCCTTGGAGAAGGAAAAGGCTACCCACTCCAGTATTCTGGCCTGAAGAATTCCATGGACTCTACAGTCCATGGGCTCACAAAGAGTCGGACATGACTGAGCAAATTTCCCTTTTCATTTAGACAAATATTTGAGATCAACTATTTAGTCAAGGATTTAGTCCACAGGACTGGAAAAGTTCCGTTTTCATTCCAATCCCAAAAAAGAGCAATGCCAAGGAATATTCAAACTACCACACAATTACACTCATTTCACATGCTAGCAAGGTAATGCTCAAAATCCTTTGAGCTAGGCTTCAACAGCACGTGAACTGAGAACTTCCAGATGTACAAGCTGGATTTAGAAAACACAGAGAAACCAGAGATCAAATAGCCAACATCCATTGGATCATAGAAAAAGCAAGGAAATTCCAGAAAAACATCTACTTCTGCTTTATTGACTACATTAAAACCTTTGATTGCATGGATCACAGCAAACTGTGGAAAATTCTTAAAGAGATGAGAATACCAGACCACCTTACCTGCTTCCTAAGAAATCTGTATGCAGATCAAGAAGCAACAGTTAGAATTGGACATGGAAAAACAGATCGGTTCCAAAATGGGAAAGGAGTATGTCAAGCCCGTATATTGTTACCCTACTTATTTAACTTCTATGCAGAGTACATCATGGGCTTCCCTGGTAGCTCAGGTGGTAAAGAATCTGCCTGCAATGCAGGAGACCCTGGTTTGATTCCTGGGTCAGGAAGATTCCCTGGAGAAGGCATAGGCTACCCACTCCAGTGTTCTTGGGTTTCCCTGGTAGTTCAGACAGTAAAGAATCTGCCTACAGTGCAGGAGACCTGGGTTCAATCCCTGGGTTGGGAAGATCCCCTCGAGGAGGGCATGGTAACCCACTCCAGTATTCTTGCTTGGAGAATCCCCATGGACAGAGGAGCCTGGTGGGCTCCAGTCCAAGGGGTTGCAAAGAGTCAGACACAACTGAGTGACTAAGCACAGCACAGCACGGAGTGAAATTTCCCATCATGTGAAATGCTGGGCTGGATGAAGCCCAGGCTGAAATCAAGTTCACGAGGAGAAATGTCAATGACCTCAGATATGCAGATGGCACCACCCTTATGGCAGAAAGTAAAGAGGGACTGTCAGTGAAGAGACTGTCAATGAAGGTGAAAGAGGAGAATGAAAAAGCTGACTTAAAACTCAACATTCACAAAACTAAGATCATGGCATCCAGTCCCATCACTTCATGGCAAATAGATGCAGAAAAAATGGAAACAGTGACAAATTTTATTTTCTTGGGCTCCAAAATCACTGCAGATGGTGACTGCAGCCAAAAATTTTAAAAGACACCTGCTCCTTGGAAGAAAAGCTATGACAAACCCAGACAGCATATTAAAAAGCAGAGACATTACTTTGCCAACAAAGGTCCATATAGTCAAAGCTATGATTTTTTCCAGTAGTCATTTACAGATGTGAGAGTTGGACCATAAAGAAGGCTGAGCACTAAAGAATTGATGCTTTTGAACTGTGGAGCTAGAGAAGACTCTTGAAAGTCCCTTGGTCAGCAAGGAGATCACACCAGTCAATCCTAAAAGAAATCAACCCTGAATATTCATTAGAAGGACTGATGCTGAAGGTCCAATACTTTGACCACCTAATGCAAAATGCTGGCACTGGAAAAGACTCTGATACTGGGAAGGATTGAGGACAAGGAGAATGCCCTCAGGGGTGACAGAGGGGGGGATGGACTCAATGGACATGACTTTGAGCAAATTCTAGGAGAGAGTGAAGGACACGAAAGCCTGGTGTGCTGCAGTCCAAGGGATTGCGGGGAGTCAGGCAGGACTGAGTGGCTGAACAACAACATTTAGACAAATGAAATTTGTCTTCAAAATGTAAAATTGACTTTATTTTTTATAAGATCATCTTCAGTAACACATCTAAAATTTTTACCACCAATGAAATGCAGAAGGCTACTTTTATGTAAGGGGAAAAGGCGGGAGCATAGAGATTTTGCATGTTGACTCATTTTTACTAACTAGTCATACCACATTATCCAGGCTTTTACTGACGAGGAGTAATTCATGAGACAGAGACCCACTGACAATTGATAGGAACTTCAAACATGTTTGCAGGTAGTATGTGCACTTCAAAATGGTCCTGAGTGCAGACAGATGATGAAATATATCCTAGGTAGAAGTTTACCTGGCACCACAAAGGGAAGAAGAACAAGGAAGAGAGGAGGGAGGAGAAAGAGATGATCTGGTCTCTTGGTATTCCTACAATCCTAAGTAAACTGTGGAGGATTAAGCTGAAAAGGAACAAGGAAATCAATCTGGAGTCTTGCAGAGCATGTTCAGAGGCTTGAACATCAATGGTGGCGGTAGTCGTTTAGTCACTAAATTATGTATTTTTTTTTTATTAGTTGGAGGCTAATTACTTCACAACATTTCAGTGGGTTTTGTCATACATTGATATGAATCAGCCATAGAGTTACACGCATTCCCCATCCCGATCCCCCCTCCCACCTCCCTCTCCACCCGATTCCTCTGGGTCTCAATTATGTATTGACTCTTGTGATTCCCTGGACTGTAGCCCGCCAGGTTCCTCTGTCCTTGGTATTATCCTGGCAAGAATACTGGAGTGGGTTGTCATTTCCTTCTTCAGAAGATCTTCCTGACCCAAGGATCGAGCCCAGGTCTCCTACATTGCAGGCAGATTCTTTACCACTCAGTCACCAGGGGAACCCTTGGACATCAATAGGCAGAGGGAAATTATGGGAAAGGTTTTAAGTAGGGAAATAGATAGGGTTTATGTTTTTGGTTGATTGTGTGGGTTGCATCTGCTCTTAACTCATGAGAAAAACATTTGGGTCATAAGAATTATAATATAGTCTATTTACTACTTAATGAACTATATAATTATATGTGTGTGTGGACACATGCACACATATACATATATGCAAAATTTAATATGTTATATAGCGCTTTGTAGTTTGTTAACACTAAGTAGCCCAAGGAGTCTGTGATGTACATAGGCATTAGTATCTCTGTTAAACAGATCAGAAACCTAAGCCTTAAGAGATTAATGACTTGTCCAAGATTACATAAACAAAGAAGGCTGAAGTCAGGTCTATAAACCACTTCACCCGTGGTCTTGTATTTTTGTGTGACTCTATATTTTCAGTAGTGAAGTCTTCTAATACACTATTGAATCCTTTAAAATTTGTAGAATTAGGAAAGGGTGGGAAATCACCTTGTTTTATCTCAGGAAAGAAATTGATGGGACCCACATTGAGTTTCTCTGGCTACAGAAGCAGAGTAAGCAGGGACCTCTATGCCTCCATGGCTTTGCACATGCTGTTCTTCTGTCTGGAATACTTTCCTTCCTCAAACATTTCCCTGTCCTCCTGCTGGCCCCACACATTGCACAGTTATCCCTTCTTCCAGGAAACCTTCCCAGATCTCCAATACTGGGAACCTGCTCTTCCTCTGCATTCTAGTATTATTCAAGGGTCACATTTATCATAGCATTTACACTGTACTGGAATTAGACTGTGAACTCCAAGGTAGGACATGTACCTCTTTTACTCATAACCCTAATTCCTGGTGCAAGGTTCAGAACATTCTAAGTACTCAAAAAGTGCTGGTTGGAATTTGTTGAATAAATTTTCTGAGGAAGCTGCCTGCGACCTACCAAGGTTAGAAATGAAATCTATTGCTCTTGAGAAAAATCCCTGCACCTTGCACTAATCCTGTCTCTTATAAGCTCTAATCTCCTGGGCATGATTTATCACCAGAGCAACCTTCTGAAAGTGCTCTCTCCTTATCTCACAGAGCCATTATAAAAGCTAGTTTACTTTAAGCAAATGACATTTATTTTCTCCTTCTATTTTTTCCCTTGCTATTTTTTCCTTCTATTTACTTTTCTGTGGGCAACAAGAAAAGAAAAACGTCTGATCTCTATTTAGATATTTGGTATATAGCATGCTTAGATAGTGACAGCTAAAAATTGCTAGGTAGGCACAATTTGACCATCTAAAACCTGTGTTTTCCATTTTGGATTCCATTAGGCAGAGAAAAGAAGAAGGAAAAACACACACATACCACAAATGGGTAAATTTAAAGGTTCACATTTTTATTATTTCCAAGGCAATGTTGGAGATCATGATCAACATCCGTCACTGAAATAAAAGCACCCTATACCAAGAAAAGTGGAATCGTCAGCAATCTTCAGAATTCAACACAATCAGCTTTAGCTGAGTTGACCACTAACAGGGTATGTGAGCGTAGGTCAGGTGTATGCCTTTCCATGCCTCAGTTTTGTCTCCTGTAAAAGGAAGAATTGGGGTTGGATGAGACCTTGAAAGATCTGATTTCACTCATTCTTCCCAGAAGACATCCCAATATGTCTGTACACTTTGCTCTTCTGCTGAGCCATTTGGTGAAATGTCATGTTGGGTGACCAGGCTCCAGTCCCATCTTTCTCAACCAGAGACACCTACTCCTTAACTGGAAATGCTCTGACACTGTTTACAGTATAAATGTGCTTCCAGCAATCTTTGCCTTTTCTTTACAAAACAGAACACTAATATTTCACAGATAATAATTTATTGTGCATCCACCACTTCCTAATCACGGGTGAGAACAGTTTAAGAAACACCTTTCCAAAGCTGCAAATCAAATTGATTACTGATTTTTTAAAAAGAAAATAATCCTTGAAATAATATCTTAGTGTGATTAAAATGTTTGATTTTTCTAAATGAGTTTGCTTTGTGCATTTTATGTTCACACAATTATGGAGAGACACATGAAATGCAGTCTAGCACTGCCTTCATAGAGTCCTCTAAAATTTCTTAGGTCTTCCACTTACTCATCTAGAGCTGAATAGCTATAAAGCAGCTGAAATACCTTCCTTCGTGTCCACATCTTATTACTCAAAAGTGTTCCTTGACCTCTCAGTTCTCATTCCACAGTCTGGTCTTAATTTACTTTCTAGATAGATCTTCCACTAATGCCCTCTCTTTCCAGTAAGTTGAGCTACCCTTCTATGTTCCCCACTTTCCTTGCACACTCATCTTTGCTCACATACCAGTCCTTCTAAGTGCTGTCTTATTCTGCAGACATTTCAATGGCATAATACATGTGACCACTCTTAGCTCTGCGCCTGGGATAATATGACAGGCCCTCAATAAATAAGCCTTAATTTACTTAATAAAAATAAATAAGCCTTAATTTACTCATTCATTCTTCTTTGGTTATCTTATACTGTTGACCAACCTAGGCTCTGGGTGCACTAGGTAAATAAGATCAGAGTAGGTCACATAATTTGTGTAGGCCCCATAGGCCCAGTATAAAAAGAAAATTCAGGCTCTTAATTTTAAAATTATTAGAAATTTTATGACACTGACAGTGGAACATTACGAGAACAGGGCTCTTCTAATTACGGAGCCATGTGTGACTGCTCAGACTCTGTACCCACAAGGCTAGCTTTGAATAAGACACAAGCTCTGACCCCATGGCTTTGGAGGTGACGCCAGTGTTAAAGAACCTGCCTCCCAATGCAGGGGATGTGAGAGACAATCCCTGGGTTGGGAAGATCCCCTGGAGGAGGGCATGGCAACCCACTCCAGTATTCTTGCCTGGAGAATCCCCATGGACAGAGGAGCCTGGCAGGCTACACTCCATGGGGTTACAAAGAGTCAGACAAGACTGAGTGACCAGGCCCAGCACACAGCCCCACTAGAATAGGGATGGAGAGTGTGAGTGAGTCCAGAAAATGTTATGGAAAAAGGCAGTGCCTAAACTGAGTTTTGCAGTTTAAATCAAAGTTGGGAGGGCAAGAAAGAGAGACTAGTAACACAAGGCTAGCTCTGGAAATGACATGGCTGAATGCAAAGAACAGAAACTCAAAGAAACCTCTCCAAATTATGCTCCTCTTTTTTTCACCAGGGCATGCAGCATGTGGGATCTTAGTTTCCTCACCAAGAATTGAACAGGCACCCCCTGCATTAGAAATATGGAGGCTTAACCACTGAACCTCCAGGGAAATCCCCAAATCCTACTCATCTTTTAAGGCAATGGCTTTTAAACATTTTTGGGCCATGAATTACTATAAGAAATGCAGATTTTGACCTAGTATACACACTGCAGCAAAAATTTCAGAAATCAGTGCTTACTCTTAGCAGGTGCTGTTTCTTTTCTCTTTCATATTTTCAATAAATTTGCAACCACAATCTGAACTATCTCACATGTCACCTTCATGGCAAGCTTCCTTAATGCATTCAGCCATAAGCTATCTGAACTATGGGCCTTTTGTTTGGGCACTTTGCTTTCTAGTGACCATGACATGGCATGCATCCCCTGTTCCACTATAATTTGAAGGTAACTTCAAAAGCTCTGCACATGGGAGGGCCAATAAATGTTTATTAAGCTTCAGTGCAAGCAGTCCATTCTCTTCCTCAGTCCTGACATCAGACATCCTTCTTAGGACCAGCAATTCTTTGTCTTACTCTCTTTCCCTACTATTTAACTAAATTTTCTTGCTCAAGAATTAAAGAAGAGTCCTTAGACTCAAGGTAAAAGTCCTCATCCTTGGTCCACTGGTCAATGACATCAAATCATCTGATTCTGCATCCTTCTCTCATTGTTTTCCTGTGAATCTAATACCAAATTCTGGTTATAGTCCCAAGATTTCACTGTGCCAGAGCAGTCTCTCTACATATAAAACAAATTTTCTTAAATTGAAACATAATCCCTCTTGACTTAGAAGGTTTTTAAATATTCCATGGAATTTAACCCTACCTTTTTTTTGTAACCAAGTTCCAGAAACTTTTATATATATATTTTATCATAAAACCCTGAAATCAATCTGTGAATCAAGTATCATTACTATTTTAGTTTTTTTTATTTTATAAACTCACACAGACTTAGAGTGTCTGATCCAAAGACCATGCTCTTTCTATGATGCTAATCAAATTAAAATAGTGACAAGTTTTGTTGATTGACTCACACTTGACCAACAAAACAGATGAAACTAGCAGTCCACAATGTGACACTATGCGTGAGTAGAAATTTTTTTCAGAAGATTTGAAGCAAACCCCAGCTCTTATTCTCTGGATTCATGTGAGAATCCTGCCTCCATCCCTAGCTTAGTATGGATGGCCTTGCTCCACTCTTTTGTCACAGTCCTTAGATATTTCCAAGCTCACGTTGGATAGGCCATGTCAGATCTAAAGGTTAGCCATCCTATTTCTGTCACCCCACCTTTTTGCTTCGTGGAATTAGTCTGTTTTATTTCCCCTTTGGCGACAGGAGCAAGAAAGAACTCCCCTGCTTTCCTAGGAATAATGTATAGGATTTAATGTAAATTAAAATTAAGGCTGGAATTCCCTGGTGACGCAGATGTTAAAGAGTCCACCTGTAATGCAGGAGACTCGGGATGGATCCCTGGGTCAGGCAGATCCCCTGGAGAAGGGAATGGCAACCCACTCCAGTATTTTTGCCTGGAGAATTCCATGGACAGAGGAGCCTCACAGGCTAGAGGCCATGGGGTCGCATAGAGTTGAACACAACTGAGCGATGAACACTTTCACTTTCAAAATTAAGGCTAAATGTTTTCAGAGATTTTCCCTTGGCATACTGATTTACATCGACTTCTAGAGGAAGAAGTATCACTTTACATCACAGAACTGAAGTCTGCACACTGCCTGAATCTGAAGCTGCAGAGATACCTTTTCAATGTCTCTGCCACATTGAGATACTTGAAACGAAAGTATGCCATAGTATAAACCCCAGAATAAGAAAAAAGTATGGGCTTGAGATAATGTGAAGCTCATTTCTAATCTATAACAGGAAAATGTGTGGCAGGAGGCAGTGTGGTGAAGTGGAAGGAGATGGAATGAGAAGCAGAAGGCTTACATTCACAGGGAACTCTGCTCAATGTTATGAGGCAGCCTGGATGGGAGGGGAGTTTGGGGGAGAGTGGATACATGTATATGTATGGCTGAATAGCTCTGCTGTATGCCTGAAACCATCGTTTTAATCAGCTTTACTGAAATAGAAAATAAAAAGTTTAAAAAACAAATAAAATTAAAACTAAAAAAGGAGGCTTGCATTCAACAGCTGCAGAGTGAGATCTGATAGGTGAAAGTGCTTTCTGCACTATAGAAGCACCACCACCAGGAAGAACCATGACTTATTTTTGACTCTTGATACTTCCCAGGTGGCTCAGTGGTAAAGAAACCGCCTGCCAATGCAGGAGGCTCACGAGATGCAGGTTAAATCCCCGGGTCAGGAAGATCCCCTGGAGATGAAAATGGCAATCCTCTCCACTATTCTTGCCTGGGAAATTCCATGGACAGAGGAGCCTGGTGTGCTACAGTCCATGAGGTCACAGAGAGTCAGACACGACTTAGTGACTGAGCACACATACACACTGAAAAGTAACTTGGGGAATCAGATGGTTAGCGATCTCATTTTAGGAAGCTGAGGTTCCAAGAGGAGAGTTACCCAAAGGGTCAGTTGCCCATGGCCAAGCCAGGGCTGCAGCCTAGCCCATCTGGTCAGGTTTGCCATGATGTACGTCACCTCTAGGTGTTACTTATATGTAGCTCATATTTTCTAGGTGACACCTTTTTCTATTAAACTAAGGATCCATGTTAAAGTAAAATTTGCAGTGCGTTCAGACCCAGGAGAGATATCAGTAACCTCAGATATGCATATGACCACACCCTCATAGCAGAAAGTGAAGAGGAACTAAAGAACCTCTTGATGCAGGTGAAAGAGCAGAGTGAAAAACCTGGCTTAAAACTCAACATTCAAAAAAGGAAGATAATGGCATCCGGTCCCATCACTTCATGGCAAATAGATGGGGAAACAGTGGAAACAGTGACAGACTTTATTTTCTTGGGCTCCAAAATCACTGCAGATGGTGACTGCACCATGAATTTAAAAGACGCTTGCTCCTTGGAAGTAAAGCCATGACAAACCTAGACAGTGTAATAAAAAGCAGAGATGTTACTTTGCTGACAAAGGTCTGTCTAGTCAGGGCTATGGTTTTTCCAGTAGTCAGGTATGGATGTGAGAGTTGCAGCATAAAGAAGGCTGAGCAACAAAGAATTGATGCTTTTTTTTTCCTTTTTTTTTTTATTAGTTGGAGGCTAATTACGTTACAATATTGTAGTGGTTTTTGCCATACATTGACAAGAATCAGCCATGGATTTACATGTGTTCTCCATCCCGATCCCCCCTCCCACCTCCCTCCCCACCCGATCGCTCTGGGTCTTCCCAGTGCACCAGCCCCGAGCACTTGTCTCATGCATCCAACCTGGGCTGGTGATCTGTTTCACCCTTGATAGTATACTTGTGTCGATGCTGTTCTCTCAGAACATCCCACCCTCGCCTTCTCCCACAGAGTCCCAAAGTCTGTTCCATACATCTGTGTCTCTTTTTCTGTTTTGCGTATTGGGTTATCGTTACTATCTTTCTAAATTCCATATATATGCATTAGTATACTATATTGGTGTTTATCTTTCTAGCTTACGTCACTCTGTATAATGGGCTCCAGTTTCATCCATCTCATTAGAACTGATTCAAATGAATTCTTTTTAATGGCTGAGTAATATTCCATGGTGTATATGTACCACAGCTTCCTTATCCATTCACCTGCTGATGGGCATCTAGGTTGCTTCCATGACCTGGCTATTATAAACAGTGCTGCGATGAACATAGGGGTGCACAATTTGTATGGAAATACAAAAACCTCGAATAGCCAAAGTAATCTTGAGAAAGAAGAATGGAACTGGAGGAATCAACCTGCCTGACTTTAGGCTATACTTCAAAGCCACAGTCATCAAGACAGTATGGTACTGGCACAAAGACAGAAATATAGATCAATGGAACAGAATAGAAAGCCCAGAGATAAATCCATGAACCTACGGACACCTTATCTTCGACAAAGGAGGCAAGAATATACAATGGAAAAAAGACAACCTCTTTAACAAGTGGTGCTGGGAAAACTGGTCAACCACTTGTAAAAGAATGAAACTAGAACATTTTCTAATACCATGCACAAAAATAAACTCAAAATGGATTAAAGATCTAAATGTAATACCAGAAACTATAAAACTCCTAGAGGAGAACATAGGCAAAACACTCTCCGACATAAATCACTCTCCGACATAAATCCTCTATGACCCACCTCCCAGAATATTGGAAATAAAAGCAAAAATAAACAAATGGGACCTAATTAAATTTAAAAGCTTTTGCACAACAAAGGAAACTATAAGCAAGGTGAAAAGACAGCCCTTAGAATGGAAGAAAATAATAGCAAATGATGCAACAAAGGATTAATCTCAAAAATATACAAGCAACTCCTGCAACTCAATTCCAGAAAAATAAATGACCCAATCAAAAAATGGACCAAAGAACTAAGCAGACATTTCTCCAAAGAAGACATACAGATGGCTAACAAACACATGAAAAGATGCTCAACATCACTCATTATCAGAGAAATGCAAATCAAAACCACAATGAGGTACCATTACACGCCAGTCAGGATGGCTGCTATCCAAAAGTCTACAAGCAATAAATACTGGAGAGGGTGTGGAGAAAAGGGAACCCTCTTACACTGTTGGTGGGAATGCAAACTAGTACAGCCGCTATGGAGAACAGTGTGGAGATTTCTTTAAAAACTAGAAATAGAACTGCCATATGACCCAGCAATCCCACTTCTGGGCATACATACCAAGAATTGATGCTTTTGAACTGTGGCAGTGGAAAAGATTCTTGAGAGTGCCTTGGACTGCAAGGAGATCAAACCAGTCAATCCTAAAGGAAATCAATCCTCAAAATTCACTGGAAGGACTGATGCTGAGGCTGAATCTCCAAAACTTTGGCAACCTGATGTGAAAAGCCAACTCATTAGAAAAGACCCTGATTCTGGGAAAGACTGAAGGCAGGAGGAGAAGGGGATGACAGAGGACATGATGGTTAGATGGCATTACTGACCATGAACACGAGTGTGAATGACTTCTGAGAGATGGTGAAGGACAGGGAAGCCTGGCAGGCTGCAGTCCATGGGGTGGCAAAGAGTCGGACACGACTGAGCGACTGAACAACAACAGACCCATAAACATATCTGGAATCTAATTCTGAGAACCTGATTTCAGCAAGTTCACTTATGGACTTTCAGATGAGTCTCTATCTCCTCTGAGATGAAGGCTTACATGGACCCATGTCTTTGCTGGGTATTGTATAATTCCAATGGTCCTCAAGGGCCTCCTTGCCACTGCTCTAATAACGCCAACAATTCCAGATCTTTTCATTGCAGCCAGTGCCCTGACTCAGCAGATAATACTTTCAGCGTTAGAACCTACAGGAAGACCAAAAGCAGTTTCTGCCACAGTTATTGCTTCCTCCATAGACGAATTCAAACTAAGCCCATAGGATGCATATTGGCATATCCCACATGGAGCAAAGGCTAGCTTCCCAGGCAAGCAACCTGTGCTCACGCTCAGTAGGGCTCTGTGCTTGCCTTAATGCTCTGCTTTTGCCATCCTAATAGCCTGGATTATTTTTGATCAAGGGGTTCTCTGCATTTTTATTTTGCACTGGGCTCAACAAATTATGTAGATGGTCCTCATGGAGCTGACACTTTCAGATATTCTGAAAATGCCATGCATAACCTCTGGCTTTCCCCATACCCTCCTGAAAACAGCTTCACGTGTGTGGGTTGAGGTGGGGGTAGGGTAATTACACAAAATTCTCACACCTCCTTTCTTCCATGACTTAGGCACACTCAGATAAATGGGCTTCCATAATGGAAAATATGCAGATAGGACATCAAGTATTCATCATCCTGGACTAACTATGAATTATTCACATGGCATTTTCTAAATAATTCATCACATTCAGTATAACTTATGGATTATAATTCAGACAGAGTGCATGAGTGTTTTCTACTGTCTAGCCTTTTACATACATTTTTATTCATCAGAATTTCTCACTAAAGTTCCAAACACCATCAATCTATTCATTCAACAAATATTTGAACCAGGCATTTTCCCAAGTTTCTGGAGATATAGCAATTAACAAAATGGGCAAAAATTATTAACAAACATTGTCAAGGGAGTTTGCTAACTATACAAGAATACAAAATGAAAAACACACACTTCAAGCCTCAAGGGGGCACACACTCTGATAGGGAGAAACAGATGAGAATAAAGCAAGATATATGCACCCATATGTACCAGAAGAGAGATGCAAATTATTGATGATGTGGAGGGGCTTGAGAGGAAACAGAGAGAGCCTGAAAGTGATTAACCCATTTTTTAATGGGTAGAAAAGTATTCAATCCCTGTGTTCAGGTTTGATACTGAAAATCTACATAACTTATGTGGGAAGGTGCTAATTAAAATAGGAGACTGATCAAAGCTTCCAATATTGAATGTAAAATAAGTGATTTAATCATGAAAACACATCTTAAAGAAACCTAAGTTGAAAATGCTTCTGAGCAATTCCGGGAATGGTAATCCTTGTGGTGCTGTTGTGATTGTTGTTTAGTCATTAAGTTGTGTCTGACTTTTTGCAAGCCCATAGACTTTAGCCCTCCAGGCTTCTCTGTCCATGGCATTTCACAGGCAAGTATACTGGAGTGGGCTGCCATTTCCTTCTTCAGGGCATTTTCCTGACCCAGGCTGAACCTGTATCTCCTGCATTTGTAGGTGGATTCTCTACCACTGAGCCACCAGGAAAGCCCAATAACCAAGCAGAAAATTTAGGATTAGGGACTCCCTGGCATTACAGCAGTTAAGATTCCACATTTAAAAGGCAGGAGGCAATGGTTTGATCCCTGGTCAGGGAACTAAGATCTCACATGTCTTGCTGCATGGCTTAAAAATATTTTTTTTTTTAATTTAGGTTTATATTACATTGAGAAAACAACTGATTGACCCACATAAGAAAAAGTGAGAGGTTGGAGATTCAACACCAGAAAGCACATGGAGCTGAGATATAATTGGCAAATTACATTTGTTATGAGACTACACAAGATTAGATTAGATCATAAGTCCCTTTTGTTCTGAGACCAAATTTCAGACATGTATTTGTTGTGGAGGCAGGGAGGAATTTCTGAAACAATCAACAAATAATTCTCTGGACACCAGCAGAGTGTCCTACAGTTCAATTCTTCAATTCAATCCTAAAGCCATCTATCCAGAGATACCATAAGATTCTACAAGCTAAGGGTTCAGTCCTACTGGACTGCTCCCCTCACTTCAGACTCTAGTGATGAGGTTCAGGTCAGGCCACCCAGAATGTTCCACTTTGGCATGTGGATTATTTCAAGCTGAAGACAATCCTGGCCCAACAGACTTAAGAAGAGTTTTTTACCGCTCTTGTAACTGCCTAAAAAACTTTAAACAGAAGACCTGTACCAGGAAGAAAGTTTATCAACATGTAACTTTTTTTTCATTTATTTTTATTAGTTGGAGGCTAATTACTTTACAATATTGTAGTGGGTTTTGTCATACATTGACATGAATCAGCCATGGATTTACATATATTCCCCATCCCGATCCCCCCTCCCACCTCCCTCTCTATCTGATCCCTCTGGGTCTTCTCAGTGCACCAGGCCCGAGCACTTGTCTCATGCATACAACCTGGGCTGGTGATCTGTTTCACCATAGATAATATACATCAACATTTAACTTTTTATAACAGAAAAACTTAGCTGCATGGCAGGGCAAACATTATTTGCCAAACATTTGTTCTTATCATCTTCCTATAAACTGTCTTTCTTTCTTCCCTTTGAAGCCCAGAACCCTACCACCTTTTCCATAGCTCAGGATGGCATGTGGGCCTCAAAATGCCTGACTCTCCGGGAACCTCATATCTATAGGATTCCTGTATATGTGAAATTGATTTTTTTCTCTCCTGTTAATCTATTTTATTCCAATATAATTATTAATCCAGCTAAAAAACCTAGAAGCAAAGAAGGGGAAAATGTTCCTCCCCTACACTAGTCATAAGTCCAGGCTTTTATGTGCATTTCTGACAGACTCTCTAGGTTTAATTAGTTTAATTTGCTGGAGCAGCTCACAGAAGGCAGAGAAACATTTTACTTACTAGATTATCAGCTTATTATGAAAGGATGTAACTCAGGAACAGCCAAATGGAAGAGATTATAGAACAAGGTATGGGGAAAGTTTCTATGCCCTCTCTAGGGGCCATCTCAGTGAATTTCCATGCGTTCACCAAACCAGAAGCTCTCAGACCCAGTCCTTTTATGGAGACTTCATTACATAGGCATGACTGATTAAATCATTGGTCATTGGTGACTGATTCAACTTCCAGCCTCTCCCCTCTCTAAAGAGGTTTGGGGCTGGAAGTTGAAGCGGTGGTGGTACTGAAAGTTCCAAACATCTGATCATTGGTTGGTTCCCCAAGCAATCAGCCCCCATTCTTGGGCTAGTTTCCTGTCATCATATTAACACAATCAAAGTCATCTTTACTGTCTTATCAAAGGAAAAATAAAGGATTTTAGGAGCTCGATGCCTAGAATGGGGTCAGAGATCTTATGATAAATCATAGTGAGGTAAATCAGATGCAGAACTGATCATCCAAATCCACAGAACATCATTCATGTGAATGTCCGTGTAAATGGCAGAAACAACGTGAACAATATTCCTGGATAAAAGCAACACAGCACTAGTGACCAGAAGTGAGTAAATCTGAGACGGCCATGCTTAATTCTGAGCAACAAGACTGTGCAAACTGGGAAATTTTGGAAGATGATTGTATTGCTGATTCTGTTCATGATGCCAATTGTCTTGTTGCTCACACTATCCGCACTGTTTGCTGAACCCTGGGTAGCAAGGCGTGAGATAAGAGGCTGGGAGAAGATTCGAGGAGCTGAAGGAGTTGCAGACAAATTTATTCCCTCCTGGCTGGCACGGCAGCCATAACACACTCTTTCTCCTGGCCGATGCTGCAGCCCTAGAGGCAGCCACAACATAACCAAAATATAGCCATAATGGAGCCTTAGCAAAACCTCATAAAGCATAATCATGGTGTTGCTCCAACGTAGCCCCGGTGCGGCGGCAGCCAGGGCTTTGCGGTGAGCTGCACGCAGTAGCCCGCGACCAAGCGAGTGCCGTGTGACGCACATGCGCAGTTCTACAGATGCGCTCAACTGTCACGTGATCATTATTTACAAAATGTGGGGCAAGAGCAAGCGACCATGAGGTGAGAGAGACTGAGTCTGCCATCTTGGCTAATTTGCTCTTGCTCTACAATGGTCTTTCCACAAAATGCAATCTCAAAAACTGCCTGCTACAATCTTTTAGTCCATCTGTATGTTGGCTGACTGGCTCACTGGTTTCTATTTATTTTATTTTTTTTTATTACTTGGGAATGATTATAAAAACAACCTTTGAACTGAGAGTTATCAGAGTCAATTTCCCCTGAACAAGAATTTTAAGCCTACCAACCCCTTTGTATATAGTAGCCCAGAAATTTGCTATTTACTCCGTTTAAACCCACTCATTCATTTGTGGTATTAAAAGTGCTTTATAAACTATAAAATTTTATTACCGTTACTATTAATAACATTAACCAGTATCTAATCAAAAGTAGTTTAGAGTGGGGAATTCCCTGGTGACCCAGAGGTTGGGACTCTGTGCTTCCCCTGCAGTGGACAAGGGTTTGATCCGTGGGTGGGGAACTAAGATCCCACACACCTTTAGACATGGCCAAAAAATAGTTTAGAACATTTTGAGGGCACATTAATAGATGAGAACCACACACACACATGCGTGCACGCACGCACACACACACACACACACACACACATGTATACCAGAAAGAAATCAGAAGTTAGAAGCATTTCTCAAAAAGAAGAGGAAAAGAGATCCAAGGCTCATTTCCAGAGGGTGAAGTTTATATAAGATGGAGCTGCTACAACAAGATTCTTTGAGGTAATGATCAGAAATGGCAAAAGAAAGGGGCAACACTGTGAAGGAGGTCACAGTGGGGGTCACAGGAAGATGGCTCGTACTCCCACCTGAGGAAACTTCTGTTAGAATGCTGCATAGATTCAGAAACAGTGTCACATCACAAGTGGCACAGACTTTTCACAGAAATTGGTTTAGTGTGAAAGACGAGCTCCATCACAAACCAGAAAGTGCAGCACCATGGAAGGTGTTTCTTGCAGTCCTGACGGATATCCTGTACGTCCTAAAACGGAAGAGAAGGCAAGAACACTAAACAGGTGGAAAGGTCATGAAAGGCAGGATTTGAACCAAAAGAACCTCACCATAAACCCTAAAGTAAGTCTCACTATTTTGAGAAGATTTCAGTAGAAATGTTAGTATCTTTCTGAACTATGAACTGAGGCAAAGCTTTTGTGTAGATTTACTTTATAATTGTTTGTATACATACATATACAACAGTATCAACCTAGTAAAATGGTACTTGAAGCATGTGCAACTATTTAGAGTTATTCTTCTTCACTCCTCACACTGAGATATTCCGGTGTGCCCATCACGACCTAAATGCCTATTAACAATGCTGTTCGGAGGCCATTTACAGGCAGTGCCCTAGAGTCCAACAAGATGACCTAAGAGCTAACAGCTACCTCCCCACCTTCCATTAGGCCTTCAACAACCACCACAAGTAAACAAACCCAAAATAATTCTAATGGCTTTGGCAGTTTTGTAACTGTCTTTTGTTGTACCTGGAGCAGGAGCCCTTGCTGGTCCTCCTGAACTCCATTCCTGCTCATTGCAAATACACAAAGAAGTCTGCTATAGTGAGCCAAGGTGAAGAATTCTGTTTACAAATTTGTTACACTGTGTCCTGCATTTATCCCATCAATACACAGCCTGGAGCAAACAGCCTTTTCTTTAGACATAATTTGTTTGAGTCATTGTGTGTGCACCAAAGAGACATAAAGGGAATTTGACCCAAGGAGACCAGAATTTAACTGGCTCTTGCTAAAAGATACATTTTGAGTATTCTAAAGCAGCTTTCTTCCTTCTTGTGAGTGAATCAAAGTTATTTCAAAGAGAACTGGCAACTAGCCCCATAACTATTTTGAACTGACACTCTGTTCTTGGTTGCTCTCATTTTCTGCCTAACCCATCTTTGGCAGCCTTATCCTTTAAAGAAGAGTGGCATGGTCTATAAAAATAACAGGAACTTTATAACCAAATCAATGTAGTTTCCTTCTTTCTATTTGCCTTTAAGAGAGTCATTTAACCTCTTGGCCTGAAGTTCTCATCCGTGAAGTGGGGACAAAAGAAATCTTACAAGATCTTTAGGACGATTCTCAATAACCTAGTTAAAGGTACAGACCATTTTTGGCAGTGTATGTGTGCTAAGTCATAGCCGACTCTTTGTGACCCTATAGACTTTAGCTAGCCAGATTCCTCTGTCCGTGGGATTCTCCAGGCAAGAATATTGGAGTAGGTTGCCATACCCTCCTCCAAGGAATCTTCCCGACCCAGGGATCTAACCCGCATCTCCTATGTCTCCTGTATTGGCAAGCAGGTTCTTTACCACTAGCACCACCTGATTGTAGCTTTGTTTTTCTATAACTCTATTTAAAATCCTAACTCAATTTATACATCCTTCACCTGCTGCAAGGGTGAAACTTAATCTCAATCAATTTGGTGACAACAACCCCCACCCCACCCCTGCCCCCCAGCATCCTCAGGGTTTGATTTCTAGAGAGAGATTGTCAGCTAAGCATTGACTTTAGGGACAGATTAGTGGAGTCAGGGGGAGAGGAGAGGAGCTGGGCTGTTACCTGTCTTCGCAGGCACATGTCTGCCGGTTTTGCTTCTAAACTGTTTTGCTTCTGTACATGCCACTACTGAATCACTCCTTATTTTCACTCCAAGATCCTTTTTGGCTGACACCCTCCCAGGTAACTCCAGTGTTCCACTCTGCTCATTTTACACAAGCTATGGAAATCCAGTGAGTCTACCTGTAGCCCTGTACCAGATTCATGCTTCTCTCTGGATGAGTTTTTGCTCTCACATCATGATGAGTGACAGAAGAATTTTGAGTCTCTCAGGCCTATCAGATAAAACATTTCATATATTTCTTTTCTACTCTGGAGTGTTGTTTCTTTGCTGGCCTTCATGAAAGAAAGAATCCTCTCTGCAGCTGGGTTCTCCAAATTCCTTTAGAAACCAGAGTATCTACTTATTTCTAGCTCTCTATGACTTTCATGTTCTTCACTGAGGCCCATTGCCTCATCTACTCTAATAAAACTTGGGGAATGAGAAGTAGATCTGACCTGTTTCACATTTTCAGTGATATGTATCTTCTCATGGCCTAAGCTTCTAAAATTCAAAGCTTTTCTCTCCTTTAGTAAGTATTTATTAATGTTCACACTCCAGCTATTCAAATGAGGGAAGAATTATAAAACAACTGGATATCACTCACACCTGTCAGAATGGCTATCATCAAAGAGACAATAAGTAACAAGGTTGATGAGGTTGTAGAGATAAGGGAATCCTCGTGCACTGTTGGTGGGACTGTAACACAGCCATTGTGGACATGGATTTTTCTCAAAAACTTAAAAGCAGAACTACCATATCCCCTAACAATTCTATCCAAAGAAAACAAAAACACTAATTGGAAAAGAAATTGGCAGCCCAGCATTCACTGCAGCATTATTTACAACAGTTATGATATGGAAACAACTTGTGTCCATCAATAGCTGAATGAAAAAAATGTGATATATATATAAAATATATATATAATATATATCACATATATATTATATATAATAGATGAATGAAGAATATATATTTTTTCCACCATATATATTTATATATATGAGTAATAATCAGCCATAAAAAATGAATGAAATCTTGCCATTTAAAACAACATGGATGGGAGGGGGGATCAGGATGGGGAACACATGTAAATCCATGGCTGATTCATGTCAATGTATGGCAAAAAAACACTACAATATTGTAAAGTAATTAGCCTCCAACTAATAAAAATAAATGGAAAAAATAAATAAAAATAAAATAAAATAAAGTATAGCTGATATAGAAAAAAAAACATGGATGAACTTAGAGGGTATTGTAACAAGTGAAACAAGTTAGAGAAAAAACAAATATTGTATGATTTCACTTGCATGCAGGATATGAAAAATAAACAAGTGAATAAACACAATGAAACAGAAAAACATAAAGAACAAACATAAGAGAACAGAAACAGACTCATAGGTACAGAGAATAATCTGGTGGTTGCCAGACGGAAGAGGGTAGGAGAATGTGTGAAATAGAAAAGGTTTAAAGGTGCAAACTTCTAGTCATAAGTCACAGGAGGTAATGTAAAACATATAGAATATAATCAATAATATTTTAATAACTTTGTATGTATGGTAACAGACTGATGGTGATCATTTCATATCGTGTAAAAATATCAAATCACCATTTGGTACACAAAACAAAGATAACATTTTAAGTCATTTATACTTTAATAAAAAAGAATTATAAGATAACTAGAAATATTGGGAGGAAAAACACTTCAGAGTGCTATTTCAATATTACTTATTACAGCAGTATAACAATAATAATATTCATTTTAATTGCTAAATGTTATTTAATGCTTACCAGAATTTCTAATAAGGAACAAGGTATGGATGACTTCATGCCTTGGCAAGAAGGGAATAAGAAAAATGAGAAAAATATATATACAACATAAAAACAGGAAATATCTTAGAGATCATTAGTTTAGAATTTGGTTCCTGATCTTTTATTACCAAGAATTCCTCAGAAGTCTTTTCTATCTATGAAGTAGACACTTTGTTCTGAAAAACCTTATATGTCTGACAATATGTGTTATCACTTGATTTCTTCATTATTGATTGATCAGAAATCTACTGCCTATTGGTCTTTTAATTAAGTAAGAGGTAGCCTTTTAAGGGGAGACCTAGATCACATATGAAAAGGAAAACTGGTCATAGCTAGGAGTCTAAGAGAGACATGCAGAAACTGCTCTCTTTTTCACTCACACCATACATGGCCCCCATTTCCATACTGACCAACTCTGTGCATTTTTGCAGATAGCTACCTGCCCAGTCCCTCTAGCATTAGCGTTAATTACTTTTTGCTCTTTGGTGTATAGCCTCCTCTGGCATATGTTGCAGGTCTTCCTGTAGCCATCATGTCAGCAGGGACCCTATGCCCTGCTTTCCTGATCTGTTCTTTGAGGCTGTTTTTAGGAGCAAGACTTCAAATTCTGATCCACACTTTTCTCTGGCTTGGATCCCTGAGGCCCAAAGCCCAGCTGTGTTCAGTGTTAATACAGTAAGTTGAGAAAGTTGATACTTTTTTTTTTTTTTTTTTTGCTCTCTGCTTTATTTAAACATGTGCATCAGAATCAGCTGGAAAGTCTGCTGAGGCACAAGATGGTTTGGTCTCACAACCCAGAGATTCTGGGGACCACACATCAAGAACTCTTGATTTTTTTATTAGGGTATAGTTGGAGGCAGTTTCAAGAGGGAGTGGGTATATGTGTACATAGAGCTGATTCACTTCAATAAAACTAACGCAACATTGGAAAGCCGCTACACACCCATCTTAAATAAGAAAAAAAGAGTTGCTACCTTGACAGAACATGGTAAGGGATCCTCAAGTTCAGAGTAATTGGTTCATTTGACGTCTCTTCAATAATGCTGTACAGATTCCTCATTCCACAACTTTGCTTATTTTGTTCCATTTTCCCAGAATTCTCTTACCTTTTCTCTCTGTTTGTCAAAATCCTCCTGAAATCATTTTTGCCACTTATACTTAGAAGAGATTTTGTCTTCCAGTGAACTGTTATACCACATGTGCCACTTAGCTGATATCTGTCCTTAACTTCTCTGGGAGCTGGTATCTGTCCTTAACTTCACTGGCAGAACCTGTGATGTTGTAGAAGGGACAAGGGCTTTAGAGCCAGATGAACCTAGATTCACTTCTTAAAGTCACCATATCCTAGTTCTGGGATCACCAACAAGTTACTTAATCTCTATGAACTGATATTTCTTTATCTGAAAAAAAAATTGATAATAGTACTTAATGCACAGAGTTGTTGTGAGGAGAATTTTAAAACCATGTCTGCTCTGGCTTCTCTGATGCCTGCTGTCTATACTGGAGACAATTTGACATTTTTCAAAATTCACTTTTCATTGCTGAGGACAGAACAGTGTACAGCCTTACAATGGTTTGACTTACTATTTCTCAACTTTCGGTTCAGTTCAGTCTCTCAGTCATGTCGGACTCTTTGCGACCCCATTAATCGCAGCACGCCAGGCCTTCCTGTCCATCACAAACTCCCGGAGTTTACTCAGACTCATGTCCATTGAGTCGGTGATGCCATCCAGCCATCTCATCCTCTGTCGTCCCCTTCTCCTCCTGCCCCCAATCCCTCCCAGCATCAGGGTCTTTTCCAATGAGTCAACTCTTCGCATGAGGTGGCCAAAGTAGTGGAGTTTCAGCTTCAGCGTCAGTCCTTCCAATGAACACCCAGGACTTATCTCCTTCAGGATGGACTGGTTGGATCTCCTTGCAGTCCAAGGGATTTCTCAACTTTACAATGATGTAAAAGCAACGTCCACTCAGTAGAAACCATACTTTGAATTTTGAATTCTGATCTTCCCCTCAGTTCTCAATAGGCAGTACAATATTCTCTTGTGAGGTTTCACAGGGCAGAGACCCTCAGCTCCCAGTCAGCCCGGTGGTTACAAGGATAAACAAACAGTACACTTACAACCATTCTGTTTTTCATTTTCAGTGAAAATTATTTAATAAATTGCATGAGCTATTTATGCTAACAATAACCAAAGGAGAGCCGGAGTGTCTGAATCGATAAAAGCGGGCAGCAGAGGATGAGATGGTTAAATAGCATCGCCAACCCAATGGACATGAGTTTGAGCAAACTCTGGGAGAGAGTGAAGGACAGGGAAGCCTGGCAGGTTGCAGTCCACGGGGTCGCAAAGAGTTGGACACGGCTGAGTGACTGAACAACAACAAAATAGACTGTAAGACAAAAATTGTTACTCGAGACAAAGGACCTTTTATATGGACAAAAGGGTCAGTTTAGATATGACAATTATAAACGTACATGGGGACTTTACTGGTCGTCCAGTGGTTAAGAACCTGCCTTCCAATGCAGTGGATACAGGTTTGATTCCCAGTTGGGGAACTAAATTCCACATGCCATGCCCTGGAGCAGATAAGCTCGTGCTTAGCAACTACTGAGCCCAAGTGCCCCAGAGCCCATGCACCACAAAGAAGATCTCATGTGTCATAACTGAGACCTAATGCAACCATAAATAAATAAACAAATATTTTAAAAAACCATAATACACCTGACAACAAAGCCCAAATTGCATGAAGCAAACACTGACAGAATAAAAAAGAGAAATAGACAATTCAACAATAATTGTCAAAGACTTGAATAGTCTTAATGAGTGATAGAAAAGTAGACATAAGACCAACAAGGAAATAAAAGACTTGAATAATAAGGTAAGGCTACTAAACCTAGTAGATATTTATAAAGCATTGCATTCAATGACAGGAGAATACACATTCTTCTTAAGGATACATGGTACATTATTCAGGATAGACCATAGTTAGGCCATAAAACAAGTCTCGATAAATTTAAAAGTATTGAAATTATACAAAGTTTATTCTCTGACCACAAGAGAATGAAATTATAAACCATATGAGGATTGGAGGTGTGTTTATTCTCAAAGGCTATCTAAAAATCGCAGATTATGGAGGGAAGGAGAAAAATGTTGGGGAACATATCAAGTTCTGCCACGTAGAGTTATTGAAGGGATCAGACACAATAAAATATGAGCAAGACTTTTGTCATTCATAAGCCATTATACAAGGTCAGTCATTGCTGTCACTCATGGTCAGGTTGGCGGGAATGCTAGGCATCTCCAAGGCTAACAACCTGAAATGGAGCAAACATTTTTTAAAAAAACAATTTTTCTCTTGAACTCAACATTTACTCTCCAAGACTTCAAACTCAGCGAAGCATAAAACAGTATTTCTCCACAAAGTTGATTAGAGACTAGCTTTTTGCTGCCAAAAAGTTGCCCTTCAACCCAGGTCCTCTGGTCACTGGCTTCCTGGGATCAGGGAGTCAATTCATAACAGTTAAATTTGTGGGTATTGTCAAGCACTAGGCAATTTGTTCTTTTCTCTGATGACCTTGTTTTTATTGAATACTGTCACGATTTCTGATTCTCCTAAAAGCTTTTAGGTAATTTGACTTTGCATGAAAGAGAGGCAAGGAATTCAGCCAACATGGAACTGAATGAGTATAAGTCCTGAGTACATTGATTTATAAGTACAGACAGAGATCAGAGCACCTGCACACTCTTATCTCAAACCCATGCCATCAGAATTAAGTAAACCAGTCATAAAACACTCCTTTTTTTCCCCCCAAATCTGGCATCCCCATAGCTCTGTTCACAAAGGAGTTAAAGAAAACCTCCAACAATATCAGAGTCCAAAATAGTTCCGATATATTGGAGAAACTGGAGAAAATAAAAAATAAATACTCTGATGTGCCCTTCCCAGAATTTCCCACTAAGGCGTCCCTATTAAAGTAAATCATCATACATAATATCTCTGACATGCAGCCCAAAATGTTCACCGAAAACCAGCAATTTGGGGGGAAACTGGTGTTTTATTGTAACTCTTTATGTGAATTCTTCATTTTGCCTCATGGTTTTCATGTTAAAGTATTTTAAAACTCAGTCAGTCAGTTCAGTCGCTCAGTCACGTCTGACTCTTTGTGATCGCATGAACTGCAACATGCCAGGCCTCCCTGTCCATCACCAACTCCTGGAGTTCACCCAACTCATGTCCATCGAATCAGTGATGCCATCCAATGATCTCATCCTCTGTCGTCCCCTTCTCCTCCTGCCCTCAATCTTTCCCAGCATCAGGGCCTTTTCAGTGAGTCAGCTCTTCACATCAGGTGGCCAAAGTATTGGAGTTTCAGCTTCAACATCAGTCCTTCCGAAGAACACATAGGACTAATCTACTTTAGGGTGGACTGATTGGACCTCTGTGCAGTCCAAGGGACTCTCAAGAGTCTTCTCCAACACCACAGTTCAAAAACATCAGTTCTTTGGCGCTCAGCTTTCTTTATAGTCCAGCTCTCACATCCATACATGGCCACTGGAAAAACCATAGCCTTGACTAGACAGGCCTTTGTTGACAAAGCGATGTCTCTGCTTTTTATTATGCTATCTAGGTTGGTCATAACTTTCCTTCCAAGGAGTAAGCATCTTTTAATTTCATGGCTGCAATCATCATCTGCAGTAATTTTCGAGCCCACAAAAATAAAGTCAGCCACTGTTTCCAGTTTCCCCATCTATTTGCCATGAATTGGTGGGACTGGATGCCATTTTAAAACTATGTACTTTCAAATAATAATAATATTTCAAGGAGAATCACCACATGTGACATGTGGCTGCAGTCCTCTTGCCCAAGACACGGCATTGCTCCCCTTTTTAGAAACCTGGGCATTGGGCAATGCCAGGGCTCATTTAGAATTCCCTCACACAGACACCGGCCAGGCATGCTCCTGTTCTTGTTGCCCCTCTAACCCTGTTTCTCTTCTGATAAGAGATTCACACTGAAAACGCTGGCAAGTTTTGCCTAAAGATAGTAATAGTGTTAGAGGGCATTCCCACAGGGGCTTATGCTGACCCCTTGGGAGATAGCATTTCTTATTCACCTGTTTTGTTCATTAACGTATTGTAAGTGCCTAGAATAGGATTGAGCCACATTGGTAGGTGCCATACTAATATTTATTGGATGACTAATATCTTCTAAGGACTTCATTTGTCAGATCTTTTATTCCAACAAGTAAATAATGTCTGACATCACAAAATAAAATATTTAATCAGAGTTATTACTTGGTGCCTACTTTGCATATTTCAACTATGCAAGAGATTCTTTTTTCCAGTCCATCTTTCATAGATGAAGAAAACTGTTTAGGAAATTAAGTAACTTGATCCATTTCACATAATTAGTGGAATTTTGTCCAAAATTAATTTTTTTTCCACTAGGTCTCACTTTCTCTCACTTTCAAAAGATGCCACATTACACAAAGGCACTCTTTTCCCATAGGAGATATGTCAAGGGTTATTCCATGACTTGATCCTAGGAGGTTTTGAAATTGGAGCATCTAACTACTTGGTCTAGTCTACCTGGGGCTCACTCATTAGTTTCACTAATATTGCTTTGTGCTGAGGGAATTCTGCTCAATACTCTGCAATAACCTAAAGTGAAAATGTTAGTCACTCAGTTATGTCTGACTCTTATTGACCCCATGGGTTGTAGCCCACTAGTCTCCTGTGTCCGTGGAATTCTCCAGGCAAGAATACTGAAAGAGACACGTGCACCCCAATGTTCATCGCAGCACTGTTTATAATAGCCAGGACATGGAAGCAACCTAGATGCCCATCAGCAGATGAATGGATAAGGAAGCTGTGGTACATATACACCATGGAATATTACTCAGCCATTAAAAAAGAATTCATTTGAACCAGTCCTAATGAGATGGATGAAGCTGGAGCCCATTATACAGAGTGAAGTAAGCCAGAAAGATAAAGAACATTACAGCATACTAACACATATATATGGAATTTAGAAAGGTGATAACGATAACCCTATATGCAAAACAGAAAAAGAGACACAGAAATACAGAACAGACTTTTGAACTTTGTGGGAGAATGTGAGGGTGGGATATTTCAAAAGAACAGCATGTATACCATCTATGGTGAAACAGATCACCAGCCCAGGTGGGATGCATGAGACAAGTGCTCCGGCCTGGTGCACTGGGAAGACCCAGAGGAATCGGGTGGAGAGGGAGATGGGAGGGGGGATCGGGATGGGGAATACATGTAAATCCATGGCTGATTCATATCAATGTATGACAAAACCCACTGGAAAAAAAAAAGAATACTGGAGTAGGTAGCCATTCCTTTCTCCAAAGAATCTTCCTGACCCAGTAATTGGAGCCAGGTCTCCCGCATTGCAGGTAGATTCTTTACCATCTGAGCTACCAAACCTGAAGGGAAAAAGAATTTGAAAAAGAATAGGTACATGTATATGAATAACCAAATCACCCTGCTGTACCCCTGAAACTAACACAAAATTGTTAATCAACTATACTCCAGTATAAAATGAACATATATACATGTGTATATACACATGTATATACACAAACACACACAAAATCGCCCTGTACTGTCCTGAATAATAGCCAGCAACCACATGTCTGACTAAGGAGCACCTAAAATATGGCTAGTCCCAACTAAGATGTGCTATAAATGTAAACACACCAGATTTCAAAGATCTAGTGTGAAATTTTCAATAATGTTTATATTGATTACATTATTCCATTATAAATATTATTGTAAATATAACACTTAAAATTCATTTTATTATTTTATTTTATTTCTTTTTTTTTTTTTTTTTATTTCTGGGGAGGGCAGCTGCGGAGTCAGGAAGGCCCGGCTCCCCGCCCCGCGCCCCCCGCCCTGGGCCAGCCTCACAGCCCCATGCGGGTGAGGGGGGGGCCTCCCGGCGTGGGGCCCGGCCCTCGGGACCACGTTCCAGCCCCAGCTGCTGCCCTGCTGAGTCCTGCCCCCACCCCGCTCTGGGCCCCGCCTTCCTCCAGGGCCGCGAGGTGGCCCTGGGACTCATGCCCGCCCGCCCGGGGGCCGGGGTCCCTGATGCCGCCGCTGTGCTCAGGGTGGTCTGGGCCGACGTCCACGCGTGCTCCGTGCCGGGCTGCTGACGGTATCTTATTTCTTATAATATAACTACTAGAAATTTTAGGAACTTTAGATGTAGAGCTTACATTGGGATTAGCTCAAGCTGGAGAGAAAGGGGTGACTATCTTCTTGTTACTAACAGCCACAAAGAAGCACTAGGTGTCTGCCAAACACACCAAGCCACTTCTTTACTCCATGGCTTTGCATGTGCCTAAAATGCTCTTCTTGGGCTTGACCACCTGTCCTGATCTCTAGGGGGCCTAATTCCTCTGTCCTTTTGATCTCCCTTCATTACAGCCCCTGATAAAATATTTGGCTCTTTAAGTTTGCCTATGCCGAAACAGTGAGATGGTTGAAGACAAGAGTGCGTCTTACTGTATTACTAACTCCTGGCCTGACATATTTGTTAAACTTAATGAAATTGAACTGGGAGTTGGTGCAGTCTTTCCAGGAATATGCTGTGATTCTCATTCCTTCTCCTTTCCCTTCCTTTCCCCACAGCTCAGTTCCAGTACCTTCCCTCAGACAGGCATCTGTACTTTGAGGAAGCTCCAAAGTACAAGAAATTCTTTGACCTGAAAAATCCAAAGATGTAAGGCTATCAAGGGTCAATGGAGAGAGCTCTGATGGAAGATGACAGGAAAACTGGGCTCCACGTCCTACTCTATGCTTACTGGCTGCACTGAACAAGTCACTTCCTTCTCCTCTGAGGTAAGGTCACTAAAGTCTAGAATTTTTTAATTTAATAGAGAACAGAAATCCATTTCAGATTAATGAGCAAAAAAAAAAAAAAAAAAAAAAAAACACTACAAAGTGTTTTTGAGAAGAGTCTGAAGCAAAATACTCTCTGTAAATCAAATATATGGAAACACACAAACATTCAATGCAACAAACACACTGGAGAGGAGAGTGGAGAGGAAGAGAAATAATTTTTAAAAGGAAATAAAGCACATGGAGGCCTTAGCACAGACCAGCAGTGACAGTCTGCCATAAATTAAGGTGTATTCAACTCTCTGCATGTGAAGTCCAGAGAAAGGTGGCAGTTTAAATTTATGAAAATTGGCTTGGCCAGATTGATTGACGAGAAAGAGAAGTCTGTAAGCAGGAAATTAATTGTGACATGTGGGCAACAGCCGGGAGCCGGATGGATTAGAAAGATGAAAGGAGCACACAGGTACCCTAGGAAAGTGACAGGATGAGGAATAAGAAGTTCAAAGAAGAGCAAGTCCTGCCCAAATCCACAGGTATTAGATATTCAGTCTAGTTCCTTTTCCCCGAACCTTGCTAAAAGACAGAAAGACCCATCTAAAGAGCTTTCTCTGATTTAACATAATGAGACATTATGTAAAGAGTGAACTTAATTTAGATGATGGAGTTGACCAGAACAAAGAGCAATAAAGCAGAAATGATTAAAAACATGTCAATCACATTTATCCCTCAGAGCGTAAATGTTTACACAATCTCCCAATCAACTGTGTTACTTTAGCCACCAGACCCACTAACCTGGCCTCCTGGTGTTGAAAAAAATCCAACAGTAAAGACCTAAGCAACCATTGCATTTCTGAAAGCGCAATAAAAGAGGAACTTCTGTCACCACCACCTGCAGAAAATCTGGTCATTTTGCAGGTAGCAAAAGAACAACCACCACAACAGAAGATTATCCTGAAATTTTTTGCTGAGAAGCCAGCCCTGCTATGGATTGAATTGTGTGTTCCTCTTCCACATCCCATGGGCTCATATACTGAAGTTCTAGCCCCAGTACATCAGAATGTGAACTTCGTTGGAAATACAGATTTCTCAGATGCAATTAGTTAAGACGAGGCTACATTGCAGTTGGATCAGGGGTTGGGGGGCTGTCCCTAAACCAGCATTACTAATGCACAGGCCTTCCTCTACTTAAAATGGGACACATTCAAATAAACTTGTGGTAAATTGAGAATATCACAAGTGAGGAATTTATTTAAGACCCCTAATACTTAAATCTTCCTAGGTGGCACTAAGTGGTTAAGAATCCACCTGCCAATGCAGGAAACGCAAAGATGCAGGTTCACTCCCTGGGTCGGGAAGGTCCCCGGGTGGAGGAAATGGCAACCCACTCCAGCTTTCTTGCCTGGGAAACCCCACGGACAGGGGAGGCTGGCGGGCTACAGTCCATGGGGTTGTAAAAGGACTGGACACGACTGAGCGACTGAGAAACACAAATGTCATAACTCAGGCTAGCCTGCCTTAAACATGTTCAGAACACCCGTTAGCATCCTGTGTGATGAAAGCATCCAACATAAAGTCTATTTCATAAACAAGGGTGGACTATCTCATGTAATTTATTAAATACCGTACTAAAAGCGATAAACAGAATGGATACAGAACAGTCTTACGTGTGTGCACTGTTTACCTTTGTGATCACTGACTGTCTGGGAGCTGCTGCTGCCCAGTATAATGAGAGAAGCATACCACATATCACCAGCCTGGAAAAAGAGCAAAATTCAAAGCGTGGGACTTCTGGTTCAAGATGATGGAGTAGAAGAATGTGTGCTCATCTCCTCCTTTGAGATTACCAAAATCACAACTACCTATTGAATAACCATCCATAAGAGGATGCCGGAACATACCAAAAAAAGGTACCCCATGTCCAAAGACAAAGACGAAGTCACAGCAAGATGGTAGGAGGAGCACAATCATGATAAAATCAAATCCCATACCTGCTGGGTAGGTGACCCACAACCTGGAGAACAATAATACCAAAGAAGTTCTCCCACTGTTGTGAAGGTTCTGAACCCCACATCAGGCTTCCAAGCCTGACGATCTGACAAAGAGACTGGGGATCCCCAGGGAATCTGACCTTGAAGGCCAGTGGGATTCAATTGTAGGAGTGCCATAAGACTGGGGGAAACAAAGGCTCCAATCTCAGAGGGCACAAAATTCAACGTGCGGTTTCTATTGAATGCATTTCACTGTCACACCACTGTAAAGTTGAAAAATGTTAAGTTGAACCATCATAAATCTGGGAACATCTGTACTTACAAAGAATGGGGGACTATGCACACACGTGCACACATACGATGCCACATGAAGATAAAGGCAGAGATGGGGGAGATGCTGGTACAAACCAAGGAGAACCAAAGATTGTCAGCAGACCACAGAAAACTTGAGAAGACGCCAGAACAGATTCTTCTTCATATCTCCTAGGGAGAACTAGTGCTGAATACACTTTGATACTGGACATCCACCTCCAGCACTGAGACAATCCGTTTCTGTCGTTTAAGCTACTTGAGTACTTTGTTACTGAAATCCTAGCAAACTAATACAAGCCTATGGCTTAATGAATACGAAATAATGCCCTATACTGGCTGTAAGGTAACAGGCTCTCTGCCTAAGAATCACATTTCATAAGGACAAAGGCTGGCTCCATCACCTAGAAGTTAAGACACCAGAGAGCACTACTCAACTTTCAGCACCCCAGTTCCCACTGTGAATCAGATGTAGTAATAGTCCTACTTCACGGAAGGAAATGAGCTAATACTATTTTGTGTATAATATGTATTCAATAAATATTAACTACTATGATTGCTATCAGTTCAGTTCAGTTCAGTCACTTAGTCGTGTCCAACTCTTTGCGACCCCATGAATCACAGCACACCAGGCCTCCCTGTCCATCACCAACTCCCGGAGTTTACTCAAACTCATGTCCTTCGAGTCAGTGATGCCATCCAGCCATCTCATGATTGCCATAGTGCACTGTAAATTACAAAGTAATGTGTAACAAAAAGTGGGTTCCTCCTGCTTGCTGCTCAAAAGTCAATAAAGAGGCAAGGTTGGTGGAAAGGTTACCTTATTTTGGATATCGGCAACCGGGGGAGAGGGAAGACACCTATGCAAAGGCCAACAGCCCTCCCGCCCCCCACCCCCCACTGACTGGGCAAAAGTTTTTGTAGGCTGAGGGGGCGGGCACAGTCAGCTCTGACAGTCACCTTGAAATAGGTCATCTGTGGCCTCATCAGTGTCACCCTGATTGTTTTAAACACGGTTAACCTTCAGTTCCAAGGGGCAGTTTGTTCCCATCTCCTTGAGGCAGCGTGTGTCACAGCTACAGGCTGGTCATCATGCAGCTAGCTTCTTCCGCATGGTGGAAGCTTCACTGTCTGTATGGCTCAGGATATTATCTATAGCCCTTGAGAACGAACTAAAAGTCCTTCACTGTGCTTAATGACTAAACTATTATTTGGCATCCTGTAACTGTTTTCCTTTTAATCCTGCGTCTTCTCGCTTCTCTGATTAAACTTATTTTTTGGTTAAGGTCTTTTCACAGACAAAAGTCAGGCTGAGGCCATGGTAGGCAAGGACCATAGAGTCTTGCTTCATTTCACTTTCACATGTTTTGTCCCATCTTCTCTCAGTTCTGTGGCGGTAGAAATTTTATTCACAATTTACAATTGGAGAAACTAAAGTCCAGATGTTTTAATTAGAAAATATGAGGTAGTTTTGTGATAAAGATGGATCTGGGTTAGAATCCCAACTCTACCACCTTCTAGCTATGTAAGAGTCATTAAACCAAAACGGTCTCATGGTTTTGTGAATGACTGAATTCTTGCTCTGGGCTATTAAAAGAGTTGTGCAGAATCACCTCATCTCAGAGTTTTTGTTCCTAACCCAAAGGGAAGAAGAGAGAAAGGTGAAAAGGTAACACAAACAGCATTATCAAAGGTGTTCTATATGTCAGTCACTGTATATATCAGATATTATAGATATTATCATATCTGATTTTCACACCAACCCTATGAGATGTTACTATCCCCACTTTATAGATGAAAAACTGAAGCTCAGAGAAGTTAGGAAACTTAACATATTTACACATCTAGGAAGTAAATAGCAGAGCCATAATTTAAATGCAGATGTCTGATTACATAGTTCATGCTCAGTTCACAAATTTCTGATCCTAATATCAGTGAAGCATTGAACTTCTGAAGACTCAACCATCCCATTCTTAGTACATAAAAAGCAAAAGTAATCATGCAGTTATCAGAGGCAGGAACATCCTTTAGTGATCTGAAACACATAAAGTTATTTGCAAATTTGATCATTGTGATGCTTTTGTGCTTGCAGAGTCATAACAAGAGACTCAACGTTTGATTTTTTCCAATGATATCCTATTTATAGCACAGGAAATCAGCATGCTCTATAAATGGCAGCTAATGAAATCTTATTTTAAAAATTCATAAACTTAAATTTAATTATCTACTAAATATGCTTGTGTTTCCACCAATAATCAACTATTCAGTTAAAAACAAGGCAAATCTGATCTAACAACCAGAGTCAGACCTACAGAAAAACTATCCTGTAGGAGAAGGAAGTCGATGGTGTCCCAGTCTTTGTTGCCCATGTCCATTATCCTTGTAACTGCTCGGTGCACTTCTCTATCTCTTTTCCTTTCCCACCAAAGCCAAGTTCTTAAAAAGTCTAGCTTCAGGCATCTACAGTTTATGATAAGTTTTAAACACTGTGTTACTGGATACCTAAATCACTGATCTCTTAGCTACAGGAGGTACAGGAGCAAAGGAGAAAAAGATGAAGGAGGGAGAGGAAACTGGGCTTTGTCCTTTATGATGATAGCGATATTATTGCTAAATCAACCACTAATAGTGGGGAAAGCTGAAAAGCAGGAGAGAGAGATGCAAGCTTTTCTTCTCTGTCTACATTGTTCAAAAGTTTTGGCTAAAGATAACATGATGAAATGGTGATATTCCCATCTCTTGAAGAATTTTCCAGTTTGTTGTGATCCACACAGTCAAAGGCTTTGGCATAGTCATTAAAACAGACGTAGATGTTTTTCTGATATTCTCTTGTTTTTTCGATGTTCCAACAGATGTTGGCAATTTGATCCCTGGTTCCTCTGCCTTTTCTAAAACCAGCTTGAACATCTGGAAGTTCACAGTTCACGTACTGTTGAAGTCTGGCTTGGAAAATTTTGAGCATTACTTTGCTAGCATGTGAGATGAATGCAATTGTGTGGCAGTTTGAACATTTTTTGGCATTGCCTGTCTTTGGGATTGGAATGAAAACACTTTTTCCAGTCCTGTGGCCACTGCTGAGTTTTCCAAATTTGCTGGCATATTGAGTGCAGCACTTTCACAGCATCATCTTTCAGGATTTAAACCAGCTCAACTGGAATTCCATCACCTTCACTAGCTTTGTTCATTGCGATGCTTCCTAAGCCCACTTGACTTCACATTCCAGGATGTCTGGCTCTAGGAGAGTGATCACACCATCATGGTTATCTGTGTCATCAAGATCTTTTTTGCACAGTTCTGTGTATTCTTGCCACCTCTTCTTAATATCTTCTGCTTCTGTTAGGTCCATACCATTTCTGTCCTCTACTGTGCCCATCTTTGCATGAAATGTTCCCTTGGATCTCTAATTTTCTTGAAGAGATCTCTAGTCTTCCCCATTCTATTGTTTTCCTCTATTTCTTTGCATAGATCACTGAGGAAAGCTGTCTTCTCTCTCCTTGCTATTCTTTGGAATTCTGCATTCAAATGGGTATATCTTTCCTTTTATCCTTTGCTTTCCCTTCTCTTCTTTTCTCAGCTATTTGTAAAGCCTCGACAGCCATTTTGCCTTTTCATTTCTTTTTCTTGGGGATGGTCTTGATCACTGCCTCCTGTACAGTGTCATGAACCTCCATCCATAGTTCTTCAGGCACCCTATTAGATCTAATCCCCTTGAATCTATTTGTCACTTCCACTGTATAATCATAAGGGATTTGATTTAGGTCATACCTGAATGGTCTAGTGGTTTTCCCTATTTTTTTCAATTTAACTGAATTTTGCAATAAGGAGTTCATGATCTGAGCCACAGTCAGCCCCCAGTATTGTTTTTGCTGACTGTATAAGCTTCTCCTCTAGTCTAGGGGGAAAGGAAAAAATAGATAAATGGTCAGAGGTGGTAGGAGATGGTAGTGCAATGTTAGCCTCCCTTTTCTACTTTTCTGATAAATACTTAACCTCTGTATGCCTTAGTTCTCTCTTCTGTAAACTACAAATTCTAATACTATTACCTACTATATAACTGTAGCACACTGGGGTTTCCCAGGTAGTAAGGTGGTGAAGAATCCACCTGCTAATGCAAGAGATGTTAAGTTCAATCCCTGGGTTGGAAATATCCCCTGGAGGAGGAAATGGCAACCCATTCCACTATTCTTGCTTGGGAAATTCCGTGGACAGATGAGCCTGGTGGGCTACAGTCCATGGGGCTGCACAGAGTCAGACACAATTGAGCAACTGAGTACTATACAACACTGAAACAATTAAATAACTCAAAGTACTTATGAGTGTTTATCACAGAATAGCAGGCTTCCCTATTACTAGGCACTAGTGGTAAAGAATCTGCCTGCCAAAGCAGGAGACACAAGAGATGTGGGTTTGATCCCAGGGTTGGGAAGATCCCCTGGAGAAGGAAATGGCACCTCACTCCGATATTCTTGCCTGGAGAATTCCATGGGCAGAAGAGTCCATGGGGCAGCAAAGAGGCAGACAAATTGAGACTGAGCACCACATAGTAAGTATATGCTAATTGTGAAGAATCCCAAATTTTCTTCCTCCTACTACAGCAATTAAAGAATAATGAGACAGCAAAATGGCATCAACAGCAGCCAGGCCTCTTGACTGACCTGCAGTTTATGCTAAAACCACCTAGGAAAAAATAAACGTCCTCCAGGTACTGGTATAAGAAACCCAAACCTTCACCCTTTTCCTGACACGTAGTCATAACCCGAGTCCCTGTCAGCTCTCAAGCACAGCCACCCTAAATCTTTCTGAGCACTCATTCCTCTGAGCTCCCTCCTCTCTTGGTAGCACCCAGACCTTCCTCTCCTTACACCTCATGTCCCTTCTCCCCTGCCCAGTCGTTGCAATCACAGTTGTGAAAGTACAGGCTGCTGAGGGAAGGGTACACTTGGCTCCTCTCCCAAAGCAATCAGTTAGGGAAGCATTCGCTTCCTTTAATGGGCAGAGCAACGTTAAGCAGATGGAAACCCAGACCCAGGTCGCTTTGCAGAGTCTAAGTTATGCTGGGGCTGCCAGTGTTTGTACGTGACCTATAAATTGAAACTTAATTGGCCATTAATGGATTCATCTAATTAAAAACACTTGTAATTAAGCATGAAGAAGAAAAACAGCCTGAATTTTGGACATGGAGAAAGCAGAAATACATTTGATGTGGTTGATAAACCCATACTTAACCCATACTTATTATTTCCTGTAATAGTATCATGTAACACTGAAACCACATTAAAAACTCAGTATTATGCTCTCCACTCCCTGGTCTCACCATTACAATCCAGAAGCTTTAAGACAATTAATTGACAAGGTCAGCAGTAGTAGCTCTAAGGTGTCCTCCAAAAGGCCAGACAAGAACAATAGGGAAGAACCTTTAGAAATATTATGGAATTTCAGCAACAGTTTGGAACAGAGCAATTTTGCCCGCTCTGGATCTTATAAGTGGACCTGTAAGAGTGTAGGTTCCTAAACTTGCTTCTTCCCGCTGAATTTCAGAAATGCAATAAAAATAGCATACTGACCTGCAACAAGGAGGCAAACTTAAGGAAACAGATTCTCAGACAGGTCAACTAACCTCCCCACTGCCACACAGCGTACACGGCAGAGCCAAGGTTTCACAGTAACCCTGCCTTATCTCTCTCACAGATAATTGGAAGGACAAAGTGATATCAGGTATGTGAAAACCCATGTAAACGACAAATATATAATCAATAGATGCATCTACAATCCATGGGGACACAAAGAGATGGACACAACTTAGCAGCTAAACAAAAATACATTAATCAAAATTGGCAATTATGCTAGCTAATAAAATAGCTTTAAAAAAAAAAAAGATTCAATTTTACCTTCTTGGGCTGAAACGATGGGATCCCAAATCCATACATCACAGTGCAATCCCTAATGTGTTTGTGAAGCATCTAGCCCAGTGCTCAGCAGTCAGAGGGCCCAACAGGAGAGCAGTAAAGAGTGCAGGCTTTGGAGCCAGAATGCCAGAACCAGAGCCTCACTTCATTGTTTAACAGCTGTGTGGCCTTTGGGAAAGTTTCTTTTCTACAGCTCAGGTGGCCCATTGGTAAAATATGGAGAACAGTAGTCCTATCCCGTCGGACTGAAGGAATGCATAAAGTGTTCTTCAAACAGGGTCTGGCATACAACGAGCACTCCTAAGAGTTATGCCAAGATTCACAAGAAGCCCAGTCTCTCCCCAGGGCTCCCTTCCCTAATGGGTTCCCAAATCTCCCTGTGTGCTTCATGGCATGTATTAACAATATCATTCCTAGCGCCTCTCCCAGCTCTAGCATGAAACCAACATATTTGTGTAATCCTTGGGAGGGATTGGGGGCAGGAGGAGAAGGGGACGACAGAGGATGAGATGGCTGGATGGCATCACCGACTGGATGGGCATGAGTTTGAGTAAACTCTGGGAGTTGGTGATGAACAGAGAGGCCTGGCGTGCTGCGATTCATGGGGTCGCAGAGAGTCGGATACGACTGAGCGACTGAACTGAACTGAACTGAACTGGGAGCAGTGTCAGTCACTCAGGCATGTCCGACTCTTTGTGACCCCATGGACTGTAGCCTGCCAGGCTCCTCTGTCCCTAGAATTCTCCAGGCAAGAATACTGGAGTGGGTTGCCATTTCCTTCTCCAGGGTAACTTCCCAACCCAGGGCTCGAACCCGGGTCTCCTTCGTTACAGGCAGATTCTTTACTGCCTAAGTCACCAGGGAAGCCAGAGTGGTAATAGGCAACAATAGCTCTCCTGGATGCTAAAACAGGCTATCTCTGCATGGCCATTGCTCCAAGAACAACTGCCCAAATGTGGAGACACTCTGCCACCCCCTGCTGGCAGCCTCTCTGGACCAGCACTGCCCAGCCCTCAGCCACTCCACCACTCCCACCATCCCAAGCACAGTCTGGCCTCCCTTAACTATCACAGCCCATGGCGAGACCTGCTTGAGGGTCTCTGCAGAGTCAGCCTGTCTCTCTCCTTGTCAGCCTAACACACAGTGAGAGCCATCATAAGCTTCCCAGTCTCCTGGGGTCCAGACCTTACGTGGCTCTGGCCCAGAGCTGGGAGGACACCCAGCCTGGCTATTTCTGTCCCAGGACCAACCCCTGCCCGGGCTGGCTGCATGGGCATGTGATTGGTGTAGGCACACAGGACCGATCCTAAGTGAACTGTCAGAGGACAGTGAGTGTGTGCTGGTAGTTTGGGACTTCGGCCCAGCTGATAATCGTCTCACCTTCCCACCTCCATAGGACAGATTCTCAGTCACCCTTTTCTTACTCCAACCCTGTTACTACCACCATCCTCTGCATCCTCACCTGGACCATTAGCACCAAAGAGCCATGGGGGGTGGGGGTGGGGGGCGGTTACTGGGAGTGACTGGCAGGAGGTTGGAGGTTGGGGATGGAGTTCTGGCCATTGCACAGAGTTTGCAATCCCTCAGCATTTGCCTGTCCGCCAGGTCTGGGGAAATGGGCCATGGAAAGGGGATAATGATTCCCCCAGCCCTGGCCAGGGCCCACATTTTCATTTTGCACTGAGTCTGCAGATTATGTAGTGAGCTCCAACCCATTCTCAGGATAACTGGCCATCAATTACCTTTAGGGAAAACTCCATTCTTCCATCACAAGAGTATGTTCAGGTTCCATGATCCCAACATGCCAAGGTCCTTACATTTTATCTGTGGTTACCTTATAACCTGGTGGTTACCTTATAACCTGGTGGCTCAGATGATAAGGTGTCGGCCCGCAATGCGGGAGACCCAGGTTCGATCCCTGGGTCAGGAAGATCCTGGAGAAGGAAATGGCAACCCACTTCAGTACTCTTGCCTAGAATATTCCATGGATGGAGGAGCCTGGTGGGCTACAGTCCATGGGGTCACAAAGAGTCAGACACAACTGAGCAACTACACTTCACCTTATAACAGATACTATGCACGTATGAAATCATGATTACAAGACAGTGTTTTATGTACTACTAAATTCCAAAAACTAGCCCTTCAGGATTCCATTGCTTCAAGGCTCCATGAGAACAATAATAATGGTAAACAGATCAGAGAACCATAGATGGCCTAGTTTTGTGGTACAGTTGGAAGCTATGAGAGAAAATATTGTTCAGGAAGGCTTTGGTGAAAGAGAGGGCTGAGAATACCACAGTAAGATGTATTAAGTCAATAAGCTACTTAAAGCCTTAGAAACATTTTGAGAAGGGAATCGTTTTTCAAACACAAAATGAATTTAATCCAAGTGAACTTTGGGAGGTAATTTCTTTGGCCATACTATCTAGGAGGCAGCCACCTCCTATTCTAAAAAATACACTTGACTCAAGACAATATGCCCTCTCATTTGATTCCCCAGGGCTCCCTCATATGTGTTTAGGCTCTTGTCATGTTTGTTTATACAGGACATCTCCATCTGAAAATGTTTGTGAATAAAGGTAGCCATCCCTATAGGATGGGACAGATGGAGAGGTTTCAAAGGAATCTTGTGCTCTCCTAAAAGAATTAACACTCAAACCAAACCATCTCATTTCCCTTGTTCCCACTCACTCCAAGAAGTAAATATTATTATTGATTATCCAGAGACAAAGAATTCCTCAGCCTGCTTTGTGTGGTCTTTAATGGTACTATCTCAATGTTTACATATTATTCCTTTTACATAATTGTACTGAGGGTTTTTGATGAAGTAAAGAGACCGTGTGCAATGTCTATTTCTTCTGTAGCTTTTGGCCACTCTTTCATTTCCTACAGACCAGCCTTGTGACTCAGGTAGCAAGTTATCAGTTGAAGGAGTGGAAACACTCCTGGTAGCTGGGAGAAACAGAATAGACATTGGTTATAACAGACCTATATAGTTCCTCTTCCCTTTAGACGTGGCCCCCACTCAAAAAAAAAAAAAGTTTCTAAATTGCATTTATAAAGCAAGTAACATCCAAATAGTCCAAAAGAGGTTGTGGTCATACATTTCACCCTGTGAGGGGGTCCACAGGGTGGGACTGTGAACGCTCTCAAGAGTAGAAAATGCATCTTATTCATCTCTTAGTCCCCAGAGCTCCACATAGTGTTGAAATATATTAGGTACAGATTAAATGTTTGTGGAAGGAAAGGATGAATGCACCAGTCATTACAACACAGTAAATAATGTGATAGTTTTTTCTCCAAATAGAAATCTCCTCTTTTAGTTTTAATTTTTTTTTCTGAAATTTGTTTTCATCACAGAGATAAACATGGTACTAATTGGAGGCTATGAGCCTCCTGAGGTCAAGCACAAAACCGTTGTAATTTCACTGCTGAGTGTGTGGCAGATGCATAGAAGTCAGGGGTCAACAATTATTTGTGAAATGAAAGTGTGCTGCTTCCTCTGACTGCACTGAATCAAGTCAGGTCACCAGCCCCTCTTTAGCACAACTGGACCTCGTGGTTTGTCCACGATTTTGATTATTTTTGATGTGGACCATGTTTATTTTAAAGTCTTTGTTGAATTTATTACAATATTGTTTCCACTTTATGTTTTGGTGCTGGGGCCATGAGGCATGTGGGATCTTAGCTCCCCGACCGGGGATGGAACCTGAACCTCCTGCATTGGAAGAGTCTTAACTGCTGGATGTCAAGGAAGTCTCTTGATTTTGGTTTTGGAAGCAGGACAAGGACCAAATCTCACAGCCTTCATGAATCTCAGCATGAAATCTGCACCAGTAAGCCCTTTGCCTGCTCTGTCAGGAGCTCGGTAAGGCTCTGCAAATTGGTGAGCCTTGCAGACCCCTACCTTCCTCCTAGCCAGATGAGAGCTACAAGGTTCTGACAAATCAGGCAGGACCAACCCGCTTGGATCAGGGGCCAGAGGGCTCAGCCATCTCCCTAGGCCACTTAGTTCCCCGCTCACTGTTTCCCTGGGGTCTGAAAGATCAGATCTGAGAAGACTGAACACCACAATGATGGGCTTCATAAAGCGTGAGGAAGACCCGACAACCCCTCAACTTGGCAAATTCCTAATCAATACTCAATTCATTAGACAGTTAGCTTGCCCAAGCTGCCGACTGGTTTCAGAAACTCTTCTGTTTTAGAAGGCAAACTGTCTAGTAGAATTCAGCTCTGGCCTGTTGGAAAAATAACACAAATTTTTGGATTATTTCTTTCTCCAACAGGCTGTGATTAGAAGGAGGATACCATCAATCCAACACAATCTTTTTATAAGAAATACCAAAATATAAACACAAAGGTCCAGCTGGCCTGGAATCCTTCCCCCAGCTGTTCAGGCACCAGAAGGTAACTGTTGTGGCTAAACTTCCATTAGAGTCTGATGGGTGTCTCCCTCCACCAGCTCCCACCAAGGGATAGCCCAGCCATAAACCCTCCGGAAAAACAGCTCAAGATTCCTGAAAACAGAGCAAGACATTGAGGTTTAGAAAATCAGGGCATTTTCCTCAGCACAAATGCATCATTGTCATCTACAGGGCAATAACCTGAATGTTAGAAACACCAGTCTCTGATACTGTTGCTTGACAGATCTCTTGCCTCTGGGGGAAAATACACACGAGACAGGAAAGCTGAGCTCTGAGATGTGGAATGTAATTTTTTTTTCCCCCCTTTAGGAGGTTTGTATATTTGTTACTGCCTTATAGAGAGAAAACAGTTTAAGAGGTATGACCAGTCATTTTTCTGAAAAAAGATTTAGCGTGGAAAGGGTATAAGGATAAACATCAGTTCATGGCAGGGTTCATTCATCAACTGCTGATAACGTCAAGGTTAGAAATGATGAGCCATTGCTTTTGATATACAGAGCCAGCCCAATGGTCCTCAACGTGTGGCCCCCAGATCAGCACCAGTATCATCTGGGAACTCATCAGTAAGGCATTTTCTGAACCTTACCCCAAACCTACTGAATTAGAAACACTGAGGGTGAGACCCAGCAACCTGTATTTTAAGAAGCCCTCTGGGTGTTATGATAAACGCTAAAGTAATAATAATAATATGGGTGCCTGCTTCCCACCCCCAGGGATATTCTGATTTAATGGCACTGGGTGTGTGACTGGGATTTCTAGCACCCAGGTGATACTAATGTGCAACAAAGTTTGGGATCCACTGCGCTAAGAGCAAAGACCTAACCCCTCTTTAGGTCTCTGATCATTTCTTGTACCTGGCATTTGTTGCCACTTCAGCTTTGAAGAGTAAACCCTGAAGGAGTCACTCACCTTTCAAAGGTTGATAACAAAGCTGTAGGTAGAATTTTTACCTGCTGCCCGGTAAAAGCTGGTGCCACGGCCAGGTGTTCAATGTCTTATTCTCATTTACTGAGTCCATGGGGGACCTTGTGCTCAAACACAAAAGACATTTTACCATGAATTTGCTACTCCTTTTTAAAAAATAAAGCATATTTATTGAACAATGTAAATATCAACAAATATTTTAAATATCAACAAATATTTTAAATATCAACAAATATTTTAAATATCAACAAATATTTTAAATGTGATATTATCAAAGTGACATTTTAACCTTTTAACTTAAAGTGATATTTTGGAGCAAAGTTTAGAAGTTTTAAGTATGATTCAGTGACTTTCTTATTATTATTTAATTCTTCTTCCATCGACTCATCCTATTTCATTGTCTTAGAATCAAAAACTTTCTCAGTCATTTAATTTCAACTTCCAGGTAGCTCAAACTGAAAATGACTCTTGGTTGTTTATTTCTAGGCATATCTTAAAGCTCTGTCAGAGGCGGTCCAGTCCACGGTTTATATCCTCAAGAAAGGGGTACACTATAATGGAAAAGAATCTGAGTAGGAATCTATATAACTGAAAAACTCGTCTGCACACTTCAAGCTCTGAATGACACAGACACACACTTGAAGCTAATACAACACTGTAAGTTAACTATACTTCATTCAAAAAAAAAGAAAGAGATATACTCTGCCTTAGGTAGCAGCAAGATAAAGATTCCAAGAGATACTGGGTCTGGGAGTGTGGCAGGTATAAGCATCACGCAGCAAAGAGTCCTGGGATGAATGTGGAGACCAAATGCCTGATCTGGAAATGAAAGGCATAAAAGGAAACACCCGAGAGAGTAAAATAGCATCAAAGAGTGCAAGAAGCAATGCAGTACCAATCAGAAATAAGACCAGTAGTCTAGACGATATGCAACATTACAGGAAGCCTAACGATGATGGGAGCATAGGCACCGGCTGACCCAATAACAGGAACCGAGAACTTAGAGATGGGGCAAATCCAATACTGTATGATAACAAGATGCAGACTTTTTCAGTTTAAAAACAAAAACAGAAGCAGGTCCATGATTCAGATTCTGTTTGAAACTAGACTTGGCTCATACCAGGACAAGGAGACCAGGTTGCAGATCCAGGCTGACCAATGTAGACGGTACTGCATGAAACAGACATTCAATATGGTTTTGTTGAGTGAACAGACATTCAAAATTATTTCTGGTTTTAACTGCATATTTTTCTCTGCCAGTGACCACTGTGTGTCTGCTACAGTAGGTCCTCACTCTGTTACAAATTAATCTATCGCAGCAGCTGGAGGTTAAAATATAAGTGTAGATGCACTTTAAAAAAAAAACAAAAAACTCTATACTACAGGGTGGTAAATCTGGATTTGGTCTCTAGTTCTGCTTCTAACCAACTTTGTGACTTTGGGCAAGTTCTATTATTACCTCTGCCTCTCAGGTCCTCATCTAGAAAATGAGGAAAGCAGGACAGAAATATTAGATGATCTCTAAAGTATGTTCAACTCTAAAAATCACTGGGTCCACGCACGAGTATATTCCTGAAAATCAATGTCAAAAATTGGTTTATGATGTCAATTATACGGGTACCTGCCTGTCACTGACTTCTTGTTACTGATGAGTTCCAAGACATAATCAAGACCTCTGCAGTCAACAGGAGGTAAATCTGATCTTTTAGGTTGTTGGTGGGAACAAAGTACATTTCTGTGGATATACTAACATCAGACTTAGAGCACATTTGCTGCTGACTAAATTTAACTGGAAGTTTCTTAAGTTTTTCCCAAGAAAAGCCCCTGGGCTTTGCCGTCACAGATAGGAAAGCAGAGATCAGAGGCTGAGAAGTTAGATGTCTCCTTTAGCTTTGGTCTTTGCACAGTGGGGTCAGAGGTGGGGGTCCTGGGAGTAGGGCGATGGAAAAAAGTATCCCAGACACATGGAGAGTGTGGCATAAACACTCCCTTAAATCCTGCCCTTTTTCAGATTTCCCAGAGGACCAAGCCCACACCCCCAGTGGCTACGTGCTACGCTGCATCCTCGGCCAGAAGCAAGCTGGCCCGGGGGCAGCCATCTGGACGCTGAAAGCCCATTATAGCCGTGAAGGGTGGGTGAATCTGGTTACAGACGACAGCCTCCCCCAGCCTGACTGTCTCAGGCTTGAACACACGTAGGAAGCATCTGCTTGGGGCACGAGACACCCCTCCCATGGGACGAAGGGAGGAGAGGAACGTGGAGACAGGCACACGGGCTTCTTGGCAGACGCAGGTCCTGGGCAAGGTGCAGACACTCGTTTCTTTCATCCTCCCCCCCCCAACTGCTCCGTGATCATCTCTTGCTGCGCTGTCAGGAGCACGTACGCACACACGAATCCCTGGAATCATTCTCTCAGGGTACTGTTAGACTCGTGGTTTGATTTAAAGCAGGAACAGATGAGAGATACCAGAACATCCAGGAGAAAAAAGCCGTTTGCACTGGTGGTAATCACATCTCCAGATGGCCCAAGCCTTAGACCAGAGGAGGCTGCCCTGAGGTCTCAGGCTGGGGTCGTGGAGCAGACGCTATTCTCACTTCCACAGCCCTGTTCCTGGAACCCTGGAGAAGGCTGTGCGAGGCAGCACAGGGGCTGACAGCCACTCGGAATGGGATGCACAGGAGCAAATCCCACCCTCCTGGATTCCAGAGGGTTCAGTGCCCACATGCGCATCCCTAACGCAGGGCGGGTCAGGGATCTGCCCTCAGATTAGGATAACAAATGTCACCCTACTCCTCGCAGGACTGCTGTGGCCCACCACGCCTCACTGGGCTTTCGTGAAGACCTCATCTGTTTTCTGGCTTCCTGGAGGAAAACAGCCTGTCCCCTCCTTCCCAGAACGACCCCCTGCTCTACCCCACCTCTTAGACCCTGCCAGAAGCAGGAGAGGGGTCCAGGGCCCGACCTCTGAGTGCCAGAACTCCTAGACCCAAATCCCACTCTGCCACCCTTAGCCAGGCACTTCCTAACCTCTCTTCTCTCACCTCATTTTCCTTAATGTGAGGAGGATGATACAGCAGTTGCTTCACACAATCGCTCTAAGTTAGCATCTGTGAAGGGTTTAGAAACAGGGTCTAGTCGATACTAAACACAGAAGACCTCTCTGATTTTTCTTGCATCATCTTTCACCATTCTTTCCAACAATTCCTGATTAAAGTGATCACATTGTTTTCAGTTATTAGTTTAGATGCCTGTCTTTTGCCCTGGTTTTTGAGTTTCTCAAGGAAAGAGATCGTGACATTAGTTTTCGTATCTCCAGTATAAAATGTTTAGCATCAAGCAGGCATTTGAAAAAAAACATGTATTGAATTAAATTAGATGAGAAACTAATAATAATACCTTTCATCTAGTGAGAGTTAACTGTGGGCTAGACATGTTGCTAAGTAATTTATTTATATTCATAAGCAGTTTCTTTAAATTTCATCTATGTTCTTCTCTTCATCAGTCAAGTTTGGCTTTCAGAAGCATAAAGGAAAATTGCTATTATAAACTAAAATTCAAGGGCTTACAGTGAAGAAAAAGAAACAAGTGGAGAAGTGAAAATAAAGACAAATACTGATCAATAGAGAGATGTAGAATTATCATCTCGGAGTCTGTGAGCACAAAGGAAGGTGATACTGTGTGGCTAACCGAGCCTTCAGAAAGGCAGGCTTAAGTCTACAAAAGAGAGGTGAACAACTCAGAAATGCATCCACTAGGGAAGTCCTTCACAGAAACGAAATAAGAAGAAAGAGGATCAGAACACAAAAACCAGAGTACATGGACTACATTCTATATTATATAGATATGATAAATAGATAAAGACATAGAGAGATAAAGTTCTCTGTGTGTGCATATATACATATGCATCTATGTATATGCATATATATGTATTTATATTTCTCTCTGTGTGTATATATATGTACACATAAATGTACAAATAAATGCATATATGTATTAATATATACATATACATGTATATGCATAAATATGTATATAACAGGCTTCCCAGGTGGTTCCATGGTAAAGAATCTGCTTGCCAATGCCGGAGATGCAGGAGACATGGGTTCCGTCTCTGGGTCAGGAAGCTCTGCTGGAGAAGGAAATGGCAAACCGCTCCAGTATTCCTGCCTAGAAAATCCCATGGACAGAGAAGCGTGGTGGGCTACAGTCCATGGGGTCTCAAAGAGACGTGACTGAGTGACTGAGCGTGCATACACACATTTACATGTGTAGCAAAAAAATGGAAGAAAAGTGGAAGGAGCTCAGTCTGAATCCAGTATGACCTGGGACTGTGAGGACTGATAACAAAAAGGCAAAACCCTAGAGCAAACCAAGGCAGAGGACAAACATGAAAGAGAACAAATGAGGTTCTTTTTCTCAGAGGGAAGAGGTGACTGTCCATTGCTTCGATAAACAGAAAGGACCACGGCTTAAGAAGGGACGTCATCTCGACAGCTGACAGAGATGAAGCTCTTTGCTTCCTTCCTCTCCATTAAGGATAAGCATTGGCAAATCATGAAGTGGCAAACAAACGCTCTCCACGGGGAACTGGTGACCACAGCAAATGAAACGCCAGTAAGAAAGCCCTTAACAGGTTAAAAGGACAAGTTAAACCTTTTATCCAGACAAAGTTGATAATACAACCATCACAAGTCACCTTTATTTAGCATTTTATGGTTTTTAAAAACATCCTTTCACGCTATTATTATTTTATGAATTTTAACTTCAAAATGACTTTGCAATTTCGGAATGAAGCGTTGGCATGAGCCTGAAGCAGTTTTTAAACTGATGCAGAAAATTCATCTTTATTTCATTTTCACATCAAAGAAAAGAGCATTAAATCATGCAGCTTAGTTTTATCCTTTAAAAAATATTTTAAAATGTGTTCTAACTTCTATTATGAAAAAATAGGTTTTGGCAGAAGTCACAATAAAAAATGAAAACCCAAAATTAAACAGGATTTGGGGGACTTTAGGACAAGCAAATGTTAAATGTAAAACAAAGGTGAAAGGAAAAAGAGAGAACCATTTTTTGCCCAAATGGGGCCTGTTGCTGTGTTCTCACTCACCGGTCAGAGCTCTTGCCCAGGGGCCTGGCTTTCCCATTCCACCCAGGCCCAGCTCAGCAAGGCCGCGTGAGTGGTCGCAGAGTGAGTGGTTTAGGAGCGCCACCCTGTGTCGGATTCAGAAACTACACGTGTTCGCTGGAATAGCTTTAACTACTATCCAACCAAAGGGTTTCCCGAGTGGCTCGGTGGTAGAAAATCCCCCTGACGATGCAGGGGATGCAGGTTCGATTCCTGAATCGGGGAGATACCCTGGAGGAGGAAATGGCAACCCACTCCAGTATTCTTGCCTGGAGAATCCCATGGACAGAAGAGCCTGCGGGTTACAGCCCATAGGGATGCAAAGAGTTGGTCACAACTGAGCAGGCATAGCATCCAACCATAACCTAACTTCAAGCTGATGGTGATTTCTGTGGCCCGTGCTGGATGGTCTGAAACCAAAACAAAGTCATGGAACTGGATATAATCGTCATAATCAAGTGATAAGTATTCCCTTGATCCCACAAGTATCCTAAAGATTCAGGTGTTTCTACGTGGAAGCCCTTTTATTCACTGACAGTTCAATGTCCTTAATCTTTGTCTTTGAACCCTCCCTATCCCCATCTTTATGACCTACACCTCAAAGAATAAGAAAGATTCACCCACAAATACTTTCTTTGTCTTGAAGGCTCTGTCCCCTCCAGCAAGGGGGAAACTCCAAGACAATCTTTGGTCCAAATTTTGATGAATTCAGTCGTGAAAGGATGGGGTCCTAGGGATGAAGAAAGGGAGTAGAAGATGGTTTAGGGAATGCTGGGTTGAAAAGTGAAGTGTGGTGAGATGGGGTGGAGAACAGAGAGGGAAGCAGGCACTTCACCTTCTAGACACCTGTGCACCATATTTCCCTCTTAATTCACCTAAAATGTTAAAACAATTTGCTGCCTCATAAATTCATTTTCTTCCAATGACCTTATAGACTAGCCTGCATATTCTTTGCAAAAACAAACAAAAAATGTCTTTACTTGCAAAATAATAACTTCAACGTTATTGTGTTAAAATTAAATTTGATTTCTTCTTTCCTTAGTTTTAATTACAAATGGCCCCCATATTAACTGAGATGCTTCTGCTGATTGCAGTACATATGGTCTAGGTTCCAAGTTATTTCTCTCTGGCCATAATTTTCTTAAACATGTGACTTCTTTTGTCTTTCTTGTTTATAAAATATTTTAAAGTGGTAAACAAATTTAGTTTTGGAGTCTCTTCATCTTTCTACTTGCTTCCTCTCCCTACTTAAGTTTCACTTCCTTAAGGAAATAATTATTTTTACCTTTCAAAAGGTCTCTCCTGGTGGCACAGTGTAATGGTCAATGTGTGTATGTTGAATTAACCCAGAAAGAATAAGGGTTGATGTGGAAGAAAATTATTGACCATGGTGGTGACAAAATTCCAAAATAAATGACCGAGGGTGGGAGCAGAAACCTTAAGTGTGTTGCTTCCACTTCCTTTTGGGAGCCTCAAAATTCAGCCATTTGCATATACAAAGTCATCCCAAGGCTTCTCTTCATGGAGGGAATGCTGAATGAAGCCCTGAAGACAAGAAAATATTTTATTTGTCAATTTCAGGAACTGGATCAGATGGGATCATTAAAAGAGGAGAGTGACATCATCTTTTTCTGCTCAGAGTAGTTGAGTTCAAAGTTGGAATCGCCTCCCTTGAAGCAAAATGTTTGGAGAAGCCCTGGGTCTTGATGGAGAGTGGGCATGACCCTCTTCTCTGATGCTATTCCATCCCACTCTTGGAAGATCTCTTCTAGAAGGTTCACAGGTTCTAGTCAGTAACCTCTCTACTTTCTGTCCAGGTGGTGTGATATAATGGTTTGGAAAATCTTCAAGACCCAAATTCTTCTAAAGCCTAGGTTTGGAAGAAGAAGCCTCTGAAACCCAACTCTCAAGTATAAGAAGAAAATTTGTGAAAAATATCTGGCAAGGAATATACATGTATTGGTTAAGTAGAACACAGGCTGAGACAGAAGGGCTGGGGATGTTTCTGGTGGCCTGGATAGAGCAGTCTTTCATCAGAAAGATTTTCTTCTTATAGATAAGACAGAAGTCTTACAAAATGTTAATAGGCTGATAAGATCACAGATTTTTTTTTTCCACTATTTTCCCTATGCTTTTCAAATTTTCCACACTAAGTAGATCTCTTCATTTAATGCTTGCCAAATATTAAATATTGCTACAAAAATCTTTTGTAGCAATATTTATTCAACCCTTTCTAAGTTATGTGTTTATGTGACCAGTCACATTAATTGTGTCTGACTTTGTGACCCTATGGACTATAGCCCACCAGGCTCCTCTGTCCATGGAATTCTTCCAGGCAAGAATACTGGAGTGAGTTGCCATGCCCTCCTCCAGGAGATCTTCCTGACTCAAGGATCGAACTCAAGTCTAACTGTGTCTCCTGCATTGTAGGTGGATTATTTACCCACTGAGCCAGAGTCATCTGGGAAGCCCTTTCTAAGTTATATTGATTCCTATTTTCTACATTTGCACATAAATGGTGACAAAATGTAGCTTTTATTTGATTATTGGGCATGTTGGAGATTATTATGTACCTTGCTGTAACTAGAATTTTTCATGCTGTAAATATAATTGCAAGGGATATGGATCAGGAACCCTTCTACCACCTACACCATAAAGTCTGTTTCCCTGTTGAACTTTTAAATTCTTTCAGGTTAAAGAATTTTTGATATATTTCTCAAACAAAGGCATATTATAGAAAAGTTTTTAACAATGAGGTGTCACAAATATCAGTCTGGTATGTGAGGAGATAGCAAAATAGAGACATTAGTTAGGAGTTGATTTTCATGGTTCAGGCATAACGAGTCAAAAGGACGAGGACAGTGAGTAGTAAGGAAAAGTCTGCAGTGATTTTGGAGCCGAAGAAAATAAAATCTGTCACTGTTTCCACTTTTTCTCCATCTATTTGCCACGAAGTGATGGCACCGTGTGCCATGATCTTAGTTTTCTGAATGTTCAGCTTTAAGCCAGCATTTTCCACTCTCCTTGAAAGAAAAGCTATGACAAATGTAGACAGCATATTGAAAAGCAGAGACATCACTTTGCTGCTAGAGAAGACTCTTAACAGTCGCTTGGACAGCAAAGAGATCAAACCAATCAATCCTAACAGAAATATCAACCCTGCATGCTCACTGAAAGGATTGATGCTGAAGCTGAGGTTCCAATCCTTTGGACACCTAATGCAAAGAGCCAACTGTTTGGAAAAGACCCTGATTCTGGGAAAGATTAAGGGCGAGAGGAGAAGGGAAAAACAGAGGATGAGGTGGTTGGATGGTATCATCGACTCAATGGATATGAGTTTGAACAAACTCCAGGAGACAGTGAAGGTCAGGGAAGCCTGGCATACTTCACTCCATAAGGTCACAAAGAGTCAGACATGACTTAGTAACTGAACAATAACAATAACAACACCAAACCCTAACAACTCCTGGTACCTGTGAACATGACTTTATTTAAGAAAGAGTCTGTAATGATATAATCAAATTAAGATCAGGTCATACTAAATTAGGGTGAGTCCTAATTCAATATCTGGTGTAAACAGACACAGAGTGAAGTTGGCCCTGAGAAGACGGAGGCAGGGATTAGAATTATGCTGTCACCTGCCAAGAGTGTCTGCAGCTACCAGGAGCTGAAAGAGGCAAGGCAGATTCCTCCTGCAGATGAGGGAGAGAACACCCCGATTTTAAATTCCAGAACCATGAAAGGTAAATTTCTGTTGTTTTAAGCCACATAATATGTGGTACCTTGCTATGGTAGCCCTAGAAAACAAATATGATTGCCCTCTTTAGCACTCAGAGCAGGAGAGGAGAGGTGGATTTTGGATTTTGGTGGAGTGGATATTACAAGGCTGTCACTATGGAAACCCACTGACTGTGTGAAGTTACCCACCAGGCAGATGGGGAGATTAGGAGTGCATTGGTTCAATAACTCTGTGTACTTTTTCCTTGACAAAGGTGACCACTGCTGTTACCTGATCATGGTGAGATGAAGACTGGACTTCAATACCAGAAATAGAGAGGTTGTCCAGCCTGCTTTCCTGGCCCATGTCATGCCCACTAGAGAAGCATGTTCTCTGGGCATTTTACTGCACCCCTTCCTCTCTGGCAAAGTTCTGACAAGTTCACAAAATGTTTGTTTCAATATAAAATGGAAAGACAAAGGACAAAAAGCTCAGCTATACATCAGGAATGAGCCAGTTGAGGAGCATATAAGGGGGAAATGAAGCAGGTTACAATTAATATGGGGTAGCAGGTATAACCGTGGGTATGCCCTGTAGGCTATGAATTTCTCAGCTCTAAATATAATAAGACAATTAGTACTACTTTTTATTATTCATCTTTTCAGCTTGATGACAGAAGAACCAAAGTGCTCTTGGTTGTTAATTTAGTATGAAAATTAAAAATTTGATTTGTGTAAGCTTTCAGAAGAGATTAACTTTCTGACTTTTTTTTCTAATTTATCCTCAACTCAGCAAACATTTATTGAACCTTTATCATGAGCCATTCACTATGCTACATGCTAAAGCTACCAAGAATTTTTATTTTTAATCCTTTCTTGAAAGGATTTTGCACATGAGTGGAAGAAATAGACAAATAAATAAAGAGTAATTTAGTTTTTAAAAAAGTGCAGTGTAATAATAGTTACTGATAGTAATATTGATGATATTAGTAATAATAATTTTGAGTGTAGTATATGTGTTGTGATGATATTAGTAATAATAATTTTGAGTGTAGTATATGTGTTGTGATGATATAGTAATAATAATTTTGAGTGTAGTATATTATTACATGTACTAAGGGAGCAGAGAGAAAATTGTGCTTAATTTCCACTGGAGAGAGAATGTGGCCTGCTTGCCCTCTAATCCTCCAAGGGAGACAAAAGGCCTAGGTGGGCAGAATGGGCCTGGGAGAGAAAGAAAAGTCTGTCCAAAAACCACAAGCCTTCAACATCACTCATTATTAGAGAAATGCAAATCAAAACTACAATGAGGTATCACCTCACACCAGTCAGAACGGCCATCATCAAAAAGTCTACAAACAATAAATGCTGGAGAGCATGTGGATGAAAGGAAACCCTCCTACACTGTTGGTGGGAATGTAAACTGGCACAGCCATTATGGAGAACAGTGTGGAGATTCCTTTAAAAACTAGGAATAAATCTACCATATGACCCAGCAATCCCACTCCTGGACATATACCCCGAGAAAGCCACAATTCTAAAAGACACATGAATCCTTTTATCATGGCAGTACTGTTTACAATAGCCAAGACATGGAAATAACCGAGATGTCCATCAACAGATGAATGGAGAAAGATGTGGTGCATATATACAATGGAGTATTACTCAGACATAAAAAAGAATGAGTTTAGTTCTAGTGAGGTGGATGAACCTAGAGCCTCTTGTACAGAGTTAAATAAGTCAGGAAAAGAAAAACAAATGTAGCATATTAATATATATATATACATATATATATATATATACGGAATCTAGAAAAATGGTATTGATGAACCTATTTTCAGGGAAGGAATGGAGACACAGATATAGAGAACGGACTTGTGGACACAGTGGGGGAGAGAGGGAGTGGGAAGAATTGACAGTATTAACAGTATATACACTATCAGATGCAGGAGGGATAGCTGGTGAGAAGTTACTATGTAGCCCAGGAAGCCCATTCTGGTGCTCTTTGATGACCCAGAGGGAGGGGTAGGGAGAGGGGAGGGAGGGAGGGAGGCGGGCATTTATAATTATGGCTGATTTGTGTTGTTGTATGGCAGAAACCAACACAACGTTGTAAAAATTAAAAATCAAAAGTAAACATTTAAAAAAATACCTCAAGCCTTGAGAATTCAAGATGACAGTCTTTGGAGAAATGCAAAGAGCACGGGGAGGCGTGGGAGAGTGCAGGGGATGAGGTGGGGGCCACACCCTGAAGCTTTGTGCAATCATCCCTCTCTGTTCTGCCTGTTTTCAAACTGGCGTCCATAAGTAGAAAGGGAAGAATTTTTAATTTCTCTTCAGAGTATATGCATGTATGAGCATGCAAAATGGAATATCAGTAAACAAATGACGCCATAGTTATCAGCTATTGCAGCCGCCATGGATGGTGAGCTGGTGAGCCCTGAGGGAACTGAGGAAGGAAAGAATACCTGCCATCTAGCACCCATCAAACTGCATTCACTCTGCACAGTGAACCCCGAGGAAACTCAGGATGTGAAAACACAGGATACTGGTTCCAGATAGCTCAGGTAAATATCAAAGGAATGATTTCAGTGCACCCAGACTCTTGCATCTTTGCATACATAGAAAATTGCTAGTTTCTTAACTTGGGGTATCTGGTTTTCTTTCTTTTTTTTTTTTTTTAGTTAAAGGATAATTGCTTTACAGAATCTTGTTGTTTTCTGTCAAACCTCAACCTGAATCAGCCATAGATACACATATACCCCCTCCCTTTTGAATCTCCCGCCCCACCCCACCCCTCTAGGTTGGTACAGAGGCCCTGTTTGAGTTTCCTGAGCCACACAGCAAATTCCCGTTGGCTATCTATTTTACATATGGTAATGGAAGTTTCCATGTTACTCTCTCCATACATCTCACCCTCTCCTCCCCTATCCCCACGTCCATGTGTCTATTCTCTATTTCTGTTTCTCCATTGCTGCCCTGTAGGTAAATTCTTCAGTACCATTTTTCTATATTCCGTATATATGCATTAGAATACTATATTTATCTTTCTCTTTCTGACTTACTTCACTCTGTATAATAAGTTCTAGATTCATCCACCTCATTAGGACTGACTCAAATGTGTTCCGATTTATGGCTGAGTAATACTCCATTGTGTATATGTACCACAACTTCTCTATCCATTCATCTGTCGATGGACATCTAGGTTGCTTCCATGTTCTAGCTATTGTAAATAGTGCTGCAATGAACAGTGGGATACATGTGTCTCTTTCAATTTTGGTTTCCTCAGGGTATATACCTAGGAGTGGGATTGCTGGGTCATATGGTGGTTTTATTCCTAGTGTTTTAAGGAATCTCCATACCATCTTCCACAGTGGCTGTATCAGTTTGCATTCCCACCAACAGTGCAGGAGCGTTCCCTTTTCTCCACATCCTCTCCAGCATTTAATGTTTGTAGACTTTCTGATGATGGCCGTTCTGACTGGTGTGAGTTGATATCTCATTGTAGTTTTGATTTGCATTTCTCTAATAATGAGTGATGTTGAGCATCTTTTCATGTGTTTGTTAGCCATCTGCATGTCTTCTTTAGAGAAGTGTCTGTTTAGGTCTTTTCCCTACTTTTTGATTGGGTTGTTTGTTTTTCTGGTATTGAGTTGTATGAGCTGCTTGTATGTTTTGGAAATTAATCCTTTGTCAGTTGTTTCATTTGCTATTATTTTCTCCCATTCTGAGGGTTGTCTTTTCACCTTGCTTATAGTTTCCTTTGCTGTGCAAAAGCTTTTAGTTTAATCAGGTCCCACTTGTTTCCTTTTGTTTTTATTTCTGTTACTCTAGGAGGTGGGTCATAGAGGATCTTGCTTTGATTTATGTCATCAAGTGTTCTGCCTATGTTTTCCTCTAAGAGTTTATAGTTTCTGGTCCTACATTTAGGTCTTTAATCCATTTTGAGTTTACCTTTGTGTATGGTGTTAGGAAGTGTTCTAATTTCATTCTTTTGCATGTAGCTGTCCAGTTTTCCCAGCACCAGGTACTGAAGAGGCTGTCTTTGCCCCATTGTATATTCTTGCCTCCTTTGTCAAAAATAAGGTACCCATAGGTGCATGGGTTTATTTCTTGGCTTTCTATCTTGTTCCACTGGTCTATATTTCTATTTTTGTGCCAATACATACTGTCTTGATGACTGTAGCTTTGTAGTATAATCTGAAGTCAGGAAGGTTGATTCCTCCAGCTCCATTCTTCTTTCTCAAAACTGCTTTGGCTATTCAGGGTCTTTTGTGTTTCCATATGAATTGTGAAATTTTTTGTTCTAGTTCTGTGAAAAATGCCAATGGTAATTTGATAGGGATCACACTGAATCTGTAGATTGCATTTGGTAGTATAGTCATTTTCACAATATTGCTTCTTCCAACCCAGGAACATGGAATCTCTCTCCATCTGTTTATGTCATCTTTGATTTCTTTCATTAATGTCTTATAATTTTCAGTGTACAGTTCTGGTTTTCTTTAATTTACAATAATCTTTTGGTGTTCAGACTACCTGGCCTTTGTTGTGAAACTTCTGTATCACCTGGCTCCCTCACTCACCTCCGTTCTCTCAGAGTTACTTGAGATGCTACTTCCCTGGCTTTAAGTCCTCAAAATTTCCACCAAATAAAAACGTAAGTCTCAACTTTTAGATTGTGAATATTTGTATAAGTTTATGTGTGTGTGTGTTTAGTTTCAAATACAACCTAAAAAAACTTCAAATGCTAACATATTCTAATATCTAGATTGCCACCTTATGAGTACTGCCACGTGACTTTAAGGGTTGGTTTGGTCATTATGATATTTGCACTGGTTAGTGTTTATTTGATGATAGCCTGTAACATACCAGGGGCTTCCCCTGGCAGCTCAGCTGGTAAAGAATCCGCCTGCAATGCAGGAGACCCCTGTTTGATTCCTAGTTCAGGAAGGTATGCTGGAGAACGTATAGGCTACCCACTGCAGTATTCTTGGGCTTCCCTGGTGGTTCAGCTGGTAAAGAATCTGCTTGTACTGTGAGAGACCTGAGTTCAATCCCTGGGTTGGGAAGATTCCCTGGAGAAGAGAACGGCTACTCACTTCAGTATTCCGGCCTAGAGAATTTGATGGGCTGTATAGTCCATGGGCTCTCAAAGAGTCAAACACGACTGAACGACTTTCACTTTCACTTTCTGTCACATATTAAAGAACATTCAGTAAGTCTTGCCTATCTGTCCCTGCGTAGAAGTATTTGTGGCAGAGATTACTGGTGTCTCTTACTGTAAGTTTCTCCTTCTTTCAAAATAATGAAACTCCAAAGATTTAAATGAACATATAGACAATCGGGGGAAAAAATACCACATTGCCCAGTTTCCCTCAGAGCTAGTCGTACTCTTGTGAATAAGTTCGAGTCAGTGAATTATAGGGTTTCTCTGGTGGCTCAAACGGTAAAGAATCTGCCCGCATTGCGGGAGACCTGGGATGGATCACTGGGTGGGGAAGAGCCCCTGGAGAAGGGAATGGCTACCCAATCTTGCCTGAGAATTCCATGGACAGAGGAGCCTGTAAGCAGAAGTGTATTGTAGCAGCTTCTGGAAACCTTCCTTAAGAGCAAGATGATTTCCTGTATAAGTCCATGAGGTTGAGTTTGCCATTGTGTTTTTCAAATATCCCATGCCCTTACTGATTCTTAATTGATTTTTTTAATTAATGATATAGGTAAATTAACATTTTTTACTGTGATTCTGGATGTCTATTTTTTTCTATAGTTATTTCAATATTCACCTTATATATTTCAAGTCCACTATTTGGGGAGCAATTTAAGATATTTGGACTATCTCAGTAGCATTTAATCAAGAAATTCCACATGATTCCATTTGCATTTTTATTTATAACCATTTTGGTGTCAAGTAGCACTCCTGTTTAGAAAATCCAATCTAGGAAGCTCAGTTCCGTGTTCTGTGGTGACCTAGATGAGTGGGGATGGAGGGACAGGAGGGGGGCCTAAGAGGGAGGGGACATAGGCACACATGTAACTGATTCCTGATTAGCAGAACCTAATACAACATTGTAAAGCAGCTATACCCCAATTATAAACGCTTCAATCTGACAACTCAAAACTTTTAATTAAGGAATTTAGTCATATGTATACATTTATGTACAGCCATTTATATACTGATATATTTGGACTTAAAGTTCTATCTTATTTTGTACTTTATGATTCCTCCATATTTCTCACTCCCTTTTTATATTCATTATTTTTTGCCATTTCAGTACTTATCCTCTGCTAGTTTGTAAATCAAACCTTCTTATTTAATCCTTTTAGTAGTTTCTTCAGAAATTATGACATGAATCAATTTATGGAAGAACAATGTTAATTAATGTCTTTACCCTTCTCTTGGGTGATTAAAAAAAACAAAACAAAACCTCAGAACATTTAACTGTTCTACTCCTTTGAAAACTCTGTGCTTTATTACTGTGCATTAAACATTTTATTTTTCAAATCCAAGTTTTATACCATCAGTATTCATTTAGACGTACCCACTTATTCCTTTGTTACTTCTTACATCTCAGTCCTACATCTAAGAACATCTCTTTCTGCCTTAAGTACATTCTTTAGAATTTTATTTAGCAGAGAACAAACTGCTTTTTGATTATTTGTCTGAAAATGTCTTTATTTACCTGTGTATAGAAGCTGAGGTTGACATATTTTCTTTCAGGGTATTGAAGATATTCCACTGTTTTCTGGTTTTTATTATTACTGTTTAAAAGTCAGCTAAAAGTGTAATTGTCACTTTTGAATATAAGTTTTGCCTTCAATATGACTGCCTCCAAATTTTTTTTACCTTATTATAGAGAATCTAAAACATATTGAAAATAAGAAAGAATCATCTAACAAACCCTTTTGTGTTTATACCCCAGTTTCAACAATCATCAACATTTTGCCACTTTTATGTCATCCATTCTGGCATATGCAAACACTTGTACATCTACTTTAGTAGTTTATTTTTTGCAAGAGTATTTTAGAACCAATACAAAAAAAAAAATGTTATATTATGTCTTTTCATCTGTAAACAGCTCAGTATGTATCTCTAACTGATAAGGACTTTGTTAACATAAGCAGCATGCCACCAACACGACCTGTGAGTTTAACAAGAATATCTTGATACCTTCTAATACCTAGTCTCTGTGCAAATTTTCACTTGTCCAAAAGGTGCTTTTCATAGTTACTTTGTGGGAATCAATATCTTAAAAGTCCACACATTGCTTCAGGTTATTTCTGTTAAGATTGTTTTATTACAGAAGGCTCTGCCTTGACCTTCTTTGTCCATTATTTTTATTTATCAAAGAAACCAGATAATTCCTTAGAAAGATCCACTTTCTCAAGAATTTGCAGTCAGACCTAGAAGTTTGATTAGATTCAGATTAAAAATTTTAGGCAAGTATAATTTTGAATGTATTAATGGTGAATAAAATATTTGGTTTTACTCCTTTCAATGACTCCAGGATTGATCAATGAGTTCAGTTGGTGTCAGCTGCCACCTCCATTATGAAATTTTCCTCAACCTTCCACCTAAGGCCTTAATAGCACTGAGGACTGTTGTCTAAATTCATGATTGCATTCAGTTCAGTTCAGCTCAGTTGCTCAGTCGTGTCCAACTCTATGCGACCCCATGGACTGCAGCACGCCAGACTTCCCTGTCCTTCACCAACTCCCGGAGCTTACTGAAACTCATGTCCATTGGATTGGTGATGTCATCCAACCATCTCATCCTCTGTCATCCCCTTCTCCTCCTGCCTTCAATCTTTCCCAGCATCATGGTTTTTTCAAATGAATCAGTTATTTGCATCAGTTGGCCAAAGTATTGGAGTTTCAGCTTCAGCATCAGTCCTGCCAATGAATATTCAGGACTGATTTCCTTTAGGATGGACTGGTTGGATCTTCTTGCAGTCCAAGGGACTCTCAAGAGTCTTCTCCAAAATCACAGTTCGAAAGCATCAGTTCTTCAGCACTCAGTTTCCTTTATAGTCCAGTTCTCACATCTATACATGACCACTGGAAAAACCATAGCTCTGACTAGATGGACCTTAGTTGGCAAATTAATGTCTCCGCTTTTTAATATGCTGTCTAGGTTGGTCGTAACTTTTCTTCCAAGGAGCAAGCATCTTTTAACTTTATGGCAGCAGTCACCGTCTGCAGTGATTTTGGAGCCCCCAAAAATAAAGTCTGTCACTGTTTCCATTGTTTCCCCATCTATTTGCCATGAAGTGAAAGGACCAGATGCCATGATCTTAGTTTTCTGAATGTTGAGTTTTAGACAAACTTTTTCACTCTCCTCTTTCACTCTCATCAAGTTGGTCTTTAGTTCTTCTTCACTTTCTGCCATAAGGGTGGTGTCATCTGCATATCTGAGGTTATTGGTATTTCTCCCAGCAATCTTGATTCCATCTTGTGCTTCCTCCAGCCCAGTGTTTCTCATGATGTACTCTGCATATAAGTTAAATAAGCAGGGTGACAATACTTGACGTACTCCTTTTCCTATTTGGAGCCAGTCTGTTTTTCCATGTCCAGTTCTAACTGTTGCTTCTTGACCTGCATACAGATTTCTCAGGAGGCAGGTCAACTGGTCTGGTGTTCGCCTCTCTTTAAGAATTATCCACAGTTTGTTGTGATCCACACAATCAAAGGCTTTGGCATAGTCAATAAAGCAGAAGTAGAGGTTTTTCTGGAACTCTTTCTCACTTTTTCAATGATCCAATAGATGTTGGCAATTTGATCTCTGGCTCCTCTGCCTTTTCTAAATCCAGCTTGAACATCTGGAAGTTCATGGTTCATGTACTGTTGAAGCCTGGCTTAGAGAATTTTGAGCATAACTTTGCTAGCGTGTGAGATGAGTGCAATTGTGCAGTAGTTTGAGCATTTTTTGGCATTGCCTTTCTTTAGGATTGGAATGAAAACTGACCTTTTCCAGTTCTGTGGCCACTGCTGAGTTTTCCAAATTTGCTGGCATATTGAGTGCAGCACTTTCACAGCATCATCTTTCAGGATTTGAAATAGCTCAATTAGAATTCCATCACCTCCACTAGCTTTGTTCATAGTGATGCTTTCTAAGGCCCACTTGACTTCACATTCCAGGATGTCTGGCTCTAGGAGAGTGATCATACCATCGTGATTATCTGGGTCATGAAGATCTTTTTTCTACAGATTTTCTGTGTATTCTTGCCACCTCTTCTTAATATCTTCTACTTCTGTTAGGTCCCTACCATTTCTGTCCTTTACTGTGCCCATCTTTGAATGAAAATTTCCCTTGATATCTCTAATTTTCTTGAAGAGATCTCTAGTCTTTCCCATTCTATTATTTTCCTCTATTTCTTTGCATTGATCACTGAGGAAGCCTTTCTTTTCTCTCCTTGCTATTCTTTGGAACTCTGCATTCAAATGGATATATCTTCCCTTTTCTCCTTTGCTTTTCGCTTCTCTTCTTTTCAATGCTGCTTGTAAGGCCTGCTCAGACAACCATTTTGCCTTTTTGCATTTCTTTTCCATGGGGATGGTCTTGATCCCTGTCTCCTGTACAATGTCACAAACCTCCATCCATAGTTCTTCAGGTACTCTGTCTATCAGATCTAATCCCTTGAATCTATTTCTCACTTTCACTGTATAATCATAGGGATTTGATTTAGGTCATACCTGAATGGCCTAGTGGTTTTCCCTACTTTCTTCAATTTAAGTCTGAATTTGGCAATAAGCAGTTCATGATCTGAGACACAGTCAGCTCTCAGTCTTCTTTTTGCTGCCTGTATAGAGCTTCTCCATCTTTGCCTGCAAAGAATATAATCAATCTGATTTCGGTATTGACCATCTGGTGATGTTCATGGGTAGAGTCGTCTCTTGTGTTGTTGAAAGATGTTGTTTGCTATGACCAGTGTATTCTCTTGGCAAAACTCTATTAGCCTTTGCCCTGCTTCATTCTGTACTCCAAAGCCAAATTTGCCTGTTACTCCAGGTATTTCTTGACTTCCTACCTTGGCATTCCAGTCCCCTAAAATGAAAAGGACATCTTTTTTTGGTATTAGTTCTAGAAGGCCTTATAGGTCTTCCTAGAACCATTCGATGTCAGCTTCTTCTGCATTATTGGTCCAGGCATACACTTAGATTACTGTGATATTGAATGGTTTGCCTTGGAAACGAACAGAGATCATTCTGTCATTTTTGAGATTGCATTCAAGTCTGCATTTCAGACTCTTCTGTTGACTGTGATGGCTACTCCATTTCTTTGAAGGGATTCTTGCCCACAGTAGTAGAAATAATGGTCATCTGAGTTAAATTCACCCATTCCAGTCCATTTTAGTTCACTGATTCCTAAAATGTCAATGTTCACTCTTGCCATCTCCTGTTTGACCACTTCCAACTTGCCTTGATTCATGGACCAGGTTCCTATGCAATATTGCTCTTTTAGCATCAGACTTTGCTTCTATCACCAGTCACATCCACAACTGGATGTTATTTTTGCTTTGGCTCTGTCTCTTCATTCTTTCTGGAGTTATTTCTCCACTGATCTCCAGTAGTATATTGGGCACCTATCAACCTGGGGAGTACATCTTTCAGTGTCCTATCTTTCTGCCTTTTCATACTGTTCATGGGGTTCTCAAGGCAAGAATACTGAAGTGGTTTGCCATTCCCTTCTCCAGTGGACCACATTTTATCAGAACTCTCCACCACGACCCGTCTGCCTTGGGTGGCCCTACATGGCATGGCTCATAGTTTCATTGAGTTAGACAAAGCTGTGGTCCGTGTGATCAGATTGTTTAGTTTTCTGTGATTGTGGTTTTCAGTCTGTCTGCCCTCTGATGGAGAAGGATAAGAGCCTCATGGGGAAAAAAAAAAAAAAGAGCGTCATGGAAGCTTCCCGATGGGACAGACTGAAAGTGAAAGCACAAGTCGCTCAGTCATGTCTGACTCTTTGCAACCCCACAGACTTTACAGCCCACGGAATTCTCCAGGCAAGAATACTGGAGTGGGTAGCCTTTCCCTTCTCCAGGGGATTTTCCCAACCCAGGGATAGAACCCAGGTCTCCCGCACTGCAGGCAGATTCTTTATCAACTGAGCTATTAGGGAATCTGGTCTTGTTCTGGTGGATGGGACCATGCTCAGTAAATCTTTAATCCAATTTTCCATTGGAGGGTGGGGCTGTGTCCCCTCCCTGTTATTTGACCTGAGGCCAAACTAAGGTGCAGGTAATGAAGATAATGGCGACCTCCTGGGACACTCAGCGCCCCCAACCCTGCAGCAGGCCACAGCCGACCCACGCCTCCGCCAGAGACTCCTGGACACTTCTGGTTCAGTCTCCTGTGGGATCACTGCTCATGGCATGAACAAGGCTCTGTCTGTGCCCGCCCAGAGTCTGTTTCCCAGTCCTGTGTAAGTTCTGGCGGCTCTGTGGTGGGGTTAATGGCGACCTCCTCCAAGAGGGCTTATACCACACCCAGGTCTGCTGCACCCAGAGCCCCTGCCCCTGCGGCAGGCCACTGCTGACCCGGACCTCCGCAGGAGACACCCAAACACAGCCCTGTCTCAGTCTCTTGGGGACTCTGGTCCTGGTGCGCATAAGGTTTGTTTGAGCCCTCTGAGCGTCTCTGACAGGTATGGGGTTTGATTCTAAACGCGATTTTGCCCCTCCTACCACCTTGCTGGGGCTTCTCCTTCACCCCTGGACGTGGGATATCTCCTCAAAGTCACTCCAGCGCCAAGCAGCAGATGTGGGGTATTTCCTCACAATCGCTCAAGCACCACTCAGCCACCATTAGAGGCTGAGAAAACGATGTTTGCCTTACTTCTATACTTCTGCTTCTATTAACTGCAAGTTTTACAAAAATCTTTCCTTCATCTACTCTTTAATCAGAAAGACAGAATACATGCTTGATTCTTTTTCTTGGTTAACTTTTAGGATGGTGAGTTGTTGTCTAAGCCACTTCCAAAAATAGTTGGCCTCTGGAGCCTTTCATAATGGTTTTGTGTCCCTTTTAAAAATCAGTTTTATTGAGGTGTAATTTACATTCAATAAAATTCATCCATATTAACTACACAGTTTGAAAGATTTTGACAAATGAAAGCAGTCATGTAAACATAACCACAATCAAGAAACAGGACATAAAGCCCAGAAACTTTTCTTCTGTCCTTTAAAGTCAGTTCATTCTCTTCACTCCAGCCCCAAGCAACTGCTATCATTTAAATTTTTTTCCTATAATTTCCTATAAATGAAATAATATGGATTTAGTCTTTTGTACGGGCAACTTTCTCTTAGCATAATGTTTTTGAGATGAATCCATGTTGTTTCAAGTACCAGCAGTTCTTTTGAGGGTGGAGTAGTTTTAGATCATATGAATATATCACATTTTATTCATCAATTCACAATTTTAGTGGGCATTTCATCCCTGAAATGTGGATCAGTACTAAGCCAAGAAGATTGCTCTGTAGATCTTTAGAGGTTATTCCTCCCCACCCCCCACCCTCTCTGTGTGTATGTGTTTGTGTGTGTGTATTTACCTTCTATTTGGCACTCTGTTCTGCCAGTTCCAGCCACCTCCTCCTGCTAAAACTCCATTCTTCAAATGGTCAACTCAAAGAGACAGATGGGCTCTGTTTTAATTCCCCCTTCCTGCAACACAGACTGAAAACTGCTTCCAGGTACTAATCTGGGGCAATCATAGAGTTCACTTTTTTGTTTCTTATCTCAAAGTGATCACAAACCTGCACTGTTTACTTTCCAGTGTCTGAAAAGAAGTGTTTTAAAAATATTTATTTTTAGGCTTTCTAGTTTTATAAGAGGAGGGCAATTCCCATAGAAGTCAGTCCTTCATAATGGAAGCAGAGTTTCCTGAATCTTTATCACAAGATAAAATTAGGTTTTTTTCCAATCAACTTTCTGAAGTTTAATTTATATACTTTAAAATTCACAGTTTAAGTCTATAGGTGGCTGGTTTTGACAAATGTATGCAACATACAATCACCACCTCTGTCTCCCTCGGGGAGTTTCCTCAATTCTTTTCACAATCAGGCTTCATTCACACCCCTCAATCTGGGCAACCACGTATCCAATTTCTGTCAACATAGATTGATTGCATCTGTTCTAATATTTCAAGCATATGGAATCAGTTTTGTTTTGTGTCTGTCTTCTTTCAGTAGTATAATGTTTATAATGTTCATTTGTACCCTTGCATGTGTCAATGTGTAGTTCTTTTTTGTTGTTGAGTTGTAGTCAGTTGTATGGATGAATCTGTTTGTTTATCAATTCATTTGTTGATGATCATTTGGAGAGTACTCAGTTTGGGACTGTTATGAATAAAGCTGCCATGAACGTTCCTATACAAGTCTTTTTATGAGTACATGTTTTCACTTCTCTTGACTAAATAGCTAGCAGTGGAATCATTCAGTCATATGTAAATATTGATATATGTTGAATTTTATTAAAAAAAAAAAAAAAAACTTCCAAACTCTTTTCCATGTGACTGAATCATTTTACATTTCCCATGGTAATGTATGAAAATTCCAGTTGCTCCACATTATCACCAACACCAGGAATAGTTTTGCCATTCTTTTTAATTTAATTTTTGCCAGCCAGTAGAAACGGATATTTTGTTGTGATTTTCATTTGGGGTTCCTGATGACTACACTGGACATATATTCATTTGCTAATCACCCATTTGTATTCTTTTGGATTGTCTATTTTAGTGTTCTGCCCTTTTGAAAAAGGTTGTTTGTGTCCTTACTAAGTTATAAAGTCATTTGTACAGTATGGATACAGGTTCTTTGTGAGATATATGTTCTCAATATATTCTCGGAAACTTTTTCTTGGACTCCCACTTCTGGGTGTTCATTCAAAAGAATTGAAATCAGGGTCCTGAAATGGTACTATCACTCTAGTGTTCATTGCAGTAGTGTTCACAGAGGGTAGTTGTTGTTGGTCAGCCGCTTAGCAGTGTCCCACAGGCAGCAGCACGCCGGCTTCTCTGTCCTTCGCCATCTCCTGGAGTTTGCTCAAACCCGTGTCCACTGAGTCAGTGATGCCATCCAGCCATCTCATCCTCTGTCGTCCCCTTCTCCTCCTGCCTTCAATCCTTCACAGCAACAGGGTCTTTCCCAATGAGTTGGCTCTTCCCATCAGGTGGCCAAAGGATTGGAGTTCAGCTTCAGCAGCAGTCCTTCCAATGAATATTCAGGGTTGATTTCCTTTAGGATTTAACTGGTATGATCTCCTTGCTGTCCAAGGGACTCTTGAGAGTCTTCTCCAGCACCACAGTTCAAAGGCATCAATTCTTCGGCACTCAGCCTTTTTTATTGTCCAGCTATCACATCCATACGTGACTGCTGGAAAAACCATAGCTTTGACTATACAGACCTTTGTAGGCAAAGTAATGTCTCTGCTTTTTGGGTAAATCACATATTAAATGTTCTTAACACACCAAAATTAAAATTTAGAACTTTTTAAAAACAGTTTCACGGATTACTGATTCCATTTTCAATCTGGATTCATTTTGTTTCTTTTTAATTTTGTTTTATTGCACTGGCTAGACTTCTGGTGCAATGTTGAGTGAAAGTGGTAAGAGCAGACATCCTTGCTTTGCCCCTCATCTTACCAGAAACAATTCAGTCTTTCACCATTAAGCATGATGTTACATTTCAATTTTTCATATATACCCCTTGTGAGAATGAGCAAATTCCCTCCTAATCCTGAGTTGCTGAGAGATTTTTCAAAAATGGATTTTGGACTTTGTTATATCCTTCTATTAACCTTATTGAGCTAATCATGTATTTTTTTTTTTAGTCTGTTACTATGACCCACATTGATTTTTTTCAGTGTTAAATTACCCTTGCATTCTTGGGAAGGTCATATTTGTTCATAATGTGAATGAATGAATGAGTTATTCTTTTTATATATGTTTGTATTTGATTGGATAGGCTAAAATCTTTACATCTTTGCATTTATGATTATGAAAAAGGTTCTATAGCATTCATTTCTTGTAATGTAGTTTTCTGGTTTTGGTAGCAAGGTAATGCTGACCTCTGTGTAAAAATAATTGGGAAGTATTTTCCTGCTCTTCTATTTTCTGAGAGATTTTCCATAAAATTGGTATTATTTCTTCCTTAAATATGTGGTGGAATAGCCCACTTTTCTTTGTGGGAAGGTTTCTTTCATATGTATAAGGACATTTACATGATCTATTTTTTCTTGAATGAACTTTGACCTAATATGTTTTTTCATCTAATATGTCAAATTTATTGGTATAAACTTGTTTATAATATTCCCTTATTAGTTTTTAATATCTGTAGAATCTGTAGTGATGCTCCCTCTCTCATTCCTGAAATTCCTCATATTTGTTTCCTATCTCTTTTTCCTGATCAGTCTAGATAGAAATTTAAAGCTTTTTTAATTTTTCTTTTATATTAGAACAAAGTTGATTAGCTTTGTCATGTTAGTGTTAGGTTAGTTTCAGGGGTACAGCAAAGTGCTTCAGTTATGCATATACATTTTCAGTTTTATCTCATTTAGGTTGAGCAGATTTCCCTGTGCTATACAGTAGCTCTTTGTTGGTTATCTATCTTAAATGTAGCAGAGTGTACATGTCAGTCCTAAACTCTGAATCTACCCCTCACCTTCACTCTTCCACCCTGCTAATCAGAGGTTCATTCTCTAAGTCTGTGAGTCTGTTTCTGTTTTGTAAATAGATTCATTTGTATCATTTTAACAATATGATATGTATCATATAAGCAATATCATATGATATTCATCTTTCTCTGATATACTTCACTTTGTATGATAGTCTCCAGGTCCATCAATATTGGTGAAAATGTCATTATTTCATTCTTTTAAAAGGCTGAGTAATATTCCATTGTATATATGAAACACATCTTCTTTATCCGTTCACCTGTCAATGGGCATTCACCTGTCAATGGGCATTCACCTGTGTTCATGTCTTGCCTATTGTAAATGGCTCTGTAGTGAACATTGTGATACATGTATCTTTTCAAACCATATATGCCCAGGAGCAAAATTATGCTCAAGATTCTTCAAGTTAGGTTTCAGCAGTATGTGAATCACGAACTTCCTGATGTACAAGCTGGATTTAGAAAAGGCAGAGGAACCAGAGATCAAATTTCCATCATCTGTTGGATCACAGAATAAGCCAGGAAATTCCAGAAAAACTTCTGTTTCATTGACTGTGCTAAAGCCTTTGACTATGTGGATACAACAAGCTGCAGAAAATTCTTAAGGAGATTGGAATATCAGATCACCTTACCTATCTTCTAAGAAGTCTGTATGCAGGTCAAGAAGCAATAGCTAGAACTGGACATAGAACAACAGATGATTCCAAATTGGGAAAGGAGTATGTCAAGGCTGTGTATTGTCACCTTGCTTATTTAACTTTTATGCAGAGTACATCATGCAAAATGTCAGGCTGGATGAATCACCAGTTGGAATCAAGATTGCCAGGAGAAATATCAGCAACCTCAGATATGCAGATCATACTAACCTAATGGCAGAAAAAGAAGAACTAAAGAGCCTCTTGAAGAAGGTGAAAGAAGAGATCGAAAAAGCTGGATTAAGACTCAGCATTCAAAAAACTAAGATCATGGCATCTGGTCCCAACACTTCATGACAAATAGATGGGGAACAAATGGAAACAGTGTCAGATTTTATTTTTGGGGGCTCCAAGATCACCACAGATGGTGACTGCAGCCATGATATTAAAAGACACTTGCTCCTGGAAGAGAAGCTATGACAAACCTAGACAGTGTTATTAAAAAGCAGAGACATCACTTTGCTGACAAAGGTCCATATAGTCAAAGCTCTGGTTTTTTCAGTAGTCATGTACAGAGGTGAGAGCTGGACAATAAAAAAGGCTGAGCCCCAAAGAATTGATACCTTTGAACCGTGGGGCTGGAGAAGACTCTTGACAGTCCCTTGGACAGCAAGGAGATCAAACCAGTTAATCCTAAAGGAAATCAGTCCTGAATATTCATTGGAAGGACTGATGTTGAAGCTGAAGCTCCAATCCTTTGGCCACCTGATGCAAAGAGCCAACTCATTGGAAAAGACCTTGATGATGGGAAAGATTGAGGACAGGAGGAGAAGGGAGTGACTGAGGGTGAGATGGCTGGATGGCATCACCAACTCAATGGACATGAGTTTGAGCAAACTCCAGGAGATAGTGAAGGACAGGGAAGCCTGGAATGTTGCAGTTCATGGGGCCCAGCAAGACTTAGCAACTGAACAACAACAAATGCCCAGGAGTGGGATTGCAGGATATTACTGCCATCATGTACACTCCCACCAACAGTGTAAGAGGATTCTTTCTTCTCCACACCCTCTCCCACATTTATTGTTTGTAGATTTTTTTGATGATAGCCATTCTGAGCAGTGTGAGATGTTATCTCATTGTAGTATTGAATGGATTTCTCTAATATCAAAGTTTAGCATCTTTTCATGTGCCTCTTGGCTATTTGTATGTCTTCTTCGGAGAAATGTTTATATAGGTTTTCTGTCCAATTTTTTATTGCGTTGTTTGTTTCTTTTTTATATTGAACCACATGAGCTGTTTGTAAATTTTCAGGACTAATCCATATCAGTCATATAGTTTGCAAATATTTTCTCCCATTCTGTAGGTGGTCTTCTCAGTTTGTCTATGGTTTCCTTTGCTGTACAAAGGCTTTTTTGCTTAATTAAGTCTAATTTGTTTATTTTTGTTTTCATTTCCATTACTCTAGGAGATGGCTTGAAAAAGATATTGCTGTGATTTATATCAAAGAGTGTTCTGCTTATGTTTTCCTCTAAGAGTTCTATAATATCTGGTCAAACATTTAGGTTTTTAATCCATTTGTGTTTATTTTTGTGTATGGTATTAAAGAAGATTTTAATGTATTTTCCTTTACATGTAGCTGCCCATTTTCCCAGTATCATTTATTGGAAAGATTGTCTTTTTCTCATTGTATAATCTTGCTTCCTTTGTCATAGATTAATTGACCATAGATGTGTGGGTTTATTTCTTTCTATCCTGTTCAATTAGTCTATAATTCTGTTTTTGTGCCAGTACCATACTCTTTTGATGACTATAGCTTTGTAATAGTCTGACATCAGAGAGCCTGATTTCTACAGCTCCATTTTTCTTTTTCAAGATTGCTTTGGCTATTCAGGGTCTTCTATGTCTCCATTCAAAGAGCCATATATGACAAATTCACATCTAACATCATACTCAATGGTGAAAAACTGACAGCATTTATTCTAAGATCAAGAAAAACACAAGAATGTCCACTCTCACCCCTTTTATTCAACATAGTTTGGAAGTCCTAATCATATCAGTCAGAGATAAAAAAAAATAAATATATAAAGAGAATACAAATCGGAAAAGAAGTAAAACTGTCACTGTTTGCAGGTGATGTGATACTATATATAAGGAATCCTTAAGATACTACTAGAAAACAATTAGAGCTCATCAATGAATTTTGTAAAGTTGCAGGATATGAAATTAATACACAGAAATCAGTTTCTTATCCGTGCACGACTAATGAAAGATCAGAAAGATAAAGAAGCAATCCCATTTACCACCACATCAAAAAGAATAAAATACCTAGGAATAAACCCACCTAAGGAGACAAAACACTTATATGCCAAAAACTATTAGATAAGATGCTAATGAAAGAAATCAAATATGACATAAACAGATGTAAGATAAAGCATGCTCTTGGGTTGGAAGAGCCAATGTTGTCAAAATGACTGCACTATCCAAGGCAATCTACAGATTCAATGCAATCCCTGTCAAATCACCAATGGCATTTTTCATAGAATTAGAACCAAAATTTAAATTTTTATTGATCTTCTCAAAGAATCAACTTTTGATTTCATTGATTTTTTTCTATTGTTTTTCTTTTAATTTTGTTGCTTGATATTCTTTATTATTTCATTACTTCTTCTACTTTGTGCTTGATTTTCTCTTCTTTTTGTAATCCTACAAAGTATTAACTAAGCTAATTGACCTGAGAGCTTTCTTCTTTAGAATATAAGCATTTTTGTGCTATAAATTTCCTCCTAAGTACTGCTTTATTTCATCTCACAATTTTCATTTGCTTGTCATAACTCATTTGTATCAAAGCAGTCTAATTTCCTGTTTGATTTAATTTTTAATATATGGGTTATTTACTTATTTTACTGGAGTAGAGTTGATTTAAAATATTGTGTTAGTTTCAGGCATACAGCAAAATGATCCAGTGAAATTTTTTCATTTTATTTTCCGTTGAATATGGTTCCCTGTTCTATACAGGAAATCCTTAGTGCTTGTCTCTTTTACGTATGAGAAGGTGAGACCAGCAAGGCCCTCAGTGTTCTCCATTCAATTCTCTGGGGGAGACCTTCCAGGGCAGATGCCCACTGGAAGAGTGGCACCAGCCAGATTCCCACACACAGATCAGCACCATGGCTGGTCTATGGGTTATTTCAGTTCAGTTTGGTTCAGTCGCTCAGTCGTGTCTGACCCTTTGTGACCCCATGAATCGCAGCACCACAAAAGTATAAATCAAAATAGAATGATATCTTGAAAATTCTGCTAATACTTGGAAATAAAATAATATGCTTTTTTTGAAGTATATTATTTTATTTCCAAATATTAGCAGAATTTTCAAGTTATCGCTCTATTTTGATTTATAATTGTGTTTCACTGCAGTCAAAGAATACACTTTGTTATTTCAATACTTTTATTAAAACATTTTATGACCCAGAATATGATCTATCCAGATAAACATTCCTGTGTACTGGAAAAGAAAGAGTATTCTGTGGTTTCCAGGTGGAATAGTCTATAAATGTCAATTTGGCCAAGTTAGTTAGTAGTGTTGTTTGTTTCTTTTATCCTTACTAATTTTCTTTATGCAAATTCTACAAATTACTGAGAAAGAAGTGCTGAAATCACTGACTATAACTGTGGATATATAGATATTCCCACACAGTCCTATCTGCTTTGTGTTACGTATTTGGGAGTTCTGCTATCAGAAGCAAAAATATTATGGATTTTCAATATTTCCTTGATGCATCATTGAGATTCATCATCATTGAGAAATGACTCTCTTGATCATTGTTTATATTCTTGGTTCTGAAGATCATTTTTTATGTAGCAGTGGGTGTCTGCATGTGTGTGTGTACTCAGTCACTCAATCTTGTTGGACTCTTTGCAACCCCATGAACTGTAGCCCACCAGACTCCTCTCTCTGTGGGATTTTCACCTATTTGCATCTTTATACTGAAATTTTGCTTTGTTTTGATGTGTTAGCAGCATTATGTATTGTGGCTCTTGTCCTCTAATTTGACCTGACAATTTCTGGTTTTTAATCAAGTGTTTATATTTATTGTGATTCTTAATAAAATTAAGTTTAAATCTCTCATCTTGCTATTTCCTTTTTATCTAGAGTCTTCCTTATTTTCTGATTCTTTTTCTGACTTATTTTAGATCCAATATTTCTTATGATTCCATTTTATCACATTTGTTAATTAATTAGTTATAATTTTTATATATTATTTTAGAGGCTGCTTTAGAGTTTAGAGTATATAGCTATGACTTATTACAGTCTGCCTTCAAGAGATTTTATACTGTTTCATATATAGTATAGGAATCTTATAGCAGTATACTTCCATTTCTTCCCATTTGAAATTTATACTATCATTGTCATGTGTTCTACATCCTTACACACTATAAATTCACAATACATTATTGCATTTTGCTTTGAACCATCAATTATATTTGTTTAATTCCAATCTTCTAATTTATTCCCCCTTCCTCACCTTTGGTAATCATAAGTTTGTTTTCTGTGTTTGTGGCTTTATTTCTGTTTTGTAAATAAGTTTACTTGTATCTTTTCTTTTGTGTCCTTTTTTTTTCCTTTTCAGTTCAGTTCAGTTCAGTCGCTCAGTAGTGTCCTACTCTTTGTGACCCCATGAATCGCAGCACGCCAGGGCCTCCCTGTCCATCACCAACTCCCGGAGTTTACTCAAACTCATGTCCATTGAGTCGGTGATGCCATCCAGCCATCTCATCCTCTGTCGTCCCCTTCTCCTCCTGCCCCCAATTCCTCCCAGCATCAGGGTCTTTTCCAATGAGTCAACTCTTCGCATGAGGTGGCCAAAGTATTGAGTTTCAGCTTCAGCATCAGTCCTTCCAATGAACACCCAGGACTGATCTCCTTTAGGATGGACTGGTTGGATCTCCTTGCAGTCCAAGGGACTCTCAAGAGTCTTCTCCAACACCACAGTTCAAAAGCATCAATTCTTCGGTGCTCAGCTTTCTTCACAGTCCAACTCTCACATCCATACATGACCACTGGAAAAACCATAGCCTTGACTAGACAGACCTTTTGGCAAAGTAATGTCTCTGCTTTTTAATATGCTGTCTAGGTTGGTCATAACTTTCCTTCCAAGGAGTAAGCGTCTTTTAATTTCATGGCTGCAGTCACCATCTGCAGTGATTTTGGAGCCCAAAAAAATAAAGTCTGACACTGCCACTGTTTCCCCATCTATTTCCCATGAAGTGATGGGACCAGATGCCATGATCTTAGTTTTCTGAATGTTGAGCTTTAAGCCAACTTTTTCACTCTCCTCTTTCACTTTCATCAAGAGGCTTTTTAGTTCCTCTTCACTTTCTGCCATAAGGGTGGTGTCATATATAACAATATATATTTGTTTTTCTCTGTCTGGCTTACTTCACTTAGTATAATAATCTCTAGGTCCATCTATGTTATGGGAGTGTTACCAAACACAAGTTCAGTTCATCTGCCCAACGTACAGTGAGGCCAAACAAACCAAAGTGTCAGAGCTTGAAGCAAAGAAAGGTTTATTGCAGGATCAAGCAGGGAGGACAGGTGGCTCATGCTAAAAAACCCCAAGCTCCCTGATTGTTTGGGGAGAGAAGACTTTTTTTTTTTTTTTTTTTTCAGTTGTGTTGGGTCTTACTGTTCTAGTGCAGAGAGGGGGGTTACTCACCAATTGTGGTGCGTGGGTTGATTTTGGTGGCTTCCCTTTTTGCAAAGGTGCCCAGGCTTCAGTAGTCGAGGCACACAGGCTCAGAAGTTGCAGCTTGTGGACTCTGGAGCTCAGGCTGGAGCTATGGCATACGGGATTAGTTGCTCTGTGGCAGATGGAATCTTCCTGGACCAGGGATCAAAGGTGTGTCCCCTGCATTGGCAGGGAGATTCTTATCCACTGCACCACCAGAGAAGTCCTGGGGGTAGTTTTTATAGCAATATTTGGGGTGAGAGCTGCAGGGTATGTGACTGTCTTCTGACCGGTTGGTAGTGAAGGTAACAGGGCCATGTTCCAGGAACCTGTGCTCAGCCTGAACTTACCATTCTCCACCTGTGTGTTAGCCGCTCTATCATTTCCGACTCAGCAACCCCATGGACTGTAGCCCACCAGACTCCTCTGTTCATGGGATTTCCCAGGTAAGAATACTAGAGTGGGTTGCCATTTACTCCAGGATTGACTATGCCAAAGCCTTTGACTGTGTGGATCACAATAAACTGTGGAAAATTCTGAAAGAGGTAGGAATACCAGACCACCTGACCTGCCTCTTGAGAAACCTATATGCAGGTCAGGAAGCAACAGTTAGAACCAGATATGGGACAACAGACTAGTTCCAAATAGGAAAAGGATTACGTGAAGGCTGTATATTGTCACCCTACTTATTTAACTTATGTGCAGAGCACATCATGAGAAACGCTGGGCTGGAGGAAGCACAAGCTGGAATCAAGATTGCTGGGAGAAATATCAATAACCTCAGATATGCAGATGACACCACCCTTATGGCAGAAAGTGAAGAAGAACTAAAGAGCCTCTTGATGAAAGTGAAAGGGGAGAGTGAAAAAGTTGGCTTAAAGCTCAACATTCAGAAAACTAAGATCATGGTATCCGGTCCCATCACTTCATGGGAAATAGATGGGGAAACAGTGGAAACAGTGGCTGACTTTATTCTTTTGGGCTCCAAAATCACTGCAGATGGTGATTGCAGCCATGAAATTAAAAGACACTTACTCCTTGGAAGGAAAGTTATGACCAACCTAGATAGCATATTAAAAAGCAGAGACATTACCTTGCCAACAAACGTCCATCTAGTCAAGGCTATGGTTTTTCCAGTGGTCATGTATGGATGTGAGAGTTGGACTGTGAAGAAAGCTGAGCACCAAAGAACTGATGCTTTTGAACTGTGGTGTTGGAGAAGACTCTTGAGAATCCTTGGACTGCAAGGAGATCCAACCAGTCCATCCTAAAGGAGATCAGTCCTGTGTGTTCATTGGAAGGACTGATGCTGAAGCTGAAACTCCAATACTTTGGCCACCTCATGCGGAGAGCTGACTCATTGGGAAAGATCCTGATGCTAGGAAAGCGTGAGGGCAGGAGGAGACGGGGATGACAGAGGATGAGATGGTTGGATGGCGTCACCCACTCAGTAGACATGAGTTTGGGTAAACTCCAGGAGTTGATGATGGACTAGGACACCTGGCATGCTGCGGTTCATGGGGTCGCAAAGAGTTGGACATAACTGAGCGACTGAACTGAACTGAAACCATCAACTATATTTTACAGAGACTTAAGTGATAAGAGAAACCATCTTTATATTTACCCATATAATTTGTCTTTCCTGGACTCTTCATCCCTTCATGTAGATTTGAATTTCCATCTGGTGTAATTATCTTTCTGCTTCAAGGACTGCTTTAACATTTCTTGGACTGTACACCTGTTGATGAAGAATTATTGATGCTTTTGTATGACTGAAAAATTCTTCAATCTGCCATTGATATTAAAGATATTTTGCAGAGTATAGAATTCTAAGGTCCCCCCCCCCCCCGACTTCTAAAGAGCTTTAAAAATCTTGTTTCACTATCTTCTGGCTTGAATTGTTTCTGACAGAAAGTCTGCTATAATTCTTAACTGTGTTCTTATATAATGTGTCTTTTTTCTCTCTGGTTATTTTTAAACATATTTCTTTATTACTTTTTTACCAATTTGATTTTATATGCCTTGAGGTAGTTTTATTCATGTTTCTTCTGCTTTGAAATCATTGTGCTTCTTTGATCTGGTACTCTGCCCTGCTATTCCTAGCTGCCTTGGCCTTTCTGGACTTCTACCTCTGTCTTCTTAGGAAATCCATTGCTTGGCTGTCCCCTCTCCATGATGTGACCTGGAAATTCTTTCTAGGCAGCAAGCTGGGGCAATCATAAAGGTCCCTTGGTTTGTTTCTACTTTCTCAGGGAGCATCATCCCACTGCCTCACATCCTGTGTTAAAAATAAACCACATTATTTCATAAATTTTGTCTGATTTTTCAAATTGTTTCATATGGAAGAGTAATCTACTCCCTGTTGCTCCATCTCTGCTAGAAACTGGGACTAATGTTTATTGAACATATACTATGTACCAAACACTTTGTGTTCATTCTTTCATTAAATTCTACCAGAATCCCTATGATGAAGATATTATAACCCTTCATAGCTAAGGAGAGTAGGGGATATGGCAGAATTAATGAAAAAAGTCATATAACTTATTAAATGACAGAATGATTATTTGATCTCAGATGTATTTGACTACAAAAGAATGATGCTTCCATATAATACAGAGACAGATAAGTATATGAATGTGAATAAATAACATCCATTCTGTAAAATTCATTTTAAGGAGCAATTTAAACTTCTTTTACCTAGTAATGACATCAGGGACATGATATGGGAATTAGAGCTTTATATTTTAAATCATTATCTTTTTTATTTGTTCTTGTCCTTTAATAATATCAGAGGCAGATCCTACACTTTCCTGGCCATGTTGGTAGTAAAAAAAAAATTTCAGTCCACGTTGAAGTTCCAATCTTAAATAAAGTTCCCTTTCTTTGATCCTTTAAATCCTTTAAACCCTTTGCTCAGTGGACTCCAAGGGACTTGGAGAAGGGGAACAATATAGGTCTTGTATAACTCATACTTTTGTAGGGCTGAGGCATTACTGGTCTTTCCTCGATCAGTCATAATCCATGTGCTCCTGCTGCTCTTTGCTCTCAAGATATGTTCTTTTTGTCAGCTTGAAAAATATTCACAACCTAAAAGTTGACAGTTATGTTTTACTCAATGAGAACTTTTAGGACTTCAAACCCAGGAGACAGCATCTCAAGTGAGCCTGAGAGATCTGCTCCGAGGAGGCAAGGGGAAGAACCAGGTTACACAGATGTTTTGTAAGAAGGGGCAGGTGGTCTGAACATCACAAGATTATTGCTAATTAAAGAAAACCAGATATCCCAAGGTAAGGAATTCAGCACTTTCCTGTGTGGGGGAAGATGCGAGAGTCTGGGCTCACTGAACTCATTCCTTCTCGGCTCCCCTGGGCCAGGATCCTGTGTCCTTTCACGTCCTGAGTTCCCCCGGGCCTCACTGTGGGGATTGGCTGCGGTCTGACGGCTGTGAGATTGTAGCTACTTTTCTCGTTTCCCAGAGCCCCAAGGCCCCAAGGCCCCACTGGAGAGCTGCAATCACTGATGACTGTGACGTCCTTATTCACTGATATGAGCAAAACATCACCGTTAACGAGATTCCTGCTGCCGCCACTCCCCCTTGCCCTGCTCTGAGTAGAGGACTACCGTATCTGACCTAGAGTCTTCCAAGGGCAATGCCGTGGTTTCTGCTCCCTTACATAATCTCTGTGCTCCTTCACACCAAGCAAGGAAACTGCTAGAGTCCGCTTTGACACACTCGAAGGGCCAACAGGTACTAGGGTGGGTCTGGCCACCATTCCTTTCCCAGGCTCACACACTAATGTTCGTTCTTGAATTGTTTCTGCATGCCTTCCCTTTTCATCTCTTTCTCTCAAGATGACATGAAGTAACCAAGGTTTTCTAAGAATCTCTCACTATCAGCTCTGGTGGCAACAGATGGTTGGACTGGGGGTTGACCTGTGGTTCTGCAATTCACCAAGTTTCCAGCTGGGGAAGGAGGTGTCAGTCTCTTCTTGTGTTCAGTTCAGTTCAGTCACTCAGACACGTCCAACTTTTTGCGACCCCATGGACTGCAGCACCTCAGGCCTCCCTGTCCATCACCAACTCCCGGAGTTTACTCAAACCCATGTTCATTGAGTCGGTGATGCCATCCAACCATCTCATCCTCTGTCATCCCCTTCTCCCACCTTCAATCTTTCCCAGCATCAGGATCTTTTCAAGTGAGTCAGTTCTTTGCATCAGGTGGCCAAAGTATTGGAGTTTCAGCTTTAGCATCAGTCCTTCCAATGAATATTCAGGATTTATCTCCTTTAGGGTGAACTGGTTGGATCTCCTTACAGTCCAAGAGACTCTCAAGAGTCTTCTCCAACACCACAGTTCAAAAGCATCAATTCTTTGGTGCTCAGCTTTCTTTATAGCTCAACTCTCACATCCATACATGACTACTGGAAAAACCACAGCTTTGACTAGACAGACCTTTGTTGGCAAAGTAATGTCTCTGCTTTTTAATAAGCTGTCTAGGTTAGTCATAACTTTTCTTCCAAGGAGCAAGCATCTTTTAACTTCATGGCTGCAGTTACCATCTGCAGTAATTTTGGAGCCCAAAAAAATAAAATCTGTCACTATTTCCACTGTTTCCCCATCTATTTGCCATGAAGTATAGGCACAACATTTTCTGAAACCCCATCCTCTGGAACCCCATTCCCATTCATTTAAATTCTGGAGGTGAGAGAATTACCTCATGGGAAGAAATGGGAAAGGCATTACCTCCTACAGAGAGAATAATAGATTTCCCTCTCCATTTTGTCAATAATCTCCTTATAATAGCTTGTTTGCTAGGTGATGACTGTGGGTAATAGGGTCTATTTAGCTGCCTCTCAGTAAGCTCTGGGGGAATTAATAGGTCCTGGTGTTGACAGTTCTCTTTAGACTGTGGCACATTAATGCCTCTCATTTTCAGATGAAGCCTTAAGGCAACAGTAAGAATCTTAATATCAACAGTAAAACTTAATATCTTGTTCCACAATCAATAGTTCAGCTGGCCTTCTATCACAGAGTCCAATATATGATAACAAAAGTTGATTTAAGTTTCACTTTGCTTGTCTGTTGTGAAAACTCTCAAAACCTTAAATAAGTACAGAGGTACATACTTGGTTAGAAGTCTGGAGAAAGTCAGTACAGAATGTGATAATACAAAATAAACAAATTACTCTCCTGCACAAAATGTGTACAATCTGACCAAAAAAAAAAAAAAAAGAGTATCTTCTTTTAGAACCTGATCTGGTTTCCAAGAAGTAGGACTGACACTGTGAGGGAGGTGGGGAACAATACAGCCAGAGAAGAAGGACAGAGTGGAAGGGGGCGGGGAGAGAGAGAGACTCTGAGAACACAGTAAGACACTCCTTGGTTTCATTCTTGGCTCCCATGGATACTGCCGAGAAGGAGCACTGTGGGCCCATCAAGGGGAGGGCTGGAGGCTGGCAGGCTCCCTTAACTCATGGAGCTACTTCAGGCTCCGGGATTGGTGCCCACATTCAGGGACTTAGCATTCCTGATGAGGGAGGTGGCATGGAAGAGTGCTTTCAAGTGTGTTCAACATTCTCCCCACAACCCTCTCCAAAGTTCCCACTCACCTCCCCACCTCCCCAACCCCAAGCTCCTACATTTATTGAAGAAAAACAGCCTCATTTTCAAAACTCAGCCGGGCATAGCAAAAGAAGCAGGCAGCATTCTCACAGTGAGAACCCTGGATTTGTAGGTAAGTACTGCTCATTGTGTTCTTTAATAGAAGTTTAGTCTATATTTTAGACTAAAACCAAGCTGTCTTAAAATTTCCCCTCCTGTGTCCTGACCTTATCCTCCCTGTTAATGCTAAGCTTTTTCCTGTGTTATTATCACCAAAGCTTTATTAAGAGTAATCCATTTGTATCCTGGGCACATATTGTGCATTTAGCTCTGAGACGCACATTGAGAAGGAAGCAAAGAGGAGGAAAGATGTGTCCCTGCCTATTACTGCAACACAGCCAGAGGAGGAAGATAAGCTCCTTTCAGCGGCCCAGACAACTTGTTCTGGATGCCCGTACTGTTCTGTAACCAACAGATCCCACTCTCCTCACCTTTGGAAATGTTGATTGTTCAGATTTGACATGCACCGTTTGACTCCAAATAAGTCAGTGGTAAAGAATCTGCCTGCCAATGCAGGAGACACAAGAGATTCAGGTTTGATCCCTGGGTCAGGAAGATCCCCTGAAATAAGGAAATGGCAACCCACCCCAGTATTCTTGCCTGGAGAATCCCATGGACAGAGGAGCCTGGCAGGTTACAGTCCATGGTGTCACAGAGTCGGACATGACTTAGCGGCTATACAACAACATTAGACTCCAGAGTTGTAAATCTAAAAGTTCTTTGAAAGCAGGAATTGTGTCTCATTCACCACCACCCTCAGCCCTCAGCATAGCACCTGACACATGATAGTATTACAGGCCGCATGATGGCTTACATCTGTAAAGTGTTTTTATAATTTTTACCCTAAAATGTATTCATGTACTTTTCACTTGATCTTTGTAGCAACCTGATTGGGGGTTATATACAAAGCTTATAATCTATCACTCTTTTATTGGCAAGGAGACTAAGGCTCAGAGAAATGACTTTGCCCTATATACTTCCATGTCACTCTGGAAAATCATGTTACTGTAGGGCTGATAAAGGAAATATTATCTGCCATATCAGTAAACAAAGATTGCCACAGTTATCAGAAATTGCAGTCACCGACACTAGTGAGCTGGTTAGCCCTGAGGGAACTCAGGAAGGAAAAAATATCTGCTATCTAGCAGCTATCAGATTGCAGTCACTCCACAGAGTGAGCCCTAGGGAAACTCAGAACATGAAAACACAGGATACTAGCCCCAGATAGCTGAGGTGCATAGTAAAGGAATGATTTCAGTGAGTCCAGAGTCTTGAATCTTCCCATACAAAGAAAAGCGCTAAATTCTTTAACTTAAGATATCTGGTTTTCTTTTGTTAACAGTCATCTTTTGTTCCCACCACCTGCCCTTTGTTGCAAACTCCTATATACTCTAACTATATATTAGAATATATGTATATATATATATCACCTCCTCTTCGAAGCAGTTTTCTCAGGGTTACTTGAAATGCTGCCTCCCAGGCTTGAAGTTCTAAAAATTCCCGCTGAATAAAACATAACTCTCAGCTTTAAGGCTGTGAATAATTTTTTAGTTGACAGGGAAAAGTTTTCTAATAGTGTACCTTAATCTGACTAGGCAGCTATGTATTCAGAAATACTCAAGATTCAAACACTGATCTTCCAGTTAAAAGCCAGGGTCCAGGTCCCCACTTTGCTTTATCAGGTCTGACACAGTGCCTGAGAGAATCTTGTTCTATAGCCTCTAGATCATGAAGAGAATGGAGAGGCATATGGTCAGGGGACCCCTGCATAAGCACTTCGATCTGGAGAGGAAAAGCGCGAAGCAGGCTGAAGCCAGACTCAGCCAAAGCCTGCAGAGACTAGAAGACATCTGCCTGTACCACGTGAAGTCCCTGACCAGGGAGCAGAGACAGCTCCAGAAAGAACTGCAGAGGCTGCAGCAAGGTACGGCTTCGGGGACCAACAGGCAGAGCAGGCCACCTGGCCATCACTTGGCTGAGGCCAGAGTGGTACCCGCTACTGGGTGATGAGGGCCCTTTCAGGGACTGGACACTCAGTAAGAGAACTCTTGATCTCAGCTTGGATTTTAGGCTGCCCACCTTTCTCTCCCTCAATGATACAGCTCCCTGGAGCCGTGCACATGCAAACCTTCTTGAGCTAACCCTTCTCAGGCTCCCAGTCTTTCAAATGAGCTCTCTCTGGCTTAAAGCTTTGGTGTTCTACTTTCTTATATCTGGGTTGATTTGGTTTCACTTCTTTTCTATGCCTGGTCAGCAAACATTCACTGAATAACTATTAATGTGCAAGTCATCTTATGAAAAGGAAGTAAAAAAAAAAAATTCCCTGGGGTTAGTGACCGGAGAGCAGTGTGTAACAATGGCTGACCTCTGCTAGGGCTAAGCAAAGAGCACTTGGCTATTTTCAACACACCAGTCTGACAGTCGGGTCTTCCTTTCTTCTGCAGAAAGTGAATTTCTCAACTTATCCTTCTTGTACTCCAAAGTGTATTGACACTAGAACTTGCAGATTTTGCTTAGATAAGAAAATTTTGCAAAAGTAATTGCTGTGTATTGGTACTATGATTTCATTGTCTTCTTAAGCCAAAGAGCAAGTATTTCTGTCATTTCCCCAAAGAGGTGTCTTTACCCAGAAGCTGCGAGTTCACATTCTTTATAATAATTCCCTCCCATAAAACCTTCTGTTGCCAATGAATAATCCTTTCCAAATGTACACATTACTTAGAAGACTATCCAATGAACATAGACTATACAGTTTAGTAATTATAATAAGACTAACGCTACTAACCTCAAATGCCAATTTCTGGTTAGTAAGCTATTGATCTTCACAGAAGGAAGGGCTATACAATGGAATCCAGAATCTCAGATCTTCCAAAGCTGTCTACTCCATTCAGTAAAAAAAATAAGGAAATAAAACTGCCTGCTCAGTGATTGCATCTTTGTCCATTAAACTATGGTGGCTGAGAATACAGACTTTGGACCCGGACTGTCAGGGTTGAAATCCTGACTCTATCACTTACCAGCAGTGAGGCCTTGAGAAGCTCACTGGACCTGCCTCTGCCTCAGTTTTCTCCAACATAAAATGTAATTGATGTTTGTTACCTCATGGAGTCATCTGAGGATTCAGTGAGCATTTGAAACAGTACCTAAATACAAAATAAGTGCCATGTAACTGTGTGCTGTTATCAGTCAATCAGTAAAAGATTGTTACAGGATTAAAATGCTTTGACAGTTTTGTTGAAGGTTGCCATAGTTATACAATTTATAGAAACTATTTTCATTTTTCCCATAGTAAAATAATCATATTTTAATATACAGCATAGAATGGATCTATCTATCTCAGCTCTTCAAACTATAATCCCTTCTTACTTAAGGCAGGGGCAGGAGCCCTGAAAATGATGTAGCATGTTCTACAGGAAAGTCAGTTATCACAATTCAATGTAAAATCATTTAGGTCTCCACAGCTAATATATGGACACAAGGGCCAAGAGTAATATCCAGAGGTCTAGCCTACGATTTATTTCTAGCCTCCAGCTCTGGGTTTTAAAGAGGAGTAAGTGAGCAACTAACTGAACTTCTCTAGTTTCAACTTCCCTGTCTGTAACAAATGGTTAAACCAAACCAAGAAGGAGAGCTCACAGAAGGGAAAAGAGTCTTAGAAGCCATTTGGCTGAATCCCACTTCATTTCTAAAAAAGGATCCTGCAGACCAGATACCTATTCTCAAAGTGGTGTTCAAAAGATCGTGTTTGAGAGGTGGCTGTCTTTGTTGACTAGAGAGATTGCCTGACAGACGAGGGGTATGAAAAGAGTCTAGGCAGAAGGCAGAAAGCTTTGATTCAGGGGTCTCTGTCTCTATGTACTTTAGAAAGTCACATCCTCTCTGTGCCTCAGACTCCTTGACAGTAAGACTAGAGAAGAAGGAAGAAAACAATATGAATTAAGTCTCATTATTTATCAGGCACTGTATTAGGCAATACATTCCCATGATTCACTTAATGACCTTTTTACTGAGTTTCAGCTAGATGCTAGTTGGTGGATTGCTTCAAATACATATTCCCAGTCCTCATCTAGAGAGATTTGCATCAGTAGGTTAGGAATCAGGCTCAAAGTCCACATTTTTAACTGAGTTGACACGAAGGCAGATTACTCTGGGACAGGTGATTCATGGGCCAAACGTTACAAAACACTTTCACAGCAACTCCAATAGAGGCAAGAATACAAATATGAAAAGCATGGTCTGTGCCCTCAAGATGCTCACATTTGGACTAGAAGGTAACTCTGCTCACAAAAAATTATAACAGAAAATGCTAATTGCTAAATTCATTGTTTACAAAGTAGAACAGAAGCGTGGGAAGGTTCCCATGTCTAGCAAAGGGGCTCAGGCGAGATGTCCCAACAGAGGCAGGGTATGAACAGAATCTTAGAGGAGTAAGAGAATGAAGATGAGTGGAGGAGGGGTGGTGGGCGGTTTGTCATGAGAACACATGGAATGTTTCTACACACGGTAAGAACAGTGTGTACAAACGTGCATACATGAGAATGACATGCTACAAGTTGCTCAGTGCTGGAGGGGTGTAAGGGGTGATAGGAAGGGACAGGTGTAATATTTAGAGGCAAAGCAGAGCAGGCAGGGTCTCCAATCATGAATAGCTTCACAGATCTTGCAAAAGAGTTTAGATTTCACCCTATGGGGTTTGGAAACGGGGAGATTACATCTCCAAGTGAGATAAGGATCACTCTGGCAGCAAACTTTAAGGTAGACCAGATAGAAGGATTCCAGAGTTCAGACCAGGGTTTAAAGGCCTAAACTAGGGCATTAGTCAGGTAGGGAAAAAAATGAGTATATTAAGATATTTGGAAAGTGAGATTGCATCTTAAGGGGGCCGGCATTTTGAGATGTTTAGAGTACAGAATTGTCAGAGATTTATGATTAATTATATGTCCAGGGTGAAGAAAACCAGAGTGAAGAATATACTCCCTGGCACAAAGTAGGCACCCAAACATCCCTGTTAAATTAGATAACTAGATGGGGACACACACACACAGACACACACACTCAAGACAATAGAAGAGAGACCCTCAAAGGACTATCTCTTGCCTTGACTACCTCACCAAGAAGTTATTAGATGAAAGAATATTAAGAGTTTAATATAAATTAGAGGCCCTTTATCTGGTCATATTTCCTTTGCCTGGTGCCTACGAACCCCAGTGTTGGTTTAGGGAACTCATTTTGCTTAGAGCAAACCAGTGCAAGACTTTCAACTCCAAGTGACCAGCTCTTGAGATGTCTTGAAAACAAACCACGTCCTCTATAGCAGCTATGACTGCAAGATTCTGAAACATTAAGTCAAAGAGAGAAAAACCCACTTACTCACGGCCAGAAGGTGCAGCTCTTGGCGCAGGTGGGTAGGAGGTCACACAATCAAGGCGGATGTAACAACAGGACCCCGGCTCTGGGTATAGCTCACACCTAGGCATTTTGTTTTGAGAACATCATGCTTGCCAAGTAAAACATTCAGACAAAACCTCCACGGTCCCAGCCAGTTTAAACCTCTGACCTCAGTGTTTCTGAATCCTCTATAACATACTCTAGGTAAACACTGGAGAGCTGCCTTAGGTTTTTCTGTTTCCATTCCTCAGGCCAGATCAGCCGAGTGTGTAATGTAATCCAGCGGTATTCACACACGGTTTCTCTGCCCAGAGAACCAGGTTCTGGCATTCTTTTCCTTCTTCTCTTACTGTGTTAGTTTTTAGGGCTACCCTACCAAGTTGCCATTAACTAGCTGGCTTAAACAACAGGCATGTCTTCGCAGAGTTCTGGAGGTCTGCAGTCCAAAATTAGGGTCCTGGCAGAGTGGTGCCTTTGAAGGTTGGAAAAGAAGGCTCTGTTCCAGGCCTCTCTCTTTGGTTTGTATGTGGCCATCTTCTCCCTGTGTCTCTTCCCTTCACCTTCCCTCAATCTGTGTCTCTATATCCTAATTTCTCCTTATTATAATGACACCAGTCATAATGGTCAACAGCTCACCTTAATGGCCTCATCTTAACTTAATCATCTCTGTAAAGGCCCTGTCTCCAAATAAGGTTTCATTCTGAGGTGCTGGGATTAGGGCTTCTACATATGACATTTGGGAAGGATACAGTTCAACTTGTGTATGTGTGTGCTAAGTCGCTTCAGCCATGCCCGACTCTTTGCGACCCTATGGACTGTAGCCCGCCAGGCTCCTCTGTCCATGGGGTTCTCCAGGCAGGAATACTGGAGTGGGTTGCCATGCCCTTCTCCAGGGAATCTTCCCGACCTAGGGATCAAATCTGTGTCTCTTATGTCTCCTGCATTGGCAGGCAAGTTCTTTACCACTAGCACAACCTGGGAAACCCACATTTCAACTCATAGCACCTATTAATTAACTCAAAGCAGATATCATCAAGAAAAAGCTCTGCTCTTACTTTGGGAATGGAAGTCAGAAGAGACCAGAAGATGTTCTCACACTCTCATCACAGGGAGGACAGAAGCACAGAGTTCAGCAGGCTAACAAAGCTAGGTAAGAAGATGCTTACTAAGCTAATGCATATGCCATTGAGTCCTTCTTTCAGCTGACCTCTTTAAATCATCCTCCCCCTGAGAAAGTGCTGTCTTTTCCTTCTTAAGAAAAATGCTGCATTTAAAACATAACCAACAAAGACCTCCTGTATAGCACAGGGAATTCTGCTCAATGTTATATGGCAGGCTGGAAGGGAGTGGAGTTTGGGGGAGACTGGATACATGTGTATGTATGGCCAAGTGGCTTTGCTGCGCATCTGAAGCCATCACAACATTGTTAAATGGCTATACTCCAATCTCCAATACAAAAGTAAAAAGTTTACAAGAAAAAGAAAAATCATTTCCCCACATTGTTACCATCCATTCTCATCTTCATCCTCTGTTCACCCACGTTATTACCTCAGTTAATATTACACAAAAAGGAGCCAGGGTCTAATAATTTGAAAATGATAAATATTAGCTCTTCATCAGTTTTGAGAGAATGTTTTTCTTCTTATCTTCTTTCCCAGTGCACTGACAACAAATACGACTCAAGAAATATCCAAAACCAAGTCCCAGATGCCTCCTTTCCCTCACATTGGTCCCAAGGACCCCATGAAAAGTAAAAGGCAGTCACTATCTCAAAATAACAGAACTTCCCACTTCATAGAAGAGAAGCTGCAAGCCCAAGAGAAAGATTCTATAAACCCACCAAAAGGAAAAGGCTCCAATGAGAGCATCTCTCTTCTCTGTCAAAATCAAGACGTCTCCACCCGCACTGTAGACGGAGGCCCCAGTTCCAGCCCAGCTGGTGGTAGTGAACCGGCGCACGGTGATGAGACCAGATCAAATGATGCCAACGCAAGGCCAGACCTCACCACTGCGAAACAAATCTCCCTGGATCCCGTCGGAGGTGGAGGAGACTTCAAAGATAAGCCCCAAACATCAACCTACTTGGAGTTGTTTGAAAAGGCCAGAAAAGCTCACTACCTCCGGCACCGGATCCCCCCTGAGTCTGAGAGATTGCTCAGCATTGGGGAGATCTTCGGGCACAAGGAATCCTCACAGTCCAGAGCAGAAAAGGGATGTGAGAACAGGGTGAACACCTAAGTTACTTCATCTTTAATCATCCACTATATCCACACAGTCACATGTGTCATAATCACTTTAGCAACTGTAGCAAACAATACAAATATATAGATATAGATTTTGTTTTAAACCTTAGTCTTTTTTCCCTTTTATGGGAGTATAATGTTTCACTAAATGAGCAATGCTAGGATGAAAAATGGAGAGATGAATCTTCTGAAGCCATTTAAAGCAATATACGCATATTGCTAACGTTACCAAAAATATGAGTCTACATGGATGCCTAGACTTTTCCTGAAAGGTAAAATATTAAGGGTCCTGCTTACATTTGCCACCCTTTTCTTATAGGAGGTTCTTACAGTGCCACCTGCTGGCAAAACGGTGTGGCTCTTCTGTTTGTTTTAGTTTCACATGTAAAGGTAAGGATAGGAGCTCAACTGAAAATATGTACATAATACAGTCTATAAATCAAACTTTCTCTCCCATACAGTTCTCTGTTCTTTTTTGCAGCACTTTCCTTACTTTTTTTGTATCCAAATAGTTCCATTTTGGTTTTCTCATTCCCACTTTCAACCTGCTCTTATCAACCTTTTTGGATCCTAATAAAAAAAAAAATTAACAACTTATAAGAAATGTGCCCCATCTAACATTTTCTTCCAAGTAGCAAAACAATGAGGGAAGGCAGGGCCGGAGCAACAGAACTGACTGATGAATACCTGGTTTATTTACACCGGTCACGACTGGGCTGCCAGGGCTAGGAACACCAGACATGGCGAAACTCCTGTGCAAACTTCCAAGCCCTTTATTGTGTTCTTTCTCCTTGTCTATCTCCATTACAAGCACCCTCCACAGGGGTGGAGTTCTCAAAATGATTAATCCCGCTTCTGAAAGGCTCTTTTCTCTGTGCTGACCGTAACTTCAGGACAGGGCCATTACCAAGGCAGCAAGGACTTAGCCAGAGCCCAGCCCTCTCCGCCACCCCTGTTCCAAGTAAACCTCAGTCTCATGACTTTGAGAAATAAGCATTTTGCATGTTCTTCCTGGTTACCCTGCTTGTAAATCTTCATATATCTGATGGACCTAGATCTGCTGGTAGATCTACCTCCAAAATTTTTTACATTCTATTTCAATTTAGATTTCATGAATTGCAACAAAATTGTGCAATTACAAATCTTCTGCTCAGTTGCTTCGGTTGTATCCAACTCTTCGGAACCCCATGGACTGCAGCCCCCTAGGCTCCTCCGTCCATTTCCTGGGATTTCCCAAGAAAGAATACTGGAGTGGGTTGCCTTTTCCTTCTCCAAGGGATTTTTTCCTTACCCAGGGATCAAACCCACATCTTCTTCATCTCCTGTATTGCAGGTGGACTGTTTACCACTAGCACCACCAAATCTTCTACATACATTGATTTTATTCTTATCATTTCACTGGCCTAATATATTTTCCTTCTTCAGACTGAAGGATACAATACTTTTATTGATAAAACTCAACACAACCACAGGGAAGCAGCTGCAGAGGACCTTGTTGTCTAACCCATTAAATTCTATGAAAGTGAAAGTGAGGTCGCTCCGTCGTGTCGGACTCTTTGCAACCCCATGGACAGTAGCCTGCACCAGGCTCCTCCGTCCATGGGATTTTCTAGGCAAGAGTACTGGAGTGGGTTGCCATTTCCTTCTCCAGGGAATCTTCCTGACCCAGGGATCGAACCCAGGTCTCCTGCATTGTAATTGTAGACAGACGCTTTACCGTCTGAGCCACTGGAGAAGTCAGAGTAAATCCTTACTCTTTTCAAACCATTCTGAGCCCCAGGATGGCTCTCACCCAATCAGCTTAAAGTCATTCATTCATTCATACCAGAGGTCTCACCTAGTGATAGATGGGCTCCCAAAAGACATCTGAAAATATCTAGAGATACTTTGGGGGTTGTCACAATCCAAATGAGGGGGTGTTCAAAGACCCCAACCCACATACCGCTGCATTAAATCTTTGTAAAACCCTCTCAGGTAGGAAGTCAATGAGATAATTTCTCCCATTTTACAGACAAAAAAAAACTGAGGCTCACAATAACTAAAGTGACTGTCTCTATACCTGAATGTGCATGAGGAGCAAAGGCCAGAATACTGCTCTCCTGTACTATCCTTCTCTCTCAAAGAGAAGGGGGCATAAACACAGCGCCCAAAGGCTTACGCCCTCATTTTCAGCTGCAAAATATGCTTCAAACCTGTGAACTACAATGTTTAACAATAAAAATTAGAAAGAGATGGTAAGGAAAATTCATGCTTCCATTTTAAGGGAACATGACATTTTTTTTTTACATACATTCATTTATTCAGAGATGTATTGAGGAGAGATGATGTCTTCTCCATTTACTCCCCCATGAGGAAGTCTATCTGCTGCTGCTAAGTCACTTCGATCATCTCCAACTCTTTGTGACTCCAAGGACTATAGCCTGTCAGGCTTTTCTGTCCATTGGATTCTCCAGGCAAGAATACTGGAGTGGGTTGCCATGCCCTCCTCCAGGAGATCTTCCCAACCCAGGGGTCGAACCTGAGTCTTATGTCTCCTGCATTGACTGTCAGGCTGTTTGCCACTAGCACCACCTGGGAAGCCCAAGGAAGTCTAAAAATGGTTTATAAAATGGGCTTTCACATCGTTACCTGAATCCATCCAGTGGAGAGGGAATTCACTTTTCACCTGGGAGCTGAGGCATCCAAGAACTCTCAGAGGTGGTGTCTCAGCCTCTCATCCAGGGTCCCAAGGTTCTGAAGGCAGCTGATGGGGAGGGACTCTGAAGGTTCCCACGATCCTCAGTGTGGGGTACAATAGGGTAAGTTGCAACCAGTAACACTGGAGGGACTAGCTCCTCTGAAGGAGAGACAGCCCTGAAGGCAAAGCCCAGGGAGTCATATTTGAGAGAGTTTTGCCTCGGCACCAAAAGCACTAGGGCAATGGAAGCCGAGGTCCAGTCTAAACAGAAGCCAACAACCCTGCCTCACCAACAACAGCCAGCACAGCAAGGAACCACTGCCCTAAAGAGGGCAGTCCCAGATGTGTGGACTGTTCCCAGAGCCAACGCTTTCCCTCACCCCATCCTCACGGGGCAGAATTGAGAGAGGGGAGCCTGAGGCAAGCTGCAATGGAGCAGGAGCTCCACAGGGGTAGAGAAGGAAGGCTTTAGACCACGCAGAGGTTATAAATAATAATACCTGAATGTGGTGGAAAGTGTATCTACCAGAGGAATCGGGTGGAGAGGGAGGTGGGAGGGGGGATCGGGATGGGGAATACGTGTAACTCTATGGCTGATTCATATCAATGTATGACAAAACCCACTGAAATGTTGTGAAGTAATTAGCCTCCAACTAATAAAAAAAAAAAAAAAAACTGAAAGGACTGGATGTAATTGGAGCAGACTGAGATGGTATTAAACAAAGTTGATAGCAGTTACTGGGAGAAAAATAGTACCCACCCCATGTTTTATCCCTCACCAGGTTGAGAGTTCTCAGTTTTATCTGCATGGAGAGGCATTGCCCCAAGAAACATTTACAGTAAGCTCTTACGCACAAACTTTGAAGTTGCAAGCTTTCAAAGATGTAGGTGTGAATGTGCATCTCATTCCAGCAAGGAACCAGAACCTCTGCCATCAGCGTCAGACAGGAGTGACATTACGGCTTGCCCTCCATCTCCTATTGCTGACGATCCTTCAGCTCTACCATCTCCCACCTCTTCATCCTCCTCCAGTCAGTAACTCTTCCGGCCTGTTCACTCGATGCCAGCCCCTGTATGCCAGCTATTGTACTGTACTACTGCACTTTTCAGGGTATCGGGATGTAATACTAAAAATGTTTGTTTTGTGTGTGTGTGTGTGTGTTTATATATTATTTCTGTGAAAAGCATTACAAGCCTATCACAGGATAGCCCTATATAGCTGATGTATTATATGGGTACCTACGCTAACTCTGTTAGGCTTACGAATAAATTGGACTTAGGAATGTGCTCTCAGAATGGGACTCATTCACGTGTAGGGGACTTACTCTACTAGAGTCCCACCTCAGAGATATTTCAGTTTTGGTTTCAAGCTACCACAATAAATCAAATATCAAAATAAAGTGAGTCACATACATTTTTTGGTTTCCTAGTACATATAAAAGTTACATTTATACTATTTACAGTCTATTAAGAGAATCCCATGGACAGAGGAGCCTGGTGGGCTACAGTCCATGGAGTCGCAAACAGTCAGACGCAACTGAGCAACTTCATTTTCATGTTCAAGAGTACAATAGCATTCTGTCTTTAAAACAGTACATGCCTTAATCTTAAAATATTTTATTGTTAAAAAATATCAAGACTATTGCAATAGCAATGTCAAAGATCACTGATAACAGACTACCATAACCAGTACAATAATAATGGAAAAGTTTGAAATATTATGAGAGTTGACAACATTTGTCACAGACAGGAAGTAAGCAAATGACTTGCTCAACGCAGGGTTGACACAAACTTCAGTTTGTACAAGTGCAATGTCTGTAAAGCACGGTACAATGAAGCGCAATAAAATGAGGCAGTATCTGTACAAAGAACACAGGCATTCATCACATGGTCCTCATCTCAAATGTGGCTTGAGATACGGCCTACTTGAGATTTATAGAAGGAAAGATTTTACCTAATTATATGTGATATGAACTATACCCCAGTTTTCCCAGCTTCCCACCGTTTGTTGTTGTCCATGTGTTGCTGCTCTGTGTCCTAATAATAGGCATTAATCAATTAGAAACTGTAGATGATTGTTTGAAGTGTTCAATTAGGGCAATTACTTTGAAGTGTTCAAGCTTAATTCCATTAAAAAGGTACCATGAAACTGGTAATAAAGAAACATTTTTGGTAAAAGAAAACTACATAATAAATATACACAAACTTCAAACAATTTAATACATGTTGTTTGGAGTCAGAACCAATACCGGCATGAACTTGCTCAACTCAAAATTATTAGTAGTAAAATATTATTCCAAAAGTTTGTGATAAGGAGAAAATATGCAAACTATATAAGTAAAAGTCACTCACTCATGTCCGACTCTTTGCAACCCCATGGACTGTAGCCTGTCAGGCTCCTCTATCCATGGGATTCTCCAGGCAAGAACAGTGGAGTGGGTTGCCATTGCCTTCTCTGGGGATCTTCCTGACCCAGGGATCAAACCCAGGTCTCCCACATTGCAGGTGGATTCTTAACCGTCTGAGCCCCCAGGGAAGCCTATTTAATTATGCAATTCATGACTGGGAGATTTTGCTCAGGACTATTTGTTCATATCAAGGCAAAAGGAATGAGACAAAGGTCATGGACAATGTGTTCAAAAGCAAAGCCCAAAACCTAGAACTGCCAAACTGACTGAAATGTCTTACAGTGGGGGGGAGAGCAGCAGAAGCGGACGAATATGTGCCTGCAGAGCCGTCGTTGAGTCCTCAGCCTAGTTCCTTCTTAGCTTGAGCTCCAGCAAACAGGATAGCATAAACAGAATGATTAATGATTCCAATAATTATTTTAATCTTTTTGCATAGATAATTTTTTCTAATTGAAGTATCGTTAATGTATAGTGTTATGCTAGTTTGAAGTGTGCAACAAAGTGATTCATTTATACACACACACACATATATTTATACATACATATATTCTTTTTCAGATTCTTTGCCATCATAGATTACAAGAGATTGAGTATACTTCTCTGTGCTATAGAGTAGGTCTTTGTTATTTACCTATTTTATTTATAGTAGTAAGTTTATATTAATTCCAAACTCCTATTTTATCCCCCACTTTTCCCTTTGGTAATCATAAATTTGTTTTCTATGTGAATCTATTTCTAGTTTGTATTGGGTTGGCCAAAGAATTCGTTCGTTTTCTTGTACAATGGTACTGAACAGCCCAAACAAACTTTTTGGCCAACCCAATAAACAAGTTCCTTTGTATCATTTTATCTTTAGATTCCACAAAACAAATGATATCATATGATATTTGTCTTTCTCTGACTTATTTCACTTAGTATGATAGTCTCTAGGCCCATCTGTGTTGCTGCAAGTGGCATTATTTCATTCTTTTCTTTTCTTTAAAATTGTTGAATTGAAGGATAATTGCTTTACAGAATTTTGTGATTTTCTGTCATACATCAATAAGAATCAGCCATAGGTACACACATGTCCCCTCCCTCCCATCTCCCTCCCCCTTCACCCTTCAGCCTGTCACAGAGCCCCTGTTTGTGTTCCCTGAGTAAATTCCCATTGGTTATGTAGTTTACATATGGAAACTACTCAAAAACTGTGTGAGTTTGTACCCTCTAAAGAAAAGGAGGGAAACCCTTTAAGAAAAATATCTTTCCTATATGAATGTTTATACATATTTTATAAACGTCTATTGGATCTTTTATTTAATAATACTAAAATAATATAATCCTGCAATTCCACTCCTGGGCATATATCCAGAGAAAATGCTACTTCAAAAAGATACATGTAACATGGATATTTCATTCTTTTTTAATGGCTGAATAGTGGCTCAGCTGGTAAAGAACCTGCCTGCAATGCGGGAGACCTGGGTTCGATCCCTGGGTTGGGAAGATCCCCTGGAGAAGGGAAAAGCTACCCACTCCAGTATTCTGGTCTAGAGAATTCCATGGACTATATAGTCCATGGGGTCGTAAAGAGTCAGACACGACTGAGAGACTTTCACTTTCCACTTTCACACACTATCCCATTGTGTATATAAACTACATCTTCTTTATCCATTCATCTGTCACTGAACACAGGCTGCTTCCATGTCTTGGCTATTGTAAATAGCTGCTGCTATGAGCATTACATGTATCTATCTTTTTGAAGTAGAATTTTCTCTGGATATATGCCCAGGAGTAGAATTGCAGTAGACTTCTGTAAAATATGTATAAGCATTCATATAGGAATATTTTTCTTAAAGGGTTTCCCTCCTTTTCTTTAAAGAGTACAAACTCACACAGTTTTTGAGTAATTTCCTCAAAAACTAGCTATGAAAGAAAGGTGCCCTTATGGTCTCTGATGGTGGCTCACCGCCAGTGCTTACATCCATAATATAGCAACTCCCAGGATGTGAGTGGGGGATGATAATGTTTCAGGGAGCTCCATTTCCAGCTTAGATTTGAATGGTTGCTGTAATACGTTTTTCAAGTTCCAGCAAATTTGGTACAATTTTTCAGCAGTGTATTCATCCAGGTCCATCTGAAAATAAAAGGAAAACTAAATATAATTTGGGTCTTAAAATTAAAGGAATATTAGATTTTTTAAATATGGGTAAAGAGGCATTTAACGTATAGAAGAAGACAAAAAGTTAATGAAGGAAAGAGACTAGCAAGATAGTGTCCGACTCTTCACAACCCTATGGACTACAGCATGCCAGGCTTTCCTATCCCTCACTATCTTCCAGAATTTGCCCAAGTTCATGTCCATTGAATCAGTGATGCCATCTAACCACCTCATCCTCTGCCACCCTCTTCTCCTTCGACCTTCAATCTTTCCCAACCTCAGGATCTTTTCCAATAAGTCTGCTCTTCACATCATGTGGCCAAAGGATTGGAGCTTCAGCTGCAGCCTCAGTCCTTCCAATGAGTGTTCAAGGTTGATTTCCTTTAAGATTGACTGGTGTGATCGCCTTGCTGTCCAAGGGACTCAAGAATCTTCTTCAGCACCACAGTTGGAAAGCATCAGTTCTTCAGTGCTCTGCCTTCTTTATGGTCCAGCTCTCACAAAAAAGTCCCTGCATTAAAAACAGAACACAGACTTCAATTCTTTTTCTTTTTGGCTGCACTGTGCCACATGTGGGATCTTAGTTCCCTGCCCAGGGATGGAACCTGTGACCCTTGTAATGAAAGTGTGGAGTCTTAACTACTGGACTGCCAGGGAAGTCCAGGAAACTCGTTCTAAAATTAAGACTTATAATTATTTCAGCAGTAATAAAACGAGTGGCTTTTTTCTTCTATTGTAACAACCAATTCCCTACCGATATTCCTTCATTATAGAAAACAAAGAATGATTATTTATCCATACCTAACCTTATTCATATTCAGGAGTAATTCATATTCAGGAGAATTTCCTCTCTGAAATCTGGTTCAGAGTATTCAGAATATCTAGGTTGAAGAGTTCTATCATGCATTCCTTCTTTACCATTTCATCCTAAATATCTCTAAAAATATATAAAAAGCCTGGTTATCTTGTTTATCTTAGTCATCTTGGAGTTTTTCTGTAGGATATTGAAGATGTAAAGGCTTTAGGGATTAACCAGTTCAACCTTAGCCAGAGTTCTTCAAAACATGAGAAAATGACTGCACTTATTTTCAGGGACTTCCCACCATTGATGCTGGTTTAGAGTTGAAAAGCTTGTTCACCCTGTTGTAAACCAATGACCCTTCCTAGTGGCCAAGATAGCAGGTCCTATCAAGTCACCTTGAGAGCAGAGATAAGTTATGCGCTTATTTCCCAAAGGGTATTCCAAGAGATGTTGCTAAGGTGCTATAGGGGAAAAAAAAAAAACAAATCTGAGCTCAAAACAAATTTGGAGAAATTTGGGTTGAAAATGAAAATAAATTTCTCTACTATGGGACCTCTCTATGTCTTGAATATGCTAAGGTTATAAAGAATGTCTACAGGGAAATGGTCATGCTGAATTTTCCTAAATGAGATGATCATGAAAACTTTGTCCATAATCATCTTCAGGGAGTATGATGATTCACTAAGCACCTCTCAGAGACAATCTCTTGGAATAAAAATTAGAATAAGATGAACTTTTTATCTCATAAAGTTCAAGTAGTCAGCTAAAATCTTACAAAGTCCAGAAGACAATATCAGGAATGTCATTTTTCTTAGAGGGCATTTTCCTCACAAGTTGCCAAAGTACTCATATACACACACTCACACATGTGCATACATAAACACACAAATGTGGCTACAGCCTTACAAAAGTTCATGGGTTAAAATGACAGACATAAGAAGTGAGGAAATATTTGTGGTTGTTCAGTTGCTTTATATGTATTGTATGTGTTATTAAAGGGTAATATTTGCTTCATTTAACACAGGAGAAATCTGAAGTTTAGAGATCTGAATGCATCTGGATCCTGCATGGAAAAGTACAAAGTGGGAGACTGAGGCTACTACTATCAAGCTCCAAAACCCCTGTTTTCCCCACTACATTATAGTACCTTCCTTACTTCCATCCAAAAGTCCAATAACAATGACAGTAATACAAGTTACTAATGCCAAGCACTATTCTAGGAGCTCCAGTACAGTCCCTGGCCTTGAGGAGTTTTTGTCTGGTGGAATTAAATAGACCCAAAGACAAATTCAATTAAAATTGATGTTGCAGTCACAATTGTTGTCTATTCCCTAACACCTATTCTACCACCACAAACCAAACAAAACCAATGAAGGCAATTTTATTCTGCTTGCCAATGACTCATTCAGGAAAGGACATGTGACTCAATGCTTGCCAATTCACATGAAGAGAAGTCAACCATGGCTTCTGGGAAAAGTATTCTTATTCTCAAGAAATCAACACAGAGAAAAGAATTGCTTTCATCCTCTATGCACTGTCATATCTGGATGTGGTTCCTTGAATTGCTTGCCATCATCTTGTTGCATGCAGAGGGAGAGATGAGCAGGAGATGGAGCTGGAGAAGTAGATAGCAATCGGATTTTCATAAAGGGCTTGATAGTTATGGTGACTATATAATTTAACATCCAAATTGGAATACTTTTGAGAGTAAAAAGTGATGCTACTCATAAATAAGCCAGGATAACAGGAATAAACAAATCGACTTACATATCATGCTAAGGAGTGTGGATTTTTCTGGGTCTGGCTACTTTGTGAGTTTTAAAGAAAGACTGTAGCCATCTGTATTTTAGATATATCTTTCTGGCCACAATGGAAAGAAGGAATTCGTGGGGACAGGACTAGAATCACTGGATAAAAACAGATGGCATGGTCAATTTGAGGGATTAAATAAGGGAAGATAGTGAAGATATGCAGATGACACCACCCTTATGGCAGAAAGTGAAGAAAAACTAAAGAGCCTCTTGTTGAAAGTGAAAGAGGAGAGTGAAAATGTTGGCTTAAAGCTCAACATTCAGAAAACTAAGATCATGGCATCCAGTCCCATCACTTCACGGGAAATAGATGAGGAAACAATGGAAACAGTGGCTGATTTTATTTTGGGGACTCCAAAATCACTGCAAATGGTGATTGCAGTCATGAAATTAAAAGGTGCTTACTCCTTGGAAGGAAAACTATGACCAACCTAGACAGCATATTAAAAAGCAGAGACATTACTTTGCCAACAAAGGTCCATCTAGTCAAGGCTATGGTTTTTCCAATAGTCATGTATGGATGTGAGATTTGGTCAATAAAGAAAGCTGAGCACTGAAGAACTGATGCTTTTGAACTGTGGTGTTGGAGAATACTCTTGAGAGTCCCTTGGACTGCAAGGAGATCCAACCAGTCCATCCTAAAGGAGATCAGTCCTGTGTGTTCATTGGAAGGACTGATGCTGAAGCTGAAACTCCAATATTTGGGCCACCTGATGTGAAGAACTGACTCACTGGAAAAGACCCTGATGCTGGGAAACGTTGAGGGCAGGAGGAGAAGGGGACGACAGAGGATGAGATGGTTGGATGGCATCACCGAGTCAATGGACATGAGTTTGGGTGGACTCTGGGAGTTGGTGAGGGACAGGGAGGCCTGATGTGCTGCAGTTCATGGGGTCGCAAAGAGTCAGACATGACTGAGTAACTGAACTGACTGACTGACTGAGTGAAGATAAAGTAAAGGGGTATATTTGAAAACTGCTAAAGAGGTAAAGAATTTTAAGAGGACCTGGTGACCGATTAGGTCTGAAGGGAGAAGGTAAGATGGGATCTGAGAGGGATTCAGGTTCCTGGGTTGCACATCTGTCAGAAAGATGGTGCCATTTCCCAGGACTGGGATGCACAGAAAGCATAGTCTTCACCTCATCCTGGGAACATTGAGGCCACTGAAAATCTAAGACTGGGGGAGGCTAGGCTTAGCAGGCTTGTGCATGAGATGCCGTCTTGATGGGGATCATGGTGAGTTGGAGGTGCAGGAGATTGTTAGCTCTCCTCTCAATCTCTAGCAAAGATTAAGAATAAGAGAAAAATTTGAGGGAGAAGAGTCAGTTAGTGGACACAGGTCCAGTAGAGATTGTCTGTCAACAAGAAGGAAGTGAGGGCCACATATAATAATTTTTCTGAGCACAGAACCTGTTAAGAGGCAAAACCTCACCCTTGTCAGTGGGAGCCCCTTCATGCCTAGGTTCTAGATCACAGCCATGCTGTAGCTCTAGTCCAATCATTCCCTTTCTGCCAATCGTTTCTCTCTCCCTCATTTTATCACCTTACTAATATTTTATCAGTTTTAATATAATTAAGGGGGCTGATTTTTATTGAGCATTTCAGTTACACAGCTAAGATAATATTTGTGATGTGGTGATTGCAAGCCAGGGAATAAAACATCCACTGTCCTATTGTTTGCGAATTCATTCATCCATCCAACAAACATCTTAATTGACCACAATTAAGTGACAGGCGTTGTCCTTTTTGTTCCAGAGAACAGAAAGCAAGGCATGGATGGCCAACTTCCTGGCTATTTATTCATGCCTGTGAATTGAATCCAATTAAGGGCATCTGATAGTCTAATTTGTCAAGAAAACACAGCCACTTTCTATACCCTCCCACTTGCCCTCGATGACTTCATCATATACCTCTACAAGAGCCAAAAGAACTAAAAATGAGAAAGCATACCTGAAGCAAGCTCTGTGACCAAGTTAAAATAACAATACTTTCTGTAGGTTAAAAATGAGTTTTTTCTTGTTATAAGCATTTTTTGCAGAAGAGTGTCCTCAGTCTTAGATTTTTTTCTGTGCTGCATCCTCAGTGCCTTCAAAACAGTGGTATTTATTACACACTTATAGCTTGTAATGATCTAAGTGAGTGGCTTTAGGATGAAAAATATTTAATTCTTAAAAAGTAGTTAATCTCTTAAGGGAAAGCGACTTTTGGTTAACACAGAGCTCGCCTTTATTTGGTCATTCATTCAATGCATATTTATTGTGTACTCTATCCAAAGTCCCTGTCCCAGGTGTTGGGAACATGGAAAATGTACATATAAAACATTCCCTCTTGGAGCATTTACTCTGTCAGGGGATCCCAACAACAAGAAAGTAATTGTTCTATTAATTTGTAATCACAGCTATGACGACGTTAGAAAGAAGCAGAGGTGCCTAGAAGAGAGAGCAGGGCCTCATCTGGAGAGTCGAGGACGGCTTCTGGAGGACAGACGGGAAGGAGAAAGCATCCAGGGAAAATGAAGCGAGTGATGTAGAGAGTTTCCAGAAGGAAGATGAACCTGAGCAAAGGCCCTTTGAAGAGAAGTTGCATGGGGTGATGTAGACCCTAAAGAAGAGCCGTATAGCTGGAGCTTAGAGGGGGAAAGGACAGAGCTGGGAATGAGCTAAAAAGCTTTGTAGAGAAGGAGGGACCTCGCTGCTGAAAGTTTCCAGCTAAGCAACATTAAAATAACGTACTTTGGGAGAGTTGCGTAACTATATACAAGGCTTGTGATAGCACAGATATTTGGGGAGTGGATCCGGAGACTGAGACTTTTACCGGAACAGCCATACTAGAAAGAAAGTGGGAATATGCTTGACTCACACCAACTCAAGCCAAGAAGGTTCTGGCACTGTTTACCGGCAACTTACATGGAACAAAACTTACAAATCCTGTGTTCATCTGTTATTTCTTCAGGACTATACACACCTGGAAAGTAAGCCAGAGGAAGGGACTGGGATAGACTGATGAGCAGTGTCCCTCAAATTATTTAAAGGAAAAGAACTCCATGATCGCTGTTTCCTTCCCTCAAGCTCAGTGGAGTTTAAAGTAACATATCCTGTGTCTACACAAGTAAGGATCACTAATCTCCTGGGACATTGAAAACGGAATGGTAACAAACCCCTCAACCATAACTAATTCAACAAGTATTGCAGACATCATTTGGCATAGAATTATTATTATCAGTCTAGTTTCCCACATGGAATTGAAGAACAGACACATCCAAACCCAGGGTAGGCAGACAGTGAAGGGCTAAATCTTCTGCCTGCTAGAGCAGCTCATCCTATCCAAATTACTGAATAGGACAATGAACCAAATCTCTGTTACAAACTCAAACACTGATGTGAGTACAGATATACATATGCACAAGTATGCACATTTATATATGTATGAATAGAATAGAACATAAATATGCATTTCCATGGGACTTCCCAGGCAGCGGAGTGATCAAGAACCCACCTGCCAGTGCAGGAGAGGCAGGTTTGATCCCTGGGTTGGGAATATTTCCTGGAGAAGGAAATGGCAAGAATACTGGAGTGGGTTGCTAGTTCCTTCTCCAATGGATCTTCCCAATCCAGGGATCAAACCCAGGTCTCCTGCATTGTAGCCAGATTCTTTACCATCCGAACTAACTGGGAGGCCCTTGGTCTTCCCCTAAGCATGGTCAAAAAGAAGGAACATTTCAACAACAGTATGATAAAGAGAAGCCTTCATCTTCTGGTTTTTGTTAGGGATGCAGAACTGTTCCCAAAGCGTATTCATAGAGCACTTTTACCACAAGATGCTCTCAAAAAGTTGTCCAAGTTTAAATAAATTTGGGATACAGTGCAGCCTGCATCCCCATCCCAGAGTTGGGTGAGGGGCAGTGGTAACATGGTATTCGTGCAACCAAGCTGGACCCGATTGTGCCTTCCCAGGACAGACCCCACACTTCACGTCCTCTGTCTGCCTCTTATCTGTAGAAAGACTTTAGCCTCCTAGGCCTTCCCTGAGCTCCAAAGAATACGTTTAGAGAAGTGAGAAAATGTAGAAACAAAGTATAATAGGATAGCCACTAAGCAAAGTTAAGGGCTTCTAGTTCCTGCTCAAGAACTATAGATTATATTCTGAGCCACGTTTTTTGAGCTGTTCTGGAGATTCTGAAACACCCACCATGTGGAAGAAGTTAACTGTATGCTGACTTACAAGTATGAAGATCTCAGACCAGTTGAAATCAGAAGGTTGGTGATGTTGACTTCCAATGACCTCACCACCAAACAATCAGAAGAATGTCCGTGAACTGATCACATACCCCACAACCCTCTCCCTCAGCCTGTCTTTAACCAGGTCTTTTAAGGACTATCTACCTGGACTCCTTGCTCAGTTCCTTGTAGTATATGCTGTGTTTTCCTTCACCACAACCTGGTGTCAGTAGATTGGCTTCACTGCACTCAGGTGAGCAGACCCAAGTTTGGTTCAGTAACACTAGAATAGCAAAGATTTTGAGAATTTCCACAGCAAAGAAACATATTCCCATAGAAACTTCTCTTTTTTCTTTATTTTGTTCCTTCTTTTCTCTCTCTCCCTCTCCTTTTTCCTCTCATTCCTTCCTTTCCTGCTTACGTGCTTGGGTTACCAACTAACACCTCTCAGCAGCATTACATTCGTGCAGAGTATTTTAGGAAACACTTTCTCAGTTGATGTCCCCCAGGTCCCAAATCTGTATGCTTCCCAGGGTCAAGTGACCATGGTGAGGGGAGTGGGCCTACCTCAAGCTAGATGGTAAGTGCTAGGAGGCTCACGTTGTACCTGGTAGTACTTGCTGAGATATATCCCCTTGGAAAATACTGTGTGAGCCGAACAAGATTGCCAAATAAAACCCTACCAGGCTGCACCCACTGGAATTGATTGGAAAAAGTTAAAGTAAAAACTCTTAACCTTTGAAAACTCTTAAAACTTTCAGTTTACATAGAGATCTGCTATCCTCATTTCCCAAACCTAAATTGCTTTTCTATGATCCAAAGTGAATGCAGTCTTATAATTAAGACATATTTCTTATCCACCAATTGAATGATGGGCATCAGCAGCCTCCAGGTTGAAGGAGACAGAATTCCAATTGTCAGTTTGGTCATCATTGCTCCTGGGCACTCCAAAATGGAACTCAGGCCTTAAGGATACAGACAGAGGCATTGTGAGGACCTTAAGTCATCAGATTTATCCTAAGTTGTTATCATCTGCAAGATACCATCCTAAGCAAATGTTCTTTTTCAAACTGGATATCTGTTTGGTTTAATAACCATGTATATGTGTCCATTATATGAAAGGACCTTGGGGGTATAAAAGACAGCTTCCGTTTCCAGAAACTTCTGGTATAAAACCCTGACAGCTATCCATGCCTTTACCCGAGAAATGGATGTGGGTGGGCAGTGGTCCCAGTGGTATAACATTCATCATTTCTAGCTTGATGTAGGAGCTTTCAACACCAGAGAAGCCTCAAAATAAAACACTTAGCCAGGCTTTCCTCACACTACTAAATTCTGCCCCTATAATAAAAATCTGAGTCTGTACAGAATTTGAGTTGGCTTTTAGCTATTTCATGCCATATAAAGACACAACTTGATTTTTAGTGATTTATTATCCATAGCAGAATTGCTTCATTATTTCATCTAGTTTAATTTTTGGTGATTAATTTTATTATTGATCATTTATTTTTAAAACATACCTATTATTTGTAATCTTAATTACTTAGATTATCTTAATTTATTTTAATAATAGTTTTAATAATTATATATCACTGTTATATAATTAATGTGATATAATTCTTATAGTAATATGTTATATAATTATCCTGTATTTTAATAACAAATTATTTTAATCTTAATTCTTAATCTTATTTTTATTAATTTAAATGAGGAATAGAAAATGCCAGTGTGAGACGGTCCATGTTCGGCTTTTGTCCCAAATAAAAAACATCTGTGGAGGACTTGCCCCCCAGTCAGCAGTATCGAAGTCAGCTAGCCCCTAAAGAAGATCTTCTGTTGAGTTTCTTATGTGGTTAAGTAAGAAGTTCATAATATCCACCAGAGAAAGTCAGATGAATAGCCTTAGACTCAACATCACAGCCTCTGGCAACTCATTATTTATTTATTTTTAATTTATTTTAATAAACACTAATACAGAAGTAGATACTATAGCCCGTATACTGTTCTAAGCATTTTACATATTGGCTCAGAACTTTCCCCACAAAGAGTAATGAGTCCTATCCCAAGGAGAGCTGAGAGATCTGTGCTTCTACCTTATTTTCAGAACTAACACTCTATCCTTAGTTGAGGAACTTCATGAACTAAAACTCAGAGACTCTAACATATGAATTAATAGTAGACGAGAAAAGAGTAGCCAAGAAGTCACAGACTAGTGGGTTCAAACCCACCATGGGTTTAATTCAAGAAAAAAGGCAGATGATCTTGAGATTTTTTGTAAGAGGTGTGTGAACTTTTAAAATCTGCGACTCCCTTCTATGAAGCCTGACAACTAGCAATAGCATAATTCTTCAAAAGGAATTATAATATTGTATGTCACTAGAATTCAACTTTTTTAAAAAAGAAATTCTCTAGTTTAGTTCTTTCCCAGGTCCTTCCTCATCAAGAAAGCCAACAGACTCTTCAGAAAGGAATATTCTATCATTAACTTACTCTCACTTGACATGTGGGCCCAGAGGGGGAAGGGAGGATGGGACAAATTCTGAGAGTATCATTGACATATATACACTACCGTTTGTAAAAGAGATGGCTTGTGGGGAGCTGCTGGGAAGCCCAGAGAGCTCAGCTCAGCACTCTGTGATGACCTGGAGGGGTGGGAGGGAGACTCAACAGCGTCAGGATGTATGTATACATAAACTTGTATGCAGGTCAAGAAGCAAAGTTAGAACTAGACATGGAACAACAGACTGGTTCCAAATAGGGAAGGGAGTACGTCAAGGTTATATATTGTTACCCTGCTTGTTTAACTTATATGCAGAGTACATCATGAGAAATGCTGGGCTGGATGAAACACAAGCTGGAATCAAGGTTGCCAGGGAAAAATATCAGTAACCTCAGATATGCAGATGACACCACCCTTACGGCAGAAAGTGAAGAAGAACTAAAGAGCCTCTTGATGAAAGTGAAAGAGGAGAAAAAGTTGGCTTAAAACTCAACATTCAGAAAACTAAGATCATGGCATCCAGTCCCATCACTTCATGGCAAATAGATGGGCAAACAATGGAAAGAGTGACAGACTATTTTCTGGGCTCCAAAATCACTGCAGATGGTGATTGCAGCCATGAAATTAAAGGATGCTTGCTCCTTGAAAGAAAAGGTATGACCAAGCTAGACAGCATATTAAAAAGCAGAGACATTACCTTGCCAGCAAAGGTCCGTCTAGTCAAGGCTATAGTTTTTCCAGTAGTCGTATGGATGTGAGAGTTGGACTATAAAGAAAGCTGAGCACTGAAAAATTGATGCTTTTGAACTGTGATGTTGGAGAAGACTCTTGAGAGTCCCTTGGACTGCAAGGAGATCAAACCAGTCCGTCCTAAAGGAAATCAGTCCTGAATATTCATTGGAAGGACTGATGCTGAAGCTGAAACTCCCAATATTTTGGCCACCTGATGTGAAGAACTAACTCATTGGGAAAAAACCTTGATGCTGGGAAAGATTGAAGGCAGGAGAAGAAGGGGATGACAGAGGTTGAGATAGTTGGATGGCATCACCGACTCTATGGACGTGAATCTGAGTAAACTCCAGGTGTTGGTGATGGACAGGGAGGCCTGGCATGCTGCGATTCATGGGGTTGCAAAGAGTCAAACTTGACTGAGCGACTGAACTGAAAGCTGATTCATGTTGTTGTATAGCAGAAACTAATACAACATTGTTTAAAAAAAAAAAAAAAGTATTCCCCCTTGTAGATCACTGAATCTCAAACCTCCCTTGGCAACTGTGGCTTAAGTAATAGTCCAGATCCTCTCCAAAACAGAGTGGATAACATACTCTGATCTTGCCCAGCACCAGCCCAGTTTGTACAGGCTAAGCAAGCGTGATTTGTATACTAAAAAACTGACCAAGGAAGAGAGAGAAACTGAAATGAAAATGACACCACCACCACCCAACGTCCCTTCAAGCTATAGAGTCTATTATACATGCTTTTAGGAGAATGAAACCTTAAAGACTGTGGAGAAGCTGTGCTAGATAATTAGTAATACACAATATGGAGATAGATCTGAAAGGAAGATAGTCATAAAAAAAAATTAAAGCAGCAATAGGAAAATTTTAAGGTGACAATAACTGGAGGTGGGGATACTATTACAGTGTGTACCTTGAAGGGATATGCCTAGTAAAGTACACGGAGGATGAAATGCAATGAAGAGGAAGCCAACAGATTGGTCCAGGGCTGATGAGGTGCTGGAAAGGCCCAGCTCAGAGACATGAGGGTGGAAAGATTAGTCGGAATAGGTAAGTAGCTTGTGGCAGACCCAGTACTCCTGCTTTTATATCTCTCACTGGAAGGAACATCATGAGACAAAATCTAGAGAAGCATGTTAGGAAAACAAATATCTGGGCCCGAAAGCAAACATAAAATAGGGCACTAAGATCCTACAAATAGTGTTAATTCTACAAGTGGTGAAGGAAAGGGACAAAATCAAAAAATGTTAAAAGCTCAGTAGAGCTGCCTAAGAACAATAAAACCTCAAAGTAAATATAACACTACTATCATAAGTAATTCAAAGCTGATAACATGCAAACAAGGAGAAAGGGTAAAGTTTGGGAAATGCTTGGCAGAACAAGTGTTAGTTTTCACTGGGTTCCCTGAAACCAGAGTCTGGAAGTACTAAAAGCAGTTTCAGTTCAGGTATATGTCAAGGATGGTTTTCTAGCTGACGTAAATCTCTGACAAGGGGGAGACTGTACCTAGGATGACATTTACATGTATGTTGTGTGCTCAGTCATGTCCAACTCTTTGAGATCCCATGCACTGTAGCCCACCAAGTTTCTCTGTCCATGGACTTTTGCAGACAAGGATACTGGAGTGGGTTGCCATTTCCCACTCTAGGGCATCTTCCCAACCCAGGGATCGAACCTGAGTCTTTTAAGTCTCCTGCATTGGCAGACGGATTGTTAAATATTGTGCCACCTGGAACACTTACATAGACTTAAAGAAATTCCTGAGTGAGAGACAAATTCAAAGGCCACAGTGGCATCAGGCTAAAAATGTCTTTAGCCTTTTTGAGGTGGAGAAACCCTAAGAAAGAGCAAGATATCGGGACTTGGAGAAGGCCAGACTATAAGTTGTGTGCTTGGGATACACCTGCTACAAACATGTCAGTAGACAGAGCCAAGTGTGACAATGGGGATGTAAGGTGAGTGCAGAGAAAAAGAAAGTGAGCTGGTCAGTCAGGCAAGAAAAGGGGAATCTATTAGAGGGAAGAGAGAGGGTGACTGGCCCTTAAGGAGAACCAGCATCCTCCCTTTCTGACGGAGTCCTTCTTATGCCCCATAAGTGAAATTTTCTCTGAAGGGATGGTCGTGTAGCCAGAGGTCTGGAATCTGGTGGTCTCACAGCTTTGAGAAGATAGGCACCAATGAGATAACAGGATGCCATCTGGGCAATTTGGTCAGTCTCACAGATCACTGTGATTTTATTCTTCATTTTCAAGGTCAACATAACGAGCCATCTTATCAATGAGACCCCATGTGGACCCTATCAGGGGACACAGCACTTAAAGGGGGAAAGAAGTGAAAAGGTCTTACAAAAGCACAGAAGGAAAAGAGGGAATTTCAAGCAAAGACCAGGTAGGTGCCTGGCCACTGTCGTAAACTTTTTAATTTGCAAGAAGAAATGCTTCGAATGCTACTCTCTGATAAAATGTTTAGGTGCATTTCCATCCAAAAATGGTCAAATGTCTTTAATGAACTTCATGACAGGCAATTTCTTCCGGAGTTTAAGTTCCAGATAGCTGAAAGAAAGCCCAGCATCTGGTGAAGTTGAAAACCAGATTTTCTCTCTACTTTCATTTTTTTACTGTCTCTCCTCTTCTCCCCAGTTACCATCAAGTCCTCTGCTACAGTCTTTGGTGGGAAGAGCACTGTGGGTCCTGACGTTGGTTTAGGATGCCTGCTATAGGGGCCCAGGGTTTGTTTGTAGTTTCTAAAGGGTTTCAATAGGATGGAAATGATCAACCATGTCGAAACTGCTACTGTTGGGTCCAATGAGAGGAAGATCATTGCAAGCAGCCATGAAGACCATGGTTGTCAGTGATAAGAACTGTTTTGGTAGAGTGTGAAAGTGAAAGTCTGACTGGTGTGGATTTAAGAGCGGAAGAGAGGTGAGGTACTAGAGACAGAGACTAAAAGCAGGTCCAAGTTCTGCTACAAAGAAAAGCAAACAAATGGAATAGTAAGTCACTTGGGGAAATGAGGAAACAGATTTTTTTGTCTGATAGATCTTTTTTTATAAAGAAAGAAGAAACTGAAACATTCGTTCATTCCAGGGATTCCTAATTTCCTATTCCAGCCTGAAAAATATTCCAATTTTCGTAGTGCCCTTGAGACTTTGAAACCCATTTAAACAACCATGCCTAACAGCATTTCTCATAATAGAAATTGTCTTTTTATGATATTATGGCCATACCTATTCCTACTCTTCAACATCCCCACACATTTATCACCACTATTTCATAAATCAAGGACAAAACTATGCTGAAAAATAAAGACTTTCCCTCCAGTGCATATGTCTAGAATACAGAAGTCGCTCAGTCGTGTCTGACTCTTTGCTACCCCATGGAGTGTAGTCCATCAGGCTCCTCTGTCCATGGGATTCTCCAGGCAAGAATACTGGAGTGGGTTGCCATTTCCTTCTCCAGGGGATCTTCACAACCCAGGGATCAAACCCAGGTCTCCCACATGGCAGGCAGATGCTTTAACCTCTGAGCCACCAGGGAAGCCCCTAGAATACAGAAGTTATCCTGAAAAGAGGTCAGAGAAAAATGCTTTCATGTTCATCTGAAGATTAAATATGATTCTGGCATTTAATGCACAGTCTAACCTCTGAAAACTGTAAGTGCAACATAAACACGGTATTGTTAGTTATTGCTAGAAAGTCATACAAGGTTATGACCACAAGAGGGGGGGAGCAGCATTGTGCATTTCAAAGCAAGATAGCCAAGGGAATTGAATACAATCTCATCAGATTGTAGTAGGGAAGAAGCTTTGTATTCCATCACAAGTTGATCACTAAAGGCATGTTGCCTATAAACTTAAATTATATATAATGGCCCATCTCTGGGAGCCCTGCCTCCCAGGGGATGAGCATTAAGCTAAAATAGTTTAGTTTATCTCACAGGAAGCCTCCTGGCCAGGCCCACCTGTGAAAGGTTGCAGAAGGACAAAATTAACATATCCCCTCCTGGCAGGAACCAGGATTTTAGCCTCTCCCCTTTGAGTACAAATGAAGCCTGACTTCTAATTTAGGGAAGGTAGTTTTGTGACACTAACATTCTCTCAGGCTGCAGGTTTTCCGAATAAAATCGCTCTTTTTTGCCCCGTTCATCTCTCAGTTTATTAGCCTGTTGAGCAGAGAGCAGTATGATCTTGGACTCTCTAACAAATTTGGCAAAGCCAGCCAAAGGAATCACAGCTCGTGGCTAGCCAGCCCCCATCAGGGAATTTTCAGGTAAGGCCCTAGCAGCTGTTGGGACCACTTTCTTGAGGATCTTTCTTTCAGAGTTCCCTGAAGCAGCCCTGGCTGTGCCAGCTCTTGGAGCTGGAGCAAAGATTTAACGTTTGGGAGTCGACCAGCTCCGTGTAATAGGGCAAGTCGTTCTGGTGTGCAGAGCCAGAAACATTATTCCTCTCCGTTTGGAGCTTTTTTCTTTAGAATGAGCCGGCTTGTTTTGAATTTGAGTGAGATACCCCGTTGGGAGAAGAAATAATTGCTGTACTTTTACCTGATTTGTGACTAGAATTCATGTGCTCCATTTATGTTTTGTTTTGTATTTCTGTCTTTGAAAAATGAAGGTTTCAGCTACCCCAAAAGAAATCCCGCTGAGGTGCATTTGAGATAAGTGGCCTGATGACCCAGCTATGAACACATGACTGAGAGGAAAACGAAGTGTCTGGATCTCCACAAAGGGTTTAGGCAGGGTTATTCTGGGACCCCATACACCATGTTGCTATGTTAATTGTGGTCTCCTGAGTTTGGGGTATATGTAAAACTCCAAGACTAAACTTGAGGGTTCATTTACAGTTTTCTCTTTTATCCTTTGGGCATTTCATTTCATTTTGTTTTGGTACCATTTCTCCAGTTATAGCCAAGTCAGTTTTGTGATTTTTGAAACTTTTATTGATGTCAAACAGGGGAAAGGAACAGAAAAAAAAAATGTTTTTGTCTGAGAGTGGGACTTTCCCAGGGAGAAAAGTCCCACTTAGTTCCTAAAGGGACCAAAAGCCCAGCCCAGAATTCAGCACAGTTGATGCCAAGGCAGATGATTAATCAGTTTCTGCTGCTGCTGCTAAGTCACTTCAGTCGTGTCCGACTCTGTGCGACCCCATAGACGGCAGCCCACCAGGCTCCCCTGTCCCTGGGATTCTCCAGGCAAGGATAGTGGAGTGGATTGCCATTTCCTTCTCCAATGCGTGAAAGTGAAGTTGCTCAGTCGTGTCTGACTCTTAGCGACCCCATGGACTGCAGCCCACCAGGCTCCTCCGTCCATGGGATTTTCCAGGCAAGAGCACTGGAGTGGGCTGCCACTACCTTCTCCACAATGAGTTTCTACATAGGGTTTATAAGAAAGCACTGAGGAATGGTGTATTTTGAATGACTCTATGCAATCCTGCAGTTAGAGCTAGTTTGTAAAAAACAGAAAAAGAAAGCAGATAAGATTGATAAAAGTCCACTATGTGGAAGCATTTGTGCTGGTACATCAGGGACTTAAGAAAAGGAAGGGAACAAGGGTGAAGATACGTTGCTTCAAACATGATCTCCTAACGCTGAGCTGACGGTTAGGCCAGTATATCCACCCCTTCCACCCCCTCCAGTTCCTATTTAGCCCCAATTCCCAACACTGGGGCTCAGGAAGTGGTCAGACTCACCCTCCTTGTAAGGAGCAATGAGACTATTCTGTTAGATCCTGGGGCACAGCTGATCTGTATCACTATGAAGACCAAACAGGGCACCCCACTGGGGCCAGGAGCCACTCCTGGGGCAGGGCAATCTCCCTGATGCCCTTGTCCTGTAGGAAGCTTAAATGTAAGCGGCCAGCCAGCTGGAGTCTATCAATCCATACTTCTTTCTCCACCTCAGACTTATTTAGTTGGAAAGATCACAAGGCCTGCCAAGGTCCTCATCTGAGGGCCTACTCTGCCACCAGCCCCTAAGCATCAGGCCCTGCCACAGGCTCCACCAAGGAAGTAGGTGCTGGATCCCCAGTTTAATGAGATTATTGGGTCAGACTGAGGGAGCCAGCTCAACACTGAATGTAGAAAGTCAAAGGCAGCTCATGCCGCAGATCTGCCGCTGACTAATCTTCCAGCATAAGTCTGGTGAGAACTGGTCTCCAACATGGAGAAGGGCAGCCGACTCTGAACCTTGCAAACCTCTTCGATACAGCCACACACAGACCCCCCCTGAAAATCAGGGCCAGCTGGACATGACGCAGCCACAACCTGCTCTGAGGAATCGTGGGCCCAGGCGAACTCCTACGCAGACCCAAGGCTCGTGTCCTCAGCGCAGTTGCCAAGTGGATGATGTGCTCACCATCTCCACACACAACAAACCACCCGTTAGGACTGCCATTTTCCTGGGGGTGGCATTAGATTGCTGGAAGCCAAGTGGCATGAAGAGGGAAGCCACTGCTGAGGAGGGAATGATGTACTTACTGTAAGGAGGAAGGGCATTGGAGAAAAGAATCCCCTAGACTTCATAAGAAAGAAAACAAAAGAACGATGGGAGCCTTTCAGATGGTAGGAAAAGAGGAATGCGCTGATGATAAGTGAAGAAGCCCAGAGGCTCCCTTGGACTTAAGGCACCCAATTCCAAATTCCCCACAGGAGCCCCAGGTAAAATTGACAGTGGGAATTGAGCTGATGGACTGATCAACATGGGTGCAGCATACTCCATGTTAAAAACCACAGTGGCACAGAAAACATCTCAAATCATCTCCATCATGAGAATCTCTGGAGGAGTATTATACAAAATTGTTTGTTCTTAAAGAGGACCAAATAGTAGGGTTTCACTCTTTTTTTTAATTTTTAGTTGAGATATAATTCATATACCATAAATTTTTCCTTTTTAAACTGTATAATTCAAGGGTTTTGAGTGTATTCATAAAAGTCACTATTTAAATTTAGAATATTTTTGTTACCCCAAAAAGAAAACCTATACCCATTAGCAGTCATTTTCTCTTTCTCCATCCCACCAAGCTCTGGAAACCAGTATTCTACTTTCTGTCTCAATAGATTTGCCTATTTTGAACATTCCATGTAAATGGAATCATAAATATGTGGCCTTTTCAAGGTTCATCCATGTTAACAGTATGAATCATAACTTCATTCCTTTTTTATTGAAGTATAGCTGATTTACAATGCTATGTCAGATTCTGGTGTACAGCAAGGTGATTCAGTTATATACATAAATTTTTCCACTAGAATTTATTACAAGATATTGAATATGGTTCCCTCTGCTATACAGTATATCTTTGTTGTTTGTCTATTTTTTATATGGTAGTATGTAACCGATAATCTCAAATTCCTAGTTCATCCCCACTTTTTCCCCTTTGGTAACTCTGAGTTGGTTTTCCATGTTTGTCTGTCTGCTTCTGTTATGTAAACAAGTTCATTTGTATCCTATTTGAGATGCCACTGTTCCCACTGTTTCTCCATCTATTTCCCATGAAGTGATGGGACCAGATGCCATGATCTTAGTTTTCTGAATGTTGAGCTTTAAGCCAACTTTTTCACTCTCCTCTTTCACTTTCATCAAGAGGCTTTTTCATTCTTCTTCACTTTCTGCCATAAGGGTGATGTCATCTGCATATCTGAGGTTATTGATATTTCTCCCGGCAATCTTGATTCCAGCATGTGCTTCATCCAGCCCACCGTTTCTCATCATGTACTCTGCATATAAGTTAAATTAGCAGGGTGACAATATACAGCCTTGACGTACTCCTTTTCCTATTTGGAACCAGTCTGTTGTTCCATGTCCAGTTCTAACTGTTACTTCCTGACCTGCATATAGATTTCTCAAGAGGCAGGTCAGGTGGTCTGGTATGCCCATCTCTTTCAGAATTTTCCACAGTTTATTGTGATCCACACAGTCAAAGGCTTTGACATAGTCAATAAAGCAGAAATAGATGTTTTTGTGGAACTCTCTTGCTTTTTCGATGATCCAGTGGATGTTGGCAATTTGATTTCTGGTTCCTCTGCCTTTTCGAAATCCAGCTTGAACGTCTGGAAGTTCACAGTTCATGTGTCGTTGAAGCCTGGCTTGGAGAATTTTGAGAATTACTTTGCTAGCATGTGATATGAGTGCAATTGTGCCGTAGTTTGAGCATTCTTTAGGATTGCCTTTCTTTGGGATTGGAATGAAAACTGACCTTTTCCAGTCCTGTGGCCACTGCTGAGTTTTCCAAATTTGCTGGCATATTGAGTGCAGCACTTTCACAGCATCATCTTTTAGGATTTGAAATAGCTCAACTGGAATTCCATCACCTCCACTAGCTTTGTTCACAGTGATGCTTCCTAAGGCCCACTTGACTTCACATTCCAGGATGTCTGGAACAATCACACCATCGTGATTATCTGGGTCATGAACATATTTTTTGTATAGTTCTTCTGTGTATTCTTGCCACGTCTTAATATCTTCTGCTTCTCTTACCATTTCTGTCCTTTATTGAGCCCATCTTTGCATGAAATATTCCCTTGGTATCTCTAATTTTCTTAAGAGATCTCTAATCTTTCCCACTCTATTGTTTTCCTCTATTTCTTTGCACTGATCACTGAGGAAGGCTTTCTTATCTCTCCTTGCTATTCTTTGGAACTCTGCATTCAAATGGGCATATCTTCCCTTTTCTCCTTTGCTTTTGGCTTCTATTCTTTTCACATACAGTCATTTTGCTTTTTTGCATTTCTTTTTCTTGGGGATGGTCTTGATCCCTGTCTCCTGTACAATGTCACAAACCTCCATCCATACTTCATCAGGCACTCTGTCTGCCAGGTCTCGTCCCTTAAATCTATTTCTCACTTGTACTGTATAACTGTAAGGGATTTGATTTAGGTCATACCTGAATAGTTTAGTGGTTTTCCCTACTTTCTTCCATTTAAGTCTGAATTTGGCAATAAGGAGTTCATGATCTGAGCATATCAACTCTTGGTCTTGTTTTTGCTGATTGTATAGAGCTTCTCCATCTTTGGCTGCAAAGAATATAATCAATCTGATTTTGGTGTTGACCATCTGGTGATGTCCATATGTAGTCTTCTCTTGTGTTGTTGGAAGAGGGTGTTTGCTATGACAACAAACAGTGGAAACAGTGGCAGACTTAATTTTCTTGGGCTCCAAAATCACTGCAGATAGTAACTGCAACCATGAAATAAAAAGACACTTGCTCCTTGGAAGAAAAGTTATGACCAACCTAGACAGCTGCCAACAAAGGTCTGTCTAGTCAAGGCTATGGTTTTTCCAGTAGTCATGTATGGATATGAGAGTTGGACTATAAAGAAAGCTGACCAGCAAAGAATTGATGCTTCTGAACTGTGGTGTTGGAGAAGACTCTTGAAAGTCTCTTGGATTGCAAGGAGATCCAACCAGTCTATCCTAAAGGAAATCAGTCCTGAATGTTCATTGGAAGCACCGATGTTGAAGCTGAAACTCCAATACTTTGGCCACCTGATGTGAAGAACTGACTCATTGGAAAAGACCTGATGCTGGGAAAGATTGAAGGCAGGAGGAGAGGGGGATGACAGAGTATGAGATGGTTGGATGGCATCACCGACTCAATGGACATGAGTTTGAGTAAACTCCGGGAGTTGGTGACGGACAGGGAGGCCTGGCATGCTGCAGTCCATGGGGTCACAAAGAGTTGGACATGACTGAGTGACTGAACTGAACTGAGATTCCACACATGAATAATATTATATGATGTTTGTCTTTCTGTGTCTGACTTGATATATAATATCTAGGACTATCCATATTGCTGTAAATGGCATTATTTCATATTTTATAGCTGAATAATACTTTGTATATATACCACATCCTTTTTACCCATTCATTTTTCAATGGACATTCAGGTTGCTTCAATGTCTTGGCTATTGTAAATAGTGCTACTATAAAAATGGGGATGCGTGGAACTTTTCAAATTAGTGATTTTTTTCTGAATTTATGTCAGGGAGTGGGCTTGCTGGATTGTATGTAACTCTATATTTAGTTTTCTAAGGAACCTCCATACTGTTTTCCATACTGGAGTGGGTTGCCATTCCCTTCTCCATGGGATCTTCCTGACCAAGGAATAGAACCTGGGTTTTTTGCATTGCAGGCAGATTCTTTACTGTCTCAGCCACCAGGGAAGCCCGTTAAGCTCCAGTATTTTGGTTATCTGATGTAAACAGATGACTCATTGGAAAAGTCCCTGATGCTGGGAAGGATTGAGGGCAGAAGGAGAAGAGGGCGTCAGAGGATGGGATGACTGGACAGCATCACCAATGCAATGAACATAACTTGGGCAAATTCCAGGAGGTGGTGAGGGACAGGGCAGCCTGGCATGCTACAGTCCGAGGGGTCGCAAAGAGTTGGATATGACTAGGCAACTGAAAAACAACAAAATACTCTTTTCCACAGTGGCGGCACTGATTTACATTCCCAACAAAAATGTGGGGCGTGGGGGCTCCCTTCCTCCACACCTTCTCCAGCATTTATCTGTAGCATTTTAATAATTGTTATTCTGATCAGTGTGAGGTGATACTTCATTGTAGTTTTAATTTACATTTCTCTAATAACCAGTGATGTTGAACATCTTTTCAAGTGCCTATTGGCCATCTATATGGCTTTGGAGAAATATCTGTTGAGCTCTTGTGCCCATTTTTAAAATTAGGTTGGCTTTTTTTGTTGTTACTGAGTTGTATGAGCTATGTGTATATTTTGGAAATTAACCCCTTGCTGGTCACATCATTTGCAAATATTTTCTTCCAATCCATAGGTCAGTTTTACACTTTGTTTATGGTTTCCTTTGCTGTGTAAAAGCTTATAAATTTGATTAGGTTCCATTTGTCTATTTTTGCTTTATTTCTATTGCCTTAAGAGACTGACCTAAGAAAACATTAGTGTGATTTATGTCACAGAATGTTCTGCCCATGTTGTCTTCTAGGAGTTTATGATGTCATATATATTATATTTAAGTCTTTAAACCATTTTGAGTTCATTTTTGTGTATGGTAAGAAGGAGTATTCTAACTTCACTGATTTACATATGGCTGTCCTGCTTTCCCAATACCACTTGTTGAAAAACCACCTCTTCTCCATTGTATATTCTTGCCTCCATTGTCAAAGATTAATTGACCATAAGTGTCTGGGATCTATTTCTGAATTCTCTATTCTGTTCCGTCTCTGTGACACTACCATGCTGTTTTGATTACTGTAGCTTTGTAGTATTGTCTGAAATCTGGGAGAGTCATGCCCTCTAGCTTTGTTCTTTGTCCTCAGGATTTCTTTGGCAATTCTGGGTCTTCTACAGTTCCATATAAATGTTAGAATTATTTGTTTTAGTTCTGTGAGAGATGTCATGGGTAATTTGGTACAGACTGCATTAAATCTATAGACTGCTTTGGGTAGTATGGCCATTTTAACAATATTCTTCCAGTCTAAGAGCATGGGCTATCTTTCTATTTCTTTGACATATCTTCAATTTCCTTTATTAATATTTTATAGTTCACAGCATATAAGTCTTTCACTTGCTTATTCAGGTTTATTCCTAAGTATTTTTGATGCAATTTTAAAAGGGATTATTTTGCTTTCCCTCTCTATTGTTAACGTAAAGAAATGCAACTGATTTCTGTATGGTAATCTTGTATCCTGCTGAAAAGTGAAACTGAAAGTCACTCAGTCATGTCCAACTCTGAGAACCCATGGATATACTTCATGGAATTCTCCAGGCAAGAATACTGGAGTGGGTTGCCATGCCCTTCTCCAGAGGATCTTCCCAACCTGGGGATCAAACTCAGGTCTCCTGAATTACAGGGAGATTCTTTAGCATCTGAGCCACCAACCTGCTACCTCGCTGAATTTGTTTATCAATTCTAGTAAGTTTTGTGTGGAGTCTTTAGGATGTTCTCTACATGGTATGTCATTTGCATATAATGACAGATTTACCTTTTCCCTATCAATTCAAATACCTTTTATTTCTTTTTATTGTCTGATATCTGTGGCTAGAACTTCCAATACTATTTTGAATAGAAGTGGTGAGAATGGGTGTGCTTGTGCTTTAGATTTTAGGGGAAAGGCTATCAACTCTTCACCATCAAGTATTATGTTGGCTGTGGGTTTGTCATAAATAGCTTCTTATATTGAGATATGTTCCCTCTATATCCACTTTGGTAAGAGGTTTTTTTTTTTGTATCATGAATGGATATTGAATTTTATCAAATGCTTGAGGAAAAACGCTCTACATACATCAATCAACTAGAAACCGTGACTACATGCATCAGGACCACCGACTGAGTGGAGTCAGGGACAGCTCCTGCCAATCACACTTGGATCCATGCGATGTATCGATAGGATCCAGTTCTGAGAGTCCAGTTTGATTCAGATGCACATTCCCTGAGCTCCCCAGGGCTGGGCGCAGTGAGGGAAGGTGAGTTGACTGTGGTGGGATCTCAGCCCTACAGGTGATGTAACCACTGGACACAGGATCCCCCAACCTCACTGATGCACCCTTCGAGGTCCAGAAGGTGCTCACCTCCTCCCTAACGACCACAGACACCTTCCTCATTGGTGTGGTGGTTGTGAAAACTGAGCACCCAGCAGCAGGCCCACAGACCACGGTTTACTAAATAGTTCTTATTTCTTCCCCCTGGCTGATTCGGTGGCCCTATCCACAGCTCAGCCCTTCGTCCTTGTCACACCTGAACCCACAGGGCAGGTAACATGGTCTGCAGGCTGCTCTCCTCCTGCTGCCGGTTGCATCACTTCATCCTCATGCTTACTGTGCAGCCCCTGGCCCAGCGGCTGCTCTCGCAGAGACCCCAGCTTGCTGTGAGGCAGGGCACGGCCCAGGACCTGCCATTTGTCACCCTGGACTCATGTGGCTCCACACAGCTGTCCTATCACTTCCGCACACATCCTCCATCACAGGCTTGACCTATTTCTAAAGCTTTTCCCTAATATTGAATCATTGTTCCACTTGTTCTTTGAACATAAAAATCAAGCCACTCTGTCATTTGAGTTCACATTCCAATTCTTCATCTTCTTTCCCTCCGTTGCCATTACAGTTCTAGTCACATCGTCTTAGAGAATACTCCTTATTTGTCTTGATTTCATTATTTATAGGCAAAACACAAAATCTGGATTTGGATAAGGAACTGTATGTACTATCACAATAGTAATTTCAGGGTGTGGAAGAGGTCATCCACTTCAACTGCCTACACTTAAAATTGAAACTCCATAAAATATTTCAACTGATTTCTCTTTTTATCTGCTTCTTGGGGCCATCTGGCCAAATATCCACCATCAGAGGAAGTGACATCTTCAATGAAGAGGTCTGGAGAAAGAACTAAATATAAACAAATCATTTAATATCCTAGAGATTTTTCTTCTGGAGCAATACATACTGGCAAATAAAATATATATTTAAACTACTAATTCAGTACAAGGGGAATGCATTCAAAATCCTATGTACCACTTTTCTTGCCTAATCTTCCCAGAACAGTCAGTTACTGTCACAAAACCCAGGTTTCCTCTAGATCGTTCCAGAGATAGTATATGTGTGTGTGAGCAAATGAAAGCAAAATATACATATTTCACAGCATCTGTTTTTATTTACTTTAATAACATCAATCCATAAATACCAACTTATATTCTTTTTACTTCATTCTTTTCAATACTTCTATTACATTGAATACTTACTACATTTTATGGATATAATTATCTAGGACCCCGACGACTAAATAAAGTTGAGCTGAGTATAAGTTTTTTTTTTCTCTTTTGCTATTACAGGTAAAGAAACATGCTGCAATGAATGTTCTTGTCTAAAATCCCTCATCTGCAATCCCAAAGCCCAAACAGCTTAAAAAAAACTGAGTCTTCAAATTACTAGCACATTCATTTGGCACCTAAATTAACATGAGGCTATCTATACTCTATACTACTTAATGTGACTTCATAAATCTTTTTCAAACACATTACTAGGTTTGATTATAGGTAGATATTTCAGCTCCCACTAGAGTTGTTACAAAAACTACTGTACTGTGTTCAGTTCAGTTCAGTCGTGTCCGACTCTTTGCGACCCCATGAATCACAGCATGCCAGGCCTCCCTGTCCATCACCAACTCCCGGAGTTTACTCAAACTCATGCCCATCGAGTCGGTGATGCCATCCAGCCATCTCATCCTCTGTTGTCCCCTTCTCCTCCTGCCCTCAATCTTTCCCAGCATCAGGGTCTTTTCCAGTGAGTCAGCTCTTTGCATCAGGTGGCCAAAGTATTGGAGTTTCAGCTTCAATATCAGTCCTTCCAACGAACACCCAGGACTGATCTCCTTTAGGATGGACTGGTTGGGTCTCTTTGCAGCCCAAGGGACTCTCAAGAGTCTTCTCCAACACCACAGTTCAAAAGCATCAGTTCTTCAGCGCTCAGCTTTCTTCACAGTCCAACTCTCACATCCAAACATGACCACTGGAAAAACCATAGCCTTGATTAGATGGACCTTTGTTGGCAAAGTAATGTCTCTGCTTTTTAATATGCTATCTAGGTTGGTCATAACTTTACTTCCAAGGAGTAAGCGTCTTTTAATTTCATGGTTGCAGTCACCATCCGCAGTGATTTTGGAACCCAAAAAAATAAAGTCTGTCACTGTTTCCACTGTCTCCCCATCTATTTCCCATGAGATGATGGGACCAGATGCCATGATCTTAGTTTTCTGAATGTTGAGCTTTAAGCCAACTTTTTCACTCTCCTCTTTCACTTTCATCAAGAGGCTTTTCAGTTCCTTTTCACTCTCTGCCATAAGGGTGCTGTCATCTGCATATCTGAGGTTATTGATATTTCTCCCGGCAATCTTGATTCCAGCTTGTGCTTCATCCAGCCCACCGTTTCTCATCATGTACTCTGCATATAAGTTAAATAACCAGGATGACAATATACAGTTTTGACATACCCCTTTCCCTATTTGGAACCAGTCTGTTGTTCCATGTCCAGTTCTAACTGTTGCTTCCTGACCTGCATACAGATTTCTCAAGAGGCAGGTCAGGTGGTCTGGTATGCCCATCTCTTTCAGAATTTTCCACAGTTTATTGTGATCCAGACAGTCAAAGGCTTTGGCATAGTCAATAAAGCAGAAATAGATGTTTTTCTGGAACTCTCTTGCTTTTTCGATGATCCATGTTGGCAATTTGATTTCTGGTTCCTCTGCCTTTTCTAAATCCAGCTTGAACATCTGGAACTTCACAGTTTATGTATTGCTGAAGCCTGGCTTGGAGAATTTTAAGTATTACTTTGCTAGCGTGTGAGATGAGTGCAATTGTGTGGTAGTTTGAGCATTCTTTGGCATTGCCTTTCTTTGGGATTGGAATGAAAACTGACCTTTTCCAGTCCTGTGGCCACTGCTGAGTTTTCCAAATTTGCTGGCATATTGAGTGCAGCACTTTCACGGCATCATCTTTCAGGATTTGAAATAGCTCAACTGGAATTCCATCACTTGCATTAGCTTTGTTCATAGTGATGCTTCCTAAGGCCCACTTGACTTCACATTCCAGGATGTCTGGCTCTAGGTGAGTGATCACATCATCGTGATTATCACATTGTGTGCACTTATTTATTTCTGAAATCCAAGCAATTTTACATACTGAAGTACATTCAGCCCTAAGGTTTTAGATAAGTTACGGTGGCCCTGCACAGATAACTCTGTACATATTTTTGAGTTGTATCTTTAGGATAAATCTTCAAAGGTGCAATTGCTAAAGATATGTGCATTTTTAATTTTGATAGATGTTGTCAATTAGTTCTTCAAAGGAGTACATAATGTATATCACAAATAATATTACATGAAAGCACCTGTTCTTTCACATGCTGAAAAAAACCTATTTATGTTTGCTAATATGATCAGTGAAAGATGACAACTCATATTCTTTCAATTAAAGCTCAAATTCATTTATATGGGTGAGATTAAGCATCTTTAAAATTTACTATTGATTTACATACTGCATTCTTTAGCAATTAGGTTAGTTACCCCAGTGGCTTTCCATATGTGTTATAAATACTTTCCCAAATTGTTTGTGCTTTGATTTTATTTATGATAATTGTATAGAAAGTGTTAATTCTTTTGTAATTATGTTCTTCATCATTGATCTATCTGGAATTTGATGTAAGGAATTATTTGTAACAAATTGTCACAAAAATAGCAATATAAAACAATACAAATGCAGTATCTCCCAGTTTCGTAGGTCGGAAGTCCAGCATAGCTCATGTGGATTCTCTGCTCATAGGATCACAGGACTAAAATTGAGACATTAGCTGGATAAATCTTTTTCTGGAGGCTCTGGATAGAATCCAAATCCAAATTCACTTAGGCCCTTGGCATAATTTAGCTCCTTGCATGGTGGATCCAAAGTCTCAGATTCCTAGTTGTCAGGTAGGGGGCCAACCTTGGCTGGTAAAGGCCACCCATCATCTCTTGTCACATGGCCCTTTCTACAATATTGTAACTTCCTCCTTCAGAGTCCACAGGAAAGCATCTCTTGCAGCTTCATATCTCCATGACTAGATGAAAAACTAAGAGCTCCAAGAAGGCCTGAAGGCTTTGGATCAATGTCAGTTCTCTCTCCCTCCCATCATTCTTCCAACCAAACCAAGTAAGAAACCCCTAGTTGTTAATACTTGCAGAGACTTGGCACCTTTTTACTAGATAAGCTAATTTCAAGCTGCTGCAACCTGTGAACAACTGGCTGAACTGCTGAAAGTGACAGAGAAGTCAGGAGAATAGAAATTGAGATATCTAAAGAAATCATTTATTTAAGCTGTTAAATTGTTATGTATAGGACGGTTGTTACAATACTACTGTTTTATTCATATCTCTATGCTTTCATTAACTCCAATGTTTTCATCTTGATTTTTATTTTGTTTATGTAGATATTTTGATTTCTGAACACCCAGAAGAACAATCTGGGCATCATAGTTCTATCCCTATATATACAGTCATTGATCCATTCTCCTAATAATAATCTACCAGCAATCTCTGACTGGTTGTGCTTGCCTACCTGCAATGCAGGAGACACAAGAGACACAGGTTCGATTGCTGGGTCAGGAAGATCCAGTGGAGAAGGAAATGACAACCCACTCCAGTATTCTGGTCTGGGAAATCCCATGGACAGAGGAGCCTGGTGGGCTCCAATCCATGGCGTCGCAATAGTTGGACATGACTTAGCAACTAAACCACCACCACCATCTCTGACTGGTCACTTGATATTTTCTCATCCATTTCTACCCTGAAGTTTAAAATCTAGCTTTGATGCCCTTCATGTGACTGAACTATGTTGTAGATGGCCAAAAATAAAGTGAGTTAACGTTGTGTTTTGTCACTAAAACGTGTTCGAATCTTTGCGACTCTATGGACTGTAGCTCACCAGGTTCCTCTGTCCGTGGGATTTTCCAGGCAAGAATACTGGAGTGAGTTGCCATTTCCTTCTCCATGGGATCTTGTCAACCCAGGGGTCAAACCTTTATCTCCTGTGTTATCAGGTGAATTCTTTACCACTGAGTCACCTGGCAAACCTCAGAGTTACAGTCCACCACTGGAAAGCTCGATGAGGATGGGATTCAAACTCGCATGTGCAGAGCACGATGGGTTAGCAGTCCGTCACCTTAACCACTTGGCCACCTCATCAGCCCTTTATAAAAGAGAACTTCCACATCTTGAAATCATATATTAGCCTCTGTGTCCCTGTCTTTTGAAGAAAAAGGCTTTGACTTGAGTTTCACAGGCTCCCTCTGAGTCTCAAAAGGCTGGCTCAGGAGTTAATGAGTAGGAAATGTGAAAAGGTAGAAATAAGGATAGCTGTTAGGCTGGCAAACTGGTAACAATTTAGACTATAAACCAGTCACATAGCAGAATCACTGAACTCCCAGTTCCCTCAAAGACATAAAGTCCTGACATACATTCCTAAGTTGTTTTATGGGAAGTAGACCCCACCAGATGAAAACTGCTGACTGTAGGCACATAATTGTGACTTCAGACCAGTTGAAACCAGAAAGTTGATGGTGCTTGAAAATTCATCTTTTTACCAACCAATCCAAGAATTATGCACAAGCTGATTATGTGTACACTGCAGCCACGTCCCTCATACTGCCTTTAAGACTCCTTTCCTGAAAGCCTTTGGGGAGTCTGGGTGTTTTCAGCATGAGATGTCCATTCTGCTTGCTTGGTGCCCTGCAATAAATGTTGTACTGTCCTTCACCACAACCTAGTGTCAGCAGATTGGCCTTCCTGCACACAGATGGTTGGACCCAAGTTTGGTTCAGCGGTTTTTGGTGATCATGAAGGGACCTCTGTCCCAGGGGAGCACTTCACATGTGACACATCAGCCCCCAGTTGGGGGCAGCTTTCTGATTCTGTCCAGAATTTTTGTCTTAGGAGATGTCCCGAGTGCTGGCCACCGACTGGGCATCATTGGCCCAGGGCTTGCTCAGTTCTGTGGTAAAGGAAATGAGCTCCTGGTCTTGGTCTGGTCTGATCTGTAAGATATCTCTGGTAAATGGTACCTTGAGTGTGCTGATACAATGGTATACCTTCCTTCTAGTATACCACAATTGGAGATTTTCCTTTGTGGAGTGAAAGGTATAGAATGTACTCATTTGGGTTTGAGGAGAATGCTGTGTTAACTGGATTGCCCACTCTGGGCTGAGAACTTCCTTGGCCATCTGGTACACCCTGAGCAGAGACTGGGAAAAGCTCCTTAAGACTGAGGGTCATCTGGACCCTAGGCTGGTACAGTAGGTAGGATCACTTCCCTGTCACATTAGGGAACCGCAACCCTGAGGCCACTGAACACAGTTTATCCAGCCCTGGTTTGCTACTGGTAAATAGTACATTCCTAGACAGAGAAAGGTTTTTATTTAATACTGCATGAACACAATGTTCTTTAAACTCCAAATAAAAATGGCAAACCTGGACCTCATTTCCTTCAATACTTTATTGAAGTATAGTTGATTTACAACGCTGTGTTAGTTTCTAAGGTATAGCAAAGGGAGTCAGTTAAATATAAATTATATATATATAAAACTATATATATTCTTCTTTTTTTTAGACACATAAAACAATTTTGTTTTATTTTTATTATTTTTTTTTCATTTATTTTTATTAGTTGGAGGCTAATTACTCTACAATATTGCAGTGGTTTCTGTCATACATTGACATGAATCAGCCATGGATTTACATGTATTCCCCATCTCGATCCCCCCTCCCACCTCCCTCTCTACCCGATCCCTCTGGTTCTTCCCAGTGCACCAGGCCCGAGCACTTGTCTCATGCATCCAACCTGGGCTGGTGATCTGTTTCACCATAGATAATATACATGTTTTGATGCTTTTCTCTCGAAACATCCCACCCTTGCCTTCTCCCACAGAGTCTATTCTTTTCCATTATATTACCAGATATTGAATATAGTTCCCCATGCCATACAGTAGGACCTTTTTATATATCTATTTTATATATAGTAGTTTGTATCTCTGGGTCAGGAAGGTCCCCTGGAGAGGGAAATGGCAACCCACTCCAGTATTCTTGCCTGAGAAATCCTATGGACTGAGGAGACTGGCAGGCTACAGTCCATGGGGTCGCAAAGAGCCAGACATGCCTGAATGACTAAACAACAACAAAGTTTGTGTTAGCTAACCCAAATCTCCTAATTTATCCTGTCCTGGCCCTTTCCCTTCAGTAAACAGAAATTTGTTTTCTATGTCTGTGTGGCTGTTTGTTTTATAAATAAATTCATTCGTATCAAAAGAGCTAATGGTTAGGGAGGCCAGGGTCCCCTAAGCAGGAGGAGAAAATAAACTGCAAGTGTCAGACTTTTTTTTTTTCTCTCTTCTCTGTTGCTGCTAAGTCACTTCAGTCGTGTCCAACTCTGTGCGACCCCATAGACGGCAGTCCACCAGGCTCCCTTATCCTTGGGATTCTCCAGGCAGGAACACTGGAGTGGGTTGCCATTTCCTTCTCCATCTCTCTTCTCTACACAGGATTGAAGTGGGCTCCTTTGATCCTGTGTTACCATGACAACAGCTGGGTTCACCTGAAACTATTTCTCAAACCCTGAGTTGCTAGTGGCTCAGCAAACAATACATCTTACTCAGGGAAATGTTCTTAAGCTATGTTAGTGAAACCATGTATTTGCTTGGGAATCTGCCTTTCTTGAAGACTCATGTCAATTGTTTTATGGCCAGAGATGACTCCCCTTCTGCCGATTCCATCTCAGAATGCATGTGGTATGAGAGGAGCCTGGTGCAACTCTCAGTCTGAGGGGTTTGTTTTATCTATGATTCAGTTCAGTTCAGTCACTCAGTCGTGCCCGACTCTTTGTGACCCCATGAATCACAGCACGCCAGGCCTCCCTGTCCATCTCACCAACTCCCAGAGTTTACTCAAACTCATGCCCATCGAGTCGATTAGTAGTTTGCTAACAAGTACATAATGCTTTACTAAAAACTAGCAAGGGGGCACTCTTTCTGTCCCCTTCTGATGTCTATGTCAGATTTCTCTATCGCTTTACACTTTAATAAAACTTTGCTACACAAAAGTTTTATGTGTAGCATGCTACTACTCAAGGCTGAGTGATCAAGCCTTGTCTCTGGTCCCAGATCAAAATCCTCTCCTCTGGAGGCCATTCACAGTTCATGGAAGTAACCTTTCAGTATCATATTTTATATTGCACATATAAGTGATATATATGATATTTGTCTTTTTCTGACTTCTATGATAACCTCTAGGTCCATATATGTCACTGAAAATGTCATTACTTTATCCTTGTTTTAATGGATAAACAGTGTGCCATTGTGTGTGTGTGTGTGTCTGTATGTATATTTGTGTGTATACGGTAACTTTATCCATTCATTTAACAATGGACATTTAGGGGGTTTCTGTATCCTGGCCTTTGTAAATAGTACTGCAGTGAAGATTAGGGTACATGTATCTTTTTAAATGAGATTTTTTGGTCTTTTCCAGATACACAGCCAGGCATGGGATTGCTGAATCATATGGTAATTGTATCATTAGTTCTTTAAGGAACCTCCATACTGTTTTCCATAGTGGCTGCACCAATTTATTGATAAATTTTCACCAACAGTATAGGAGGGTTCCCTTTTCTTCATACCCTCCCCAGCAATTATAATTTGTAGGCTTTTAATGATGGCCATTCTGACTAGGGCTTCCCTGGTAGCTCAGCTGGTAAAGAATTTGCCTGTAATGCAGGGGACCTGGTTTGATCCCTAGGTGGGGAAGATCCCCTGGAGGAGGGCATGGCAACCCACTCCAGTATTCTTGCCTGGAGAATCCCCATGGACAGAGGAGCCTGGCGGGCTCCAGTCCATGGGGTCACAAAGAGTCAGACATGACTGAGTGACTAAGCACACAATCTGACTAGCAGGAATTGGTACATCATTGTAGTTTTGATTTTCATTTCTGTAATAATTACCAATGATGATCATCTTTTCATGTGCCTATTCTTCCCTGGTGGTTCAGTGGTAAAGAATCTGCCTGCCAATTCAAGAGATGCAGGTTTGATCCCCGGGTCTGGAAGATCCCCTGGCGAAGGAAATTGCAACCCACTCCAGTATTCTTGCCTGGAAAATCCCATGGACAGAGGAACCTGGCAGGCTACAGTCCATGGGGTCACAAAGAGTTGGATAGGACTGAGCAACTAAACAACAAATTCATCATCTGTATGTTTTCTTTGGAGAAATATCTACTTGGGTCTTCTCCCCATTTTTTTTTTTTTTTTAATTAGGCTGTTTGTATTTTCTTCTAACTGAGTTGTCTGAGCTTTTTATATTTTGGAAATTAAGCCTTTGTCAGATGCATCATTTACTAATATTTTCTCCCAGAGTGTAGGTTATCTTTTCATTTTGTTTATGGTTTCCTTTTCTGTGCAAAAGGTTATGTTTTACTAGGTCCCATGTGTCAATTTTTGCTTTCCACTACTTTGGGAGATGAGCGGAAGAAAATATTGCTACAATTTATGTCAGAAACTGTTTTGTCTATGTTCTCTTCTAGGAGTTTTATGGTGTTATGATATCTTACACACACAGTGCCACAGGGCAGTAAGTGAGTTTCATTCATTAATATGTAGAAATTTCTTTGTCGTTTAGTTTCAGATATTTTCTAATTTTCAATATTCCTTGACCAAGGAGTTTAAAAGTGGTAAAAGAGGTTTATTAATTTGTTTTCCTTTGTTTTGGTTACCTTCTTGTAAATAATCTATGGCATGGTTTGAATAATACACATTCTTTAATACCTGTTGAGACTTACTTTGACGTCTAGTTTTCTATAGGTTCATGAATTGTTATATATTAATTTGAATATATATGGTTATCCAACTAGTAAGTTATAGATGCATATTCATCAGGTCAAGCTTATTAACTCTTATCTTCCATATGCTTACTATTTTTTGCATTATTAATAAAATAAGTGATGTCTATTAAAATTATCTATTAAACTTGTGGAATTTATCAATTTATCCCTGAAATTTATACTTCTGTAAACTGCTTTTTATATTTTAAGCATTAAATGTACACATGAATTTATAGATATATAAATTCATATGTATGAATTTTTATATATATATATATATTTATATATATAAAACCTGACAGTGTTTTAACCTTGTCATTTAGCCCTTAAAAATGCTTTTGTATTTTATCTGGTATTAATATAACTAAACAAGCTTACTAACTTTTATTAATATTTGCCAAGCATATATTTTCTCATCCTTTTACTTTTGACCTTTACATAAATCATCATGTTATAGTAGTTGGCCGTGTTAAAAAAAATACTTAGCCAGCTCTAGTAATTGCTTAATTAACTAGCTTATTTATTCCATTTATATTAATCTTGATCTATCTGAATATATGCATTTTTTTAATATTCTGGTTGTTTTTTTAAAAGTTGAGGTTATAGATGTATAGTAGTTTCTGGTGTACAACATAGTGATTCATAACCTTTAAAGGCTATATTTCATTTATAGTGATTATTAAATATTGTGATAGTCTTGTACCTTATTTTATACACAGTAAAAGACTCTCTGAATCCCCTGGCCCTACCATGCCGCTCCCGCTTGTTTTCCCTCCTTGGTGACTACTGGCTTGTTCTCTGTATCTGTGAGCCTCTTTCACTACAGTGACTATTGATTTTAAGTCCACATAATAGTGATATCATATAGTATCTGTCTTTCTGACTTAGCAAAATACCCCCTCAGAGTCCATCCATGTTTTTACAAAGACAAAATTTCATTTTTTGAAGACAATATTATTCCATTGTATATATAACCACATCTTCTTTATCCATTCATCTATTGATGGACACAGGTTACTTCAGTATTTTGGCAACTGTAAATAATGCAGCTATGAACATTAGAGATGAATGTATCTTTTTGAATTAGTGTTATGGGTTTGTTTTTTAGATATTTACTCAGGAATAGAAACCCTGCATCATATGATAGCTCTCTCTTTAGATTTTTGAGAGCATTTGAATACATTTTAAAACTAATTTGGGATTTTCATTCATCTTGTTTTTTCTTAGTACCATAATCAGCTTCTCCCCCTTTCTAATTTATTATATTTTTGGATGGCTTGGGTATTCCCTTTCTTTGTGCCTCTGTTGGTATGGAAATTGCATATTTTATTTCTGTATAGTAACATTACCATTAAAAATGTAGTAAGTACATCAGATAGTTAACGTCTAAAGGGGCTATGATTTGTTTTCCATTTTAGGGAAACTGGATGAAATGACTTAGAAAATATGTAGAACTAACCTAGTGACATATCATAAATGACTTGAAATCAGAATTTAGTTCATGTTTAAAATCTCCCTTTGGGTACTTAGTGTGGAACAGAACTAAACAATAGGTTATATTGACAGCACATATGTTACAATACATTATGATGTGTGCACACATATATTAGGATATAATCTCACAATTTGGCAAGGTAAGCATCAAATATTTCTTAAAATTAAATTGAGGTATAAATTGAAGCAATTTGCCCAAAGTCATGAATTTGACTCAATGTCTGCCCAGTCCCAGAGCCCATGCTCCTCCCTCCAGACCCTCCCACTTGGCCTGATGTTGCTCCAATGTGATGACTCAACAATTCAGAAAACAGAGTAGGAAAAGTGGCAAAGATGGCACAGTAGAGAAGCTCCTGAGCTCACCTCCTCTCACGAGCACACCAAAATTACAACTATCAGCAGAGCAACCATCAGTGACAAAGACAGGACCCGCCAGAAAAGGTCTTCTGCAGCTAAAGACAGAGAAGGAACCACAGTGAGAGAGGTGGGAGAGGCGGATTTACAGTAAACTGAAATCACATGTAACATCTGGGTGGCTGACCCACAGTTGGAGGGTTATATTGCAGAGGTTCGCCCACAGCAGTAAGCGTTCTGAGACCCATGTCAGGCTCTCCAGCCCAGGCTTCTGGCACTGGGGAGATGAGCTCCCAGAGCATTTGGCTTTGTAGGCCACCAGGGTTTAACTGCAGAAGCCCCATGGGACTGAGGGAAATACACACATCACTTTTAGAGGGCACACACAAAATCCAGTGCACACTTCGGCCTAGGACAAAAGCAGTAACTTAACAGGAGCCTGAGCCAGACCTGCCTGCTGGTCTTGGAGAGCGCTGGTGAGGCGGGGACAGCTGCAGTTCATCCCAGGAAAAGACGCTGGTGGAAGCCATGCTGAGGCCCATGCGGCACATTAACAATCCTGGCATCTTGGACCGTTAACGGCAAGACCTGGCCCCCATCCAACAGCCTGTAGGTTCCAGTGCTGGGACACCTCCGGCAAAAGAACTAAATGGGCAGGGACACAGTCCCACCCATTAGGAGACAGGCTGTGTAAAGACTAAAGAGTCCACAGCAAAAATCAGGGGTAAAATATATATCAAAAACAGTAATCATGTGGGAAGGAGAATACAAATGCAAGGTATTTAAAATGCCTTTGAAATTAACATATCAGCAACTTAAACATATATAGAGAGACTGCTAACTAAAAACCTCGTCATAACTATAAACCTAAAATCTATAATATATATACAAATTAAAAAAGGATTCTAAACATAATACAAACACAAGAAAGAGGAAAAAAGATCTACAAAGACAAATCCAAAATAATGAACAAAATGGAAACAAGAACATTGATATTGATAATCACCTTAAATGTAAATAGACTAAATGTTCCAACCAAAAGACACAAACTGCCTGAATGTATACAAAACCAAGACCTGTAGCTATGCTGCCTACAAGAGACTCCCTTCCAATCTAGAGATACATACAGACTCAAAGTGATGGGATGGGAAAAGATATTCCATGCAAATGGAAATCAAAGGAAAGCTGGAGTGGCAATACTCATATCAGACAAAATAGATTTTAACATGAAGATTGTGATAAGAGACATAGATGGGCATTACATAATCATCAAGGGATCAATCCAAGAAGCATCAGTTCAGTTCAGTTCAGTCGCTCAGTCGTGTCCGACTCTTTGCGACCCCATGAATCGCAGCATGCCAGGCCTCCCTGTCCATCACCAACTCCCGGAGTTTACTCAAACTCATGCCCATCGAGTCAGTGATGCCATCCAGCCATCTCATCCTCTGTTGTCCCCTTCTCCTCCTGCCCCCAATCCCTCCCAGCATCAGGGTCTTTGCCAAATGAGTCAACTCTTTGCATGAGGTGGCCAAAGTACTGGAGTTTCAGCTTCAACATCAGTCCTTCCAACGAACACCCAGGACTGATCTCCTTTAGGATGGACTGGTTGGATCTCCTTGCAGTCCAAGGAACTCTCAAGAGTCTTCTCCAACACCACAGTTCAAAAGCATCAATTCTTCAGCGCTCAGCTTTCCTCACAGTCCAACTCTCACATCCATACTTGACCACTGGAAAAACCATAGCCTTGATTAGATGGACCTTTGTTGACAAAGTAATGTCTCTGCTTTTTAATATGCTATCTAGGTTGGTCATAACTTTCCTTCCAAGGAGTAAGCGTCTTTTAATTTCATGGCTGCAATCACCATCTGCAGTGATTTTGGAGCCCAAAAAAATAAAGTCTGACACTGTTTCCACTGTCTCCCCATCTATTTCCCATGAGGTGATGGGACCAGATGCCATGATCTTAGTTTTCTGAATGTTCAGCTTTAAGCCAACTTTTTCACTGTCCTCTTTCACTTTCATCAAGAGGCTTTTCAGTTCCTCTTCACTCTCTGCCATAAGGGTGGTGTCGTCTGTATATCTGAGGTTATTGATAGATATATCTCCCAGCAATCTTGATTCCAGCTTGTGCTTCTTCCAGCCCAGCATTTCTCATGATGTACTCTGCATATAAGTTAAATAAGCAGGATGACAATATACAGCCTTGACATACTCCTTTTCCTATTTGGAACCAGTCTGTTGTTCCATGTCCAGTTCTACCTGTTGCTTCCTGACCTGCATATAAGTTGGGCCTAATTAAACTTAAAAGCTTAAAAGCAAAGGAAACCATCAACCAACCTATAGAATAGAAAATATTTAAAAATTGTGATTGACAAGGGGTTAATTTCCAATATATACAAATGGCTTTTACAGTTCAATATTAAAACAAAATCAAACACCCCAATCAAAAAATGGACAGAAAACCCAAACAGGCATTTCTCCAAAGAAGACATATTGATGGCCGAAATGCATATGAAAAAAAACTCAACATGGTTACTTATTAGAGTAATGCAAATCAAAAGTACAATGAAGTATCACCTCACAGCAGTCAGAGTAGCCATCTTCAAAAATTCTGCAAATAGTAAGTGCTGGAGAGGGTGTGGAAAAAATGGAATCCTCCTGTGCTATCAGTGGGAATGTAAACTGGTACAGCCACTATGGAGAAGAGTGTGCAGGTTACTTAAAAAACTAAAAATAGTAGCCACATGATCCAGCAATCCCAGGCTTCCCTGGTGGCTCAGTGGGTAAAGAATCCACCTGCAATGCAGGAGACACAGGAGACACGGTTTGATTCCTGGGTTGGAAAGATCCTCTGGAGGAGGAAATGGCAACCCACTCCAATATTTTCACCTGAAAAATCCCACAGAGGAGCCGGTGGGTCCAGTCCACAGGGTTGCGAAGAGCTGGACCTGACTGAGAGACTGAACCCGACACCAGCAACCCCACTCCTGGGCATACATCTGGGGGAGGGACACTAGCTGGGAAAGATGCACGCACCCCTATGTCACAGCATCACCATGAGCCAAGACATCCTCCTGAACGTCCCCGACAGAGGAGTGGATAAAGGTGTGGTGTATAAAAAATGCCCAGCTGACTGCCACTCAGCCGTGAAAAAGGGTGAACTAACGCCATCTACAGCAACAAGGATCTAGAGAGTGTCATGAGTGCAGTGAGTCAGACAGAGAGACAAATATCACAGGATATCACTTAGATGTGTAATCTAAAAATATGATGCAATGAACTGATTTAAAACATACACACAGATTCACAGAGACAGAAAACAAACGTGATTAAGTAAGGGGATGGTGGGGGAGGGGGATTTAAATTAGCAGTTTGAGAGTAACAGATACATGCTACAAATAAACAACAGATACAAACTACAAATAAATAAAACAATTATCTACCATATGGTACAGGGAGCTATATTCAGTAACGTGTAACTATCTATAGTGGAAAAGAATCTGAAAAACTGAATATAACTGAATCACTTTGCTGTACACCTAGAAACTGTAAATCAACTATAATTTTAAAAAAAATTCCAGAAACAGAGACCACTTTCAGTCAGAGGGGATGTGGTCACTCAGTGCCTCACACAGTTATCTTTCAACCATGACACACTCGCTTATTAATCTCTAATAAATACTGTGCAGTCATCGTTCTCAAAAAATGCTCTTTATTCATTCACATATATTACCGCATTTAATTCTCACTTCATATCCATGAACAGAGAACACAGAAAGATAATTATTCCACTTCACAGACAGAAAGCTTGAGATCCACAAAAATGTACTTCTTCCCAATTAAGTGAGTAAACACAGGAGTGAAAACCAGCTCTATGCTTTCAGCTCTCTAACTTCACCCTTCTTTCTCAAAGAGAACGGAGAGTGGTCAGCTCTCATTTTCATTTATGTTTAAAGTTATTAAAAATATCTTTAGCAACAAACTTAGAGAAAGAATAACCAAAATTCCACACTTTAAAACATAGACATTATATTTACATGTAATTTTTCATATTAACTCATTCAAAATATTACTCTAACATCCCAGATGTTGGTTGAAACACCTAGGAATTTTAGCATTTTGTCTTGACATCATGCAAACTAGTCCTAACCACTTTCGACCACTACTGATACTAAGAGACATTCCACCAGTAATTATTCAATTGAAAAATCTGAGTAAATTCACTGAAACAATTTGAGTAAATGATTTTTGGTGCAGGATTACATTCACTAAAATATGTCATGGAAACAAGTTGGTCAGTAATAAATTTGTAAACTGTGGTGAAGGTCAGGCCCACTATTAACATGGACTATCTCAATATCAATAAAAGATACTTTTAAAATAAAGAGAAAATAATTCAGGTGGCCCAAATACATACACTTTTGTTACTATGATGATTAATAACATGGGCATCTGTATCAGGATTTTTAAATGTGGCATGTGGAGGAAGAAATAAGGTACAAAACCAGGGAAAACTACTTGTGAAGAACAAGGCTAAGATTGCTCCTCAGAGAATGAGTAGTAGGTCCTCCTTCTGGGGCAGGTGAAAGGAGAATCAGTATGTGTCTGTGTCATAATTACTCAAGTCAACACCTCGTCCCATGAAGCAGAGCTTGTGCTCTTGCTGGCTGAACAAACGGATACTCAGTTGGGTTCCTCTAGCACGACTTTGATGTGACATCATTCATAGAGACTGATAAAATATCAGATATTCTTTTCTCACATGCACACACACACATAATCACAGAGGTGATTCTGTGATGAAGAGACCATCAGAAATCAGTGTTTACCACAAATGCACATGATCCAGCTCAGGAGAAACTCACGCACTCCAGAATCCCCAAAAGGCACAGAATGTTTCAGAGAGCATCATTTTCAGTTCTGGTTATTGGTTTCCTGAATGGTGACCCTAATCTGCTTTTCAAGTTTCAGTAACTTTTGGTAAAATTTTTCAGCAGTGTCTTCATCTAGGTCCATCTGGAAAAGAAGCAAGATAGGCATGACTAGAAAGGAAAAATAAACAGGATTTGAATAAAAGGAATCCATTTAAATAACAGGTAAAAGAATCCAAAAAAGGCCTGGTGGGAAAGCTGCGGGGGAAGCCATGTGGGGAATGTTAGGAATCTTAACTTTTTTTTTTAATTACAGCTGATACTTAACCTCCTAGTAACTAACTTGTTTAGTAAAAGAGCTCTGATCTTAGCTGAACTCACTGCCCTGCAGATGAAAGACTAAGTCTCCAGCCTTCACTGAAGCTAATGGTACCATGGACTAAATTCTGGCCAATGAGATATAAGTGGAAGTGTGTGGTACTACCCAGAACTCTCTTTAAAGGGAATGGGGCACCCCTTTCTTTCTCCCATCTTCACACTGCTCTCCTGAACCACAAGGATGCGGGCCGTACCTCAGGGATGGCAGGGGGAACCTGGATACCTGACAATTTCCAAAGCTGCCAGGCCAGCCCAAAGCTGCCATCCTCCAAACTGCTTTACATGCAAGAAATCTTAGCTTTTATCTTGTTTTATCCACTTTACTTTACATTCTTCTGTTTTATGTAGAAAATTAATTTTAACTGATACAGTGTATGCAAAGCAGACTGCCAGCCCCCAAAGCTAAAAGGCTAAAAATTAAAGAAAACTTTAAAACATTTTGGAAAAACATTTACATTCAATCATGTTAGCATTTTTTTTTCATGTTGTAACTGGAAGAGGAATTACAGCTCTCTTTAATTCAACCCCACATTTAAACAGCAGAAAGCTGACTTCCCAAAATTAATCAAAGGTTAACAACATTCTGCAATGCATTTCCAAGAAATGCTAATAGACTCCTTCGGTTTATGAAATTAAACATTTTATCCCCTTGGTAAATCAGTCATTCCTTTGACATCAATATATGTAAGTTCAAAAATTCTCAGGACCTAAAAGTAAGCTTGTTAGTTTACAGTAGAGTTCCCAAGGTGACTTCCCAGGCGATGCTAGTGGTAAAGAACACGTCTGCCCATGCAGAAGACACAAGAGATGCTAGTTCAATCCCTGGGTCAGGAAGGTCCCCTAGAGAAGGAAATGGCAACCCACTCCAGCATTCCTGCCTGGAGAATCCCATGGACAGAGGAGCCTGGTGGGCTACAGTCCATGGGGTCTCAAAGAGTTGAGTGAAGCATGACTAAAGCAACTTAGCACAAAGTTCCCAAAGTATTTCTTGGGATGTTGTGATGCATTCTTAAATTTTAAAAGGAAAAGAAAACGTCATACAGTCAAGAACAACTTAGAAACAGCAGGATGAAACATGTCAGGCATATCTCCTAACTGTATCAACTTCTCAAAGCCTTTGCTGGCATAATGTGCATTGTGCGGGTCTCTGAAAGGGGGGGAATATAATGTGAAGCATTTCTTAAACTTACTTGGATGACAAATTGCTTTTTGCAAATCTTCTTAAGGAACTAGTATCTCACAGAATATAGTATGGAAAACACTGGAGGTTCTTAGGTTCATTTTTAGTAAACATGTACTATAGGAAGTGGAGAGCATGGTTCCCTTTAGACCTCAAGCTACTGACATATAGACAAGGTCACTGTCGAGCATGACTCTGCCTTAGCTAACTTACTTGCTTCAATCTAATTTTCCAGCAAATTTGGAAAATTCAACAGTGCCACAGGACTGGAGAAAGTCAGTTTTCATTCCAATCCCAAAGAAAGGAAATGTCAAAGAATGTTCAAACTGCCACACAATTGCACTCATCTCACACGCTAGCAAAGTAATGCTCAATAATCTCCAAGCCAGGCTTTAACGGTACGTGAACCATGAACTTCCAGATGTTCAAGCTGGATTTAGAAAAGGCAGAGGAACCAGAGACCAAATTGCCAACATCCATTGGATCATCGAAAAAGTGAGAGTTCCAGAAAAACATCTACTTCTGCTTTAGTGACTAGGCCAAAGCCTTTGACCATGTGGATCACAACAAACTGTGGAAAATTCTGAAAGAGATGGGAATACCAGACCACCTGACCTGCCTCCTGAGAAATCTGTACGCAGGTCAAGAAGCAACAGTTGGAACTAGACATGGAACAACAGATTGGTTCCAAATCTGGAAAGGAGTACATCACATTGTCACCATGCTTTTTTAACTTATATGCAGAGTACATCATGAGAAATGTTGGACTGGATGAAGCATAAGCTGGAGTCAAAATTGCCAGGAGAAATATCAGTAACCTCAGATATGCAGATGACACCACCCTTATGACAGAAAGCAAAGAAGAACTAAAGAGCCTCTTGATGAAAGTGAAAGAGGAGAGTGAAAAAGTTGGCTTAAAACAACACTCAGAAAATTAAGATCATGGCATCTGGTCCCATCACTTCGTGGCAAATAGATAGGGAAACAATGGAAACAGTGACAGACTTTATTTTTTTGGGCTCCAAAATCACTGCGGATGGTAACTGCAGCCATGAAATTAAAAGATACTTGCTCCTTGAAAGAAAAGCTATGACCAACCTAGACAGTATATTAGCAGAGACATTTGCCAACAAAGGTCCGTCTAGTCAAAGCTTTGGTTTTTCCAATAGGCATGTATGGATGTGAGAGTTGGACTATAAAGAAAGCTGAGCGCCAAAGAACTGATGCCTTTGAACTGTGGTATTGGAGAAGACTCTTGAGAGTCCCTTGGACTGCAAGGAGATTAAGCCAGTCTATCCTAAAGGAAATCAATCCTGAATATTCATTGGAAGGACTGATGCTAAAGCTGAAACTCCAATACTTTGACCACCTGATGCGAAGAACTGACTCATTTGAAAAGATCCTGATGCTGGAAATGATTAAAGGCAGGAGAAGAAGGGAACAACAGAGGATAAGATGGTTGGATAGCATCACCGACTCAATGGACATGAGTTTGAGTAAGCTCTGGAAGTTGGTGATGGACAGGGAAGCCTGGCGTACTGCAGACCATGGGGTTGCAAGGAGTTGGACACGACTGAGTGAACTGAACTGAACTGAATTTTATTTTATGCCATTGCCTCCTCACAATAAGCTAGGTAGTCAAAAATGGGAGGCTGAAATAAACCTTACTCAGGACAAAAATATAACAAAATTAATCCTTATGGGGTCAAAATAATTTTTTTCACCTTCTACTATGTAACTATGTTTAATTTCATTTTAGATAACACAGAATCTACAAAACACAGCACCCATGTTTCCAAACTCTGTACCCTGCCTCTTCAAATACCAAACTATTAAAGCTAATAATTGTCATAAGTGGAACACAAAGGGAAGCTAACTTCACTAAGAAAGATGCTTTATATTTCATTCAACTTGGGTCACATTTCTTGAGCATGTGCCATGTGCAAGGTAACCTGCAAGGAAAGAGGGTGTAATCCCCCCTTCACAAAGCTCCTTGGAGCAAGGAGCCCACTGCTGAATGAGTTCTACCCAGGACTGGCACAGGTCAAAAAAATCTAGCATGAAAGCACCTGACCCAATGTAAAAGGTCACATAAAAGCTGAGATCTTAAGAATAAATAGTAGTAATGAATCAGAAAAAAGATAGGTAAGAGCAGTTTAGGTGGAGAAAAGGTGTGCCAAGCTAAGAGGCAGGAGAGAGCAGAAGGAAATGAAAATAGGCCAGTGTGATGGCAGAGAGGGGAGACCCGCAGAAGAGAAGCTGGGCAGCTGGTAGGGTGGTCGGGAACCCAGGGACCAGCCCACCATCAGCCTCTTCAGTGAAACAAAGGAAAGAGAGTCACCTTTTTGGACGTCACATAATTGCTTCCAAAGCCAGTGGTGGCACTCAGATATTTCACCAGAGGATTGAGAGACTCAGGCTTTTGGTGGAAAAGCCAGACCTGGAAAGGAAGAGGGTGTCAATGACTCTTCTCTTCTGCCCACAGTGAGTGAGGCTGGAGGGGATTTTTAATCAGCACTTCAGAGAGCCCCAGAAATATTCTGACAACCCCCCTGAATAGCATCAGCTGACTGTGACACTGGCATGAACCACTACTATAATTTGAAGGAAGAAAGTAGAAGAGCCCACTTAATAGTATCCTTTGAAAATTTTTAAGCAAACGTTCCCATATTTAACTGACTCTTCCCTTAATCCTCAAATTAAAGCTCAGGACATGTGAACTGGAGCTCACTCCAAGAGGATACTCAGCTGACACCACAGCAAAGTACAGGTCACTGATGTAATATTTAATTTTATTAATAGATGAGTACGTACATGTACATGTACAACAATCAAAAGATGTACATGGAAGTCAAAACTCTTCCTCCCTTTCAGTTTTCTAGCCACCCAGTTCTCTCCAGAAGCAAGCACTCATGTTAGTATTCTGTATATTCTTCCAAAGAAAATGTATTTGGTTAAAAAAACAAATACATCCATTTCTCTTAGGCAAATGGAAGCAAAGTGTACACTATTCCACGCTTTACATTTTTTACTTGAACAACAGGCCTTGGAGATACTTTCAAACCAGTACATGAAAATTTCAATCTTTTTCAAAGTAGCATCCTTCTATGGATGTGCCATAATTTACATAAAGTTTCCAACTGATATAGAAGTTTTTGCCAGTTTTTGCTATTACAAACATCACTGTGATGAATGATGACTAAATCATTCAATGTAAGTTTGAGGATATCTTACATCTTAAATAAGATAAATACCAAAGATGGAATTGCTAGGTTAAACATATGTGCATTTATTATATTGAATGATATGGCCAAACAGTCCTTGACAGAGGCTGTGTCAGACTACTCTCTCCAGCAGTGCAGCAGAGTGCTCATTTCCCTAGACCCCTGCCAATACAGTATCAATACATTAAAACTTCTAATCTTTGCTAATCAGAGGTGAAAGTTTTTCATTAATTTGCATTTCTCGAAGATTAGGCATTTCTTCACATGATTAAAAGTTTCAAAACTCTCTTCATGTCCTCTGCCCATTGTTCCAATAAGTTGTTTTCCTTGATTTGTTGATGTTCCTTAACAATTAAGAAAATTTAGTAATTTTAGTAAAATTACCAGTAAATTTAGTAAATTTTAGTAAAGTTTAGTAATTAATTTACAATTAATCAAAATTGTAGTTTTGATTTGCACTTCTCTAATAATGAGCGATGTTGAGCATCTTTTCATTTGTTTGTTAGCCATCTGTATATCTTCTTTGGAGAAATGCCTGTTTAGGTCTTTTTCCCACTTTTCGATTGGGTTGTTTGTTTTTCTGGTATTGAGTTGTATGAACTGCTTGTTTCTTTTGTAAATTAATCCTTTGTTAGTTGTTTCATTTGCTATTATTTTCTCCCACCCTGAGGGTTGTCTTCTCACCTTGCTTATAGTTTCTTTTGCTGTGCAGAAGCTTTTAAATTTAATCAGGTCCCACTTGTTTCCTTTTGCTTTTATTTCTCTTACTCTAGGAGGTGGGTCATAGAGGATCTTGCTTTGATTTATGTCATCAAATGTTCTGCCTATGTTTCCCTCTATGAGTTTTATAGTTTCTGGTCTTACATTTAGGTCTTTAATCCATTTTGAGTTTATCTTTGTGTGTAGTGTTAGGAAATATTCTAATTTCATTCTTTTACATGTAGTTGCCCAGTTTTCCCAGCACCATGTACTGAAGACGCTGTCTGCCCGATTGTATTCTTGCCTCCTTTGTCAAAAATAAGGTACCCATAGGTGCATGGGTTTATTTCCAGGCTTCTATGTTGTTCCATTGGTCTATATTTCTGTTTCTGTGCCAGTACCATACTGTCTTGATGTCTGTAGCTTTGTAGTATAATCTGAAGTCAGGAAGGTTGATTCCTCCAGCTCCATTCTTCTTTCTCAAGACTGCTTTGGCTATTCGGGATCTTTTGTGTTTCCATATGAATTGTGAAACTTTTTGTTCTAGTTCTGTGAAAAATGCCATTGGTAATTTGATAGGGATCACGTTGAATCTGTAGGTCACATTTGATAGTATAGTCATTTTCACAATATTGCTTCTTCCTACTCAGGAACATGGAACCTCTCTCCATCTGTTTATGTCGTCTTTGATTTCTTTCATCAGTATCTTATAATTTTCACCAGCTAGAATGGCCATCAACAAAAAGTCTACAGACAATAAATGTTGGAGAGGGTGTGGAGAAAAGGGAATGCCCTTGCACTGTTGGTGGCAATGTAAATTGATACAGCCACTATGGAAGATGGTATGGAGGTTCCTTAAAAAAACTAGGAATAAAACCACCATATGACCCAGCAATCCCACTCCTAGGCATCTACCCTGAGAAACCTGAGGAAACATGTGAAAAAGACACATGTATCCCATTGTTCATTGCAGCACTATTTACAATAGCTAGAACATGGAAGCAACCTAGATGCCCATTGACAGATGAATGGATAAAGAAGTTGTGGTACATATACACAGTGGAGTATTACTCAGACATAAAAAGGAATGCATTTGAGTCAGTTCTGATGAGGTAGATGAACCTAGAACCTATTATACACAGTGAAGTTAGTCAGAAAGAGAAAGATAACTATCATATTCTAATGCACATATACAGAATCTGGGAAATGGTTCTGAAGAATTTATTTACAGGGCAGCAGTGGAGAAACAGACATAGAGAATAGACTTACGGACATGGGGAGAGGGGAGCAGAGGGTGAGAGGGATGGAGAGAGTGAGATGGAAATTTCCATTACCATATGTAAGATAGATAGCCAACGGGAATTTGCTGTGTGGCTCAGTAAAGTCAGACAGGGTCTCTGTATCAGCCTAGAGGGGTGGGGTGGGAGGGAGACGGGAGGGAGCTTCAATAGGGAGGGGATACATGTATACCTGTGGCTGATTCATGTTGAGGTTTGACAGAAAACAACACAATTCTGTAAAGCAACTATTCTTCAATAAAAAAAATTTTTTAAAAAGCAAGTGCTTTGTAAGCGTAGGTGAAAGAGGGCTACATCTTTTGTTCTTTGCTTACACAAGGCCTTAAAATCTTTTTTCTTATTTTTTATTGAAACATAATGGCTTTACAATAGTGTGTTAGTTTCTACTGTACAATGAAGTGAGAAGTTAATCAGCTATATGCTTATCATGTTCTAGTGCTTTAGTTAAACTCCAAAAACTTTTTTGTACTGTTTTGTTTTTAATAGGATTTTATAATGAGAGCCAAGCATTTTATGGGAATGACCAATGCATAAAATAAAATAAACTGTATAGCCTTTTCTTTGTGATTAAAAAAAGAAAGAAAATTTAACCTTTATCTATGTTATGGGTAGCAGGTATTTTTCTTCTATTTTGTGGTAAATCTTTTGAGTATCTATATAGTGAGAATTTTAGTCATGTAATTTTTTTTTACTTTTAATCAATTTTTTCAGTTTTTTAGAGTTCCTGGGAATAGTTAAGCCTCTGCACTCTTAAAATTATTTTAAAATGTCCCCATATTTTTTCCAAGTAACTATACATTCTTACATTTATACATAAATCTTTTAGTTTACCTAGAATATTATTTGACTGTAAGGTATGAAGAAAAGATCCTATTTTATTTTTTGGCACCATTTGTTGAATAAACCATCTTTACCCTCACTGATTTTCTGCATAGGTGATTTTCTGCATCACCTATATGCTTTGGGCCCATCCTAAACTTTCTATTTTATTCTACTGATCTGTCAATTCACATGCCAACACTACATTATTTTCATTAAGATGATTTTCTTTAAAATCTTAAATGCTGAAATATACAAAATCCTTTACAATAAGCCTTCTCTCATTTACTCCTGTAATTCCTATTTTACAGCTAATAATAAAAGGCTTAGGCAAGCAAAAAATGTGCCCAAGAGTTCACAGTCAGAAACTAGAGAACTGGAATTTGAACAGAATTACTATAATTCTACAGTCCACATTCTTTTTTTTTTTTTACAGTACACATTCTTAACCACTGTATTCTAAGCCACTCAAGCTCAGCCCATTTAAAGAGATAAAATTTATTCAACCAAAGGTTGAAGAGATTCTTGCTACACATACGATGTGCTCAAACCCTCATCTGTATCCCCAGCATGTATAATCATCACTAAGTGGTAATGACATCCTACTCACCCACACTGAAGGAAATTACAGCAGGTCACAGACTTTTTGAACATGACGCTGGGGACCTGCCGCTTATCTTATCAAATTCAACCTATCCTTCAGAGCCCAAATTAAGCCTGACTCAGTAAGCAGAGCCTGCTCCAACTAGTCCAGCCCCATAGTGATCTTCCTTTCTGATCATCCCTAGAGTACTTGCCACCAGATGATAGAATGTCTGATTTTCTTGTCTATTTTCTCTATTCATTCTTTTTTTTAAAAACATGACTCTAAGCTCATTAGCAACTGGAGATTCTGAATTTTAACTATTCCTACTCCTCTGACACAATATATACTTGACCTCTAGATTTGATTTTCAGTGTCGTAAATGTGTGGAAGGAGTAATCCCTAAACAATCATTCATTATTTTAAATAGCTTAACAAATATATTAAGAAATACATAAAATTAGTTTAAAAGTATTTGCTTCTATTATCAATTTGTCTCTCTACAATAAATGCATTTCTTTCTGCAATATTTACCATAAGAAGAGTGCCAACTCAATTCCCTTAGCATTTTCCTTAGTTTCAGTTCAGCTATGATTTAAGAATCTGTTAAGTATGAACACTCTAGTGATAGGCTCTCAGGTTTCTAAAATACAGAGCAAAAACCCTGAAGGAGCTAAGTGGAGTGAGGGAAACACACACAGAGAACTGACTTTTAATATAGTGGAATTTCAACCAGATGGTATATAGCACAGAGGACGAATACATTTCATCTTGTATGACAATTCTCATCCACTGGTAGAGAATGTCTTTGGGGCCTTTAGTTGAAAAATATTCAGAGATTCATTTATGTACAACAGAACAGAGTATTATGATCCATTAGTAATGTCTGCCATTGATGCAGAAACACGTGCAGTCCATTTGCATGAGTGACTTAAGGAAACAAACTGGTTTTCTAATCAAGTTAATAACTCGGTTCTCTATTATTAATACAGGAAAAGAGAATCTTCATATTGGGAAATGGAGCTGGGCTTTGCTGCCTCTACTCTTGACCCCTGAGAGACACCTTCTCCGTGGGAATCTCACGCTGACTGCCCAGCCAGCATCTGGCTTTGCCTGCCCCTACAGCATTCCACGCTCCGCTCTCTTCTGGCTGCTCATGTCTCTTGCTTCTACAGAAGTGCTGACCCCAGAACCACGGCACTCAGTGCCAGGAAACATACTGGACTTTCAAAGTTCACTGCTAATCATTAGCATTTCACCTTATGACTCACCTTAGCCCAAAATAGGACCTTGCTTATACAGAGCCTGTTCTCACCTTTTCTGTTACGACTGTTTCTAATCCAGTGGATTCACAGTCTACATCTGTGAAGTGAATACAACATATTAAAACTCTAGTGACATACCAGTGCTTCTGTTCCATTGTGAGGTGTCAGCGTGAAAGCATTTGCAAAAAAGCGTAACTGAGAAAAAGAAAACAGTAGTCATTTTGCGGTGGTTTAGAGTCACAAAAGTATTATCCATTTAAAAGTTAAAAAAAGACAAACTGCATTTCTTATTACAAAGAGCATTTTTCGGTTTCTGAAAATAAATCTAAACAAGAAATAATTTCCATCATTTAATCTCCATTACTCCAAGTCAACCACTTTTAACATGAAGGCATATGTCCTTCTCATCTTTTTTCCATGCCTGCCATAAACAGAAGGATATTTCTTCCTGAGCTCTACAAGGGAAGGTCATTTCCTGAAAGCAGCATTTTCTAAAGAGTGCTGGAGGGATGCTCAAAATACAAACAAAACAAACAAGCAAAAACATGATACTGTGATCATACAATGCACAATCATACCCTCCTTGGTAAATTTTAATGCACTTGACTATATTAAAAGCTCAGAGAAATCCAGTTTGATATCACTTACCACAGGTTTCTCAAAATTATATAATCATAGAACTCCTGGGCTATATGGTGCGTGATCAGAGAAGCATTCCCTTGACGAAAAGTGTACACTAAGATGGTGGTGCAGTGGGAGTATCAGGTGGGATGAAGCAGAGATTACATGGTAAGTAACATCAAAACTTCTGAGTGAAACGGAATTCTGCCACCTTCAAGTTCAGTTACTTAAAGCACTTCCCAACCCTTAAACATATCTTTTTGGCTCCAACTTGAACAGCTTAAGGAAACTAAGAGAAGAAGCATTTACCACTCACCAGCCATATGATTGGCATGATTAACATCCACACAAAGGGAGGAAGGATTCCATACGTCAGACTGGTCAGCATCGTCCCTGGGCACACGACACTGGAATACAGACCCTGGGAGCAGAAATGGGGGCAGCAGTTCATTTCAATTCAATACACGCTGAGCCTACCTCTGTGTCAGTTAATAAAGGAGAAACACAAATGAGCCAGGAAGCCAGGTGTCAAGGCTTTATGCTCTAAGTTGTCCTTGAAGCTGGGTAGACCATTTCAGTTTAAGAATCGTGTACTGAAAATGCACTATGAGAGGCACTCAATACAAATAGTAAGATAAAGTATTTTATTCTCAAGTAACTTAGAGAACAAAGAGTAACCGAGCTTGAAGCAGGATGAGAGAAGTAGGACTGGTTACCTGAGTTTTCCATGGCTTAACTGAAGATCTGTTGACCAACCAAAATGAGCAGTTAGAGATAAGAAAGCCATGCAAAGAAAGTCTTTGCCTGAAAGACGTTTCTATTCTAGTAAATACAGACAGCTAAACCTCAAGTGTATTTCTGTTTCCTGCAGGTACACAAGGCCCAGGGCTCTAGCTTGAGGCATCAGAGAGGTGGGTATGATTCCACAAAGACCTCCTCTAACTGAAGATCTCTAAATCAGGTTCTCTGCCCTGGAGTCATCATTTTAGAAAGATCTGTTCTATAAAAAGAGTCCCAGTTAACACATGGCACATATTAATAATAGACAGGGTGTTTGATGGTCTTTAGTAATCCTTGGAACACTGGGATTTGTTTTACTAGTTTAGTTGGTTTAATTTTCACCACATTTCACCTTATTTTGATATTGACTATTTTAATTCATGGGCTTCCCTGCTGGCTCAGCTGGATAAGAATCTACCTGCAATGTGGGAGACCCGGGTTCTATCCCTGGGTTGGGAAGATGCCCTGGAGAAGGGAAAGGCTACCCACTCCAGGATTTCAGCCTGGAGAATTCCATGGACTGTATAGTCCATGGAGTTGCAAACATGAAGTCAGTTGGACACGACTGACTCACTTTCGTTTTCAGTTTATTTCATATTTTTATTACTTTTAACTTTTTTCTTTTTCCTTTTAAACAAAAATAGAAAGTGCCAGGATAGCACAGTCAGTTCAGGGGACAGAAAGCACCCTGAGGGTCAGAAGCTAGAAGGCTGGCTTCCTTTATTCACTGCTGCAGGGCCTGGTGGTGCCTGACGTGGATAATTTAGACCTGAGAATCCCCTTGATTTACCAGCAGTCCTCTGAAAACAGTCAGGAACTTTACAGACCAAAAATTCTTCCCAAATATTTTGCCCCAAAGATAGCTAAGAAGAATTTCTTATTCTGGGAACTAGCCAGGGACAGTTAGGACCTATTCAGCCCTAAATGAAGACATCTGTGAACTAAAATCCAGGGCTTTCAACACACACGACTTTCTGACATTGAGCAACAAAAGAAACAAGCAAGGAGGCCATCTTATCTAAACTGGAGTTCCTTCACACATTTGATCTGAAGGAATGAGCGTGACGACCCTGAGTATTTCTCAAGGCTGTGTGAGGGGAGGGGTCATTCATGGACAGGGATCCAACATTTCTAGTCATACAAGTCTTCGAAGGGAGGTAGTTCTTTCTTAGCTACTTCTTTCTTCATAAAAGCCAAGGGAGAAACATCATGAGCTACAAACCAATCACACAGATTTTAAAGGAGGTGGCAGCATTAGCTAAATCTTTTTTAAAAAAAGATGAAATCCCAAAACTTGACAATGGAGACAAGCAAAATTTCAGAGCTTTTTTATGAAAAAAGAAGCTAAATCCACTCTGACCTTATCCCTAAAAGGGAGTTTCCAGAGGACAAGCAGTTATGACAAGTTTTTAAACATCCCAAGAAATCTCAGGAGGAGGCTCACAAGTGCACCAACACACTGAGCCTGAATAATAATAACAACAGCCAACAAACACACACACGTAAGCACATGGGTGAACAGCTGCAGACCGCATGACCAGACACTACACCCGTGAGCACAGAACCACAGTCACCTTCACACACATGCGCACAGACCCACAAACCCACACATGTGCGTGTGGCCAGGCACACTCACACACGCATGCATGCACGTGAGTACACATACCTCCCACATACGTGCAGATACATACATATACGCACGCACATTCTAACACAAAGCACTGTTGTGAATGCTTCATACCACTCCAATCACTCAATCTTCCCAGCAAATCTATGAGGCAAACACTCTTATTAACCCTAATTATCAGATGAGGAAACTGAAAGTACAAAGACATTAAATAATCTGTCCAAGGTGACAGAGCCAGGATTCAAAAGCAGATCTAGAGAATATGCTCATAGCTTCTACTTTTATACCATCCTCTTCACTAAGAGGTTTGATCCTGAGCCAGTTCTCAGAAGTGAGAATTCCAGCTGATGAAGGTCTCCATTCTAGAATCAAACAGGTCTGGACCATTACATAAGGTTTATACTGCTGTATCTAACGGATGATCGAAAACGGTCCCTTAAGGGCAAATAGTTTCTGCATTGTCTTTTTATTTCTCCTTCCTCCTCAATTCTAAGCCTGGGTCAGTACCCTAAAAATGGTCAGTTTTTGTAAATATTGTTGGAATTAAATTTCTCCCTAGTCCCACATTCAAAAAACACAGTCAAAGCAAATAAAGGAAAATGCCCACAGGAGAGACTGGAGATTTCCAGTTAAAATTTTGGACCTTGGCAAGAGAAACATACAAAGAAGTCCTAAGTTCCAGACCTCAGAGGCCACAAGAAGCCAGCATGTCTGACAAGGGCTGCTCTCTAAACCCAGTCATCACAAAGGCACAGCTCTGCAGCCTCACCAAAGATCCTCGTTTCCCAAGGGCTTTCTAACTACCAACTGTCCTGTAACACTGGATATATATAGCAAACGCTGGGTGGCAGCATGGCTTAATGGGAAAAGGCCAGGCAATGAAGTTAGACAGCCTTGAGCTCAGCTCTGAGCTCCAGCCTTTACTAACCGTGTGACTTCTGGGTAAATGACTTTAATAAGGACTCCAAACTTTAGTGTCCTCATACGAAAATGGAAATATTCTGACCCACCTCACTGTGATGGGAAAGGTATTAAATGACACACGGCAAATGCTTGATAGGAGCTATAGATATCGTTAGTAGTGTCATTCTGTTATATAAATTATAGCTCCAGAGGAGCTACAGACTGGTAAATGAACCCCCATATACCTACAAGTCCGGAGCTCATTATCTCTGCCCTAAACTTCCTATACATCAACTATCAGTCTTTGTCATGTCCTACCTTGTCCTCACAGCAATCCTGCTCAAGAAACAATATTTCATCTTCACACTACAATAGACAGCCAGCCATTTTACTAAGAAATCAGTGGTAGTTCAGAAAACACTGCCCTGCCATTTCCAGATCACTGAGACAGGCTACCTGCTGGTTGAAGTTCCTGTTCAAAGCCACACTCAGAAGGTCAATGGCATATTTGGAAGAGCTGTAGGGCTCCTGGCCTTTGCTGTGCTGGACATCCTCAAGGCTGAAATTAGATTTCTTTGCATTGCGAGATGATGTCCAGATGAGCTGAGATGGACTCTCACTGTGACATAGGAGAGATTCTAGTTCCTGAATCTGAGTGAGGAATAAAACAAACAAAAAAAAAGTGTCAAAATATACTAAGGGATTACAAGATAACAATTTTGAAACCAACATAAATGTACACTAGAATTGAACATGTGTGTCATTGGTAAAGTAGGACACAAGTAAGCAAGAGAAGGGGTATAGACTGATCCATGTGGTAAGGGATTAGTCAGACATCAGTGTGAACTCATGTTTAGCTTAATAAAGATTCAGATGGTTACATACAAAATATTTATAGATATTTATATATAAATGGGTTAGCATGCACATAGATATTTCCTTGAATTCCAGAAAAACATCTACGTCTGTTCCATCAACTACGCTAAAGCCTTTGACTGTGTAGATCATAACAAACTGTGGAAAGCTCTTAAAGAGATAGGAATGCCAGACCATCTTACCTATCTCCTGAGAAATCTATATGCAGGTCAAGAAGCAACAGTTAGAAACCTGTGTGGAACAACCGATTAGTTCAAGTTTGAGAAAGGAGTACAACAGGGCTGTCTGCTGCCACCCTGTTTGTTTAACCTATATGCTGAGCACATCATGAGAAATATCAGGCTGGATGAGTTACAAGCTGGAATCAAGATAGGCGGGAGAAACATCAACCTCAGATATGCAGATGATACCACTCTAATGGAAGAAAGCAAAGCGGAACTAAAGAGAGACTTGATGAGGGTGAAGGACAAGCGTGAAAGAGCCGGCTTAAAACTAAATATTAAAAAAAACTAAGACCATGGCATCCAGCCCCATTACTTCATGGCAAATAGAAGGGGAAATGGTGGAAGCAGTGACAGATACCCTCTTCTTGGACTCTAAAATCACTGTGGATGGTGACTGCAACCATGAAATCAGAAGACAGTTGCTTCTTGGCAGGAAAGCTATGACAAAGCTAGACAGTATGTTGAAAAGCAGAGACATTACTCTGCCAAAAAGGTCTGTATAGTCAAGGTAATGGGTCTTCCCAGTAGTCATGTACGGTTGTGAGAACTGGACCGTAAAGAAGGCAGAATGCCAAAGAATCGATGCCTTCAAACTGTGGTGCTGGAGAAGACTCCTGAGAATCCCTTGGACAGCAAGGAGATTATACTAGTCAAATCTTAGGGAAAGTCAACCCTGAATATTCATTGGAGGGACTGATGCTGAAACTGAAGCTCCAGCAATTTTGTCCTCTGATGCAAACAGCTGACTCACTGGAAAAGTCCCTGAAGCTGGGAAAGATGGAGGGCAGAAAGAGAAGAGGGCATCAGAGGATGAGATGGCTGGATGGCATCACAGATGAAATGGACATGAACTTGGGCAAGCTTGGGGAGATGGTGAGTGATAGGGAGGCCTGGTGTGCTGCAGTTCCATGGGGCCGCAAAGAGTCAGACAGGACTGGGAGACTGAATAACAACACGATAATGTCCTCGCTCTGCGAGCTGAGAGGGCCTATAAGCAAATGCTATCTCAACAGCAAGCAGCACCAGGTATGAGTTTCTAATGCCATTCTCCAACAAAAGGAAACAGATCTCCTCAGAGAAATGTCTGATTCTGAGACTGGGATAGGAAATACATAACGTGAGTCTTAAACATCATGTGGTGTCAGGAAGGACATGCACAAAACCAAACCAGAAAGCCAGGATGATGAGGCTGTGTCAAAGACACAGAAATTCCATAGGAGAGAAAGCACAGAAATAAACCCACGTGTCCAAGGCCAAGTAATCTACAGGGGAGGAAAGCACACAGTGTGCAAAGAAGCTCCCTGCAGTAACTGGTGCTGGGAAAGCCGGACAGCCACATGCAAATGACTGAAATTAAAGCATTCTCTGACACCACACTCAAAAGTAAACTCAAAATGGATAAAAGATCTAAATGTAAGACCAGACACTATAAAACTCCTGTAGGAAAATGTAGGCAGAACACTCTTTGACAGAAACCGCAGTGATATCTTTTTGGATACACCTCCTAGAGTGATGAAAATAAAAACAAAGATAAACAAATGGGATCGAGTTAAACTTAAAAGCATTTGCACAGCAAAGGAAACTATAAATAAAGCAATAAATTTTAAAAATAAACATAAAAAAATACAACCTACAGAATGGGAGAAAATACTTACAAACAATGCAACCCATAAGGGATTAATTCCAAAATATATAATATTCCAATATATACAATATATAGCTTATTCAGCTCAATATCAAAAAACAAACAACCCAATCAAAATATGGGTAGATGATCTAAATAGACATTTCAAAGAAGATACACAGATGGCCAAGAGGAATATGAAAAGATTTTTAACATCATTCATTATTAGAGAAATGCTAATCAAAACTATTAATACAATGAGGTATCACCTCACACCAGTCTACAAATAACAAATGCTGGAACAGGTACAGAGAAAAAGGAAACCTCTTAAACTGCTGATGGGAATATAAACTGGTACAGCCACTGTGGAGAACAGTATGACAGAGCTCTACTAAAAACAGAGCTTCCAAGACGTACTTCAAAAAGACACATACACCATGATGCACACTGCTGCACTATTTACAATAGCCAAGACCTAGAAACCACCTAAATGTCCACTGATAGATGAATGGATAAAGACGTGGTGTGTGTATACACACAGACACACAGCGGAATATTACTCAGCCATAAAATAAACAAAATAAGGCATTTGCAGCAACATGGATGAATGTAGAGATTATCATACTAAGTGAGGTCAGAGAAAGACAAATACATGATATCACTTATATGTGGAATCTAGAAAAAAAATGACACAAAAGAATTTATTTACAAAACAGAAACAGACTCACAGACATAGAAAACAAATTTGCAGCTTCCCAAGGGGAAAGGTGGCAGGGGACACACTGCTATATACAAAATAGATAACCAACAAGGACCCACTGCACAGCACAAAGAACTATACTAAATATTCTGTAATAATCTATATAGGAAAAGAATCTGAAAAAGAAGATATATGTGTATATAGACATATACATACACATGTATATATAACTTAATCATTTCTCTGTACACCTGAATCTAATACAACATTGTAAATCAACTATACTTCAATAAGAGTTTTTGAAAAAGATATAAAAGTTCCAACTGAAAGAGGTCCAATGGCCCAAGCTAAAATAATTCGAGTAAGAAAATAGTGTTTATAATTCAAAGGAGAAAATACATATCCATGAATCTGCATGGATGTAACAAATGTCTTTATTCAGCTTTACTAAGGAATAATAGGCCAATAAATAAGTGGTTGAATAAAGAATTAAGTGGAGGAGAACAGACATAGCTCCCTTGCAGAAAAACTCCAAATAATTCATACAGCTACTCCATGCTAGAAGGCCGAGCACAACCACATGCGGGCTACACAAAGTGACTCTCCCACAGACGACTACATATAAAGGGAGAGAGAAGTAACCACACACAGGAAACCCTGACAGACGCCACGTCAGGTCAGCGGAGCCCTCGTAAGACACACCGACAGGGTGGGAGGAGCCTGGCGCTCTCTCTCGGTGGTCTTCCTTTCAAACACGCCTTTTCTCAGATCTAATCATGAGGGAAACAGACACATCCCGTAAGGGACCATATACAAAACACCTGGGCAGCAATCCCCGAACTGCCAGGGCCATCAACAGCAAGGAAAGTGTGAGAAATTATCACGACCAACAAGAGCCTAAGGAGATTGGACTACTAAATGTAATGTGAGATTTAACTACTAAATGGGATGCTAGAACTGAAAAAGAATTATCACACAAAATTGAAGAAATCTGAATAAAGCATGGAGTTTCGTTAATAGTAATATATCAACGTTGGTTCACTAACTGTGACCATCTACCAACCTATGTAGGATGTTAATAATAGAGGACACTGGGACTTCCCTGGTGGTCCAGTGGTTAATACTCCAAGCTTCTAATGCAAGGGGGTGCAGGTTCAAGCCCAGGTGGGGAACTAAGATCTCACATGCAGCATGATGCAGCCAAAAGATAATAATAATAGAGGAAACTAGGCCTAGGGTATGCAGAAACTCTCTACAATAATTCTGTAAATCTAAAGCTACCCTAAAACTTGAAGTGTATTAAGGAAATATCTAGGAATGCTTCCACATCTGCAATGAATATTTACATCAAATCGAGAGAATCCATGAACATGAGATTAACTCAGTCATCTGGTTCCACAATGTAATACTGCACTGTACCTGGAACTTTACAGAAATTATCTCTAGTCTTTTAACAGCCCTAAAAGTTTGATCATTTATAATCAAACTGGGGATGGACCCACTCATATAATGCATTTACACTTGGACCTAGAATCCACGTTTCTGTTCCACAAAGTGGTAAGATTCCTAAAACTAATTTGGAGAGAGTAGAAGGCATCAGAAGCCTTCCTGTTATTTTATTTGATAAATCAACCCCCAAGCCCCTGCTGTTAGGCCTACCTACATAAGGATACACAATGTTAAATCATGACACCAGGACACCTGTGAGAATCGTGCCTTTGGTCACCACTCTCCTCTGCCATTCCAACCTGGATCACCCCAAAATACTAGATTTCCTTAACAACCTGATTTTTTAAACAGCAGATTCATCAAAAAGTTGACAGACTATTAATAGTCACGTTAACTTACCCTCTATCATTGCCAACTAATTTAATAATTCAAAAAGAGGGCAAAGAATGAGAGGATTATAAAAACATAAGGGATATATTAGATGAATCTCTGAAGAGTTATAAAACATGATCAAATATGAATTCAATCCTATCCTGACTATATTTTAACTTTTATCATTGAAGAAGCAATACCACATTTTTTTTAAGCGCTAAAGGACCTAGAATGACACATGAATCCCACACTCACTCCTGATATCCTGGTACCCAGCTCAAAGCGGTTCCCAACTTCATGTGTATCATTCTAGAAATAGATACATATTTGTCTATTTGTTTATACAAATGAGGTCACACTGTACATAATGCCACCGGCTGTTTCTTCTCAATAATAAAATACTAATGGCTATCCCATCTAAGTGCAAAAGATCTTTTCTTTTAATGGTTTACAATATTCCAATGTTTACGTACATCTTAAATTATTATATTTATATTTACAGCTAGCCCTCAAAGAGGTCCAATTATGAGGGAAATTATATTTGAGGTGAAAAAAAAAAAAAGATCATAAATCTAAAAGTGTCAGAGATACAAATTCTATGCATCAGAAAGAGTTCTTCTAATAACAAAGAATTAAAAGCAACTGGCAACAGAGCTGGGCATTACTTCATCTAGATATTAAAGCTGTCTTATGAGAATAAATGTGAGGCAAGAGCACAGAACAACTTAGGCAATTTGCACATCCCTTGCTTAGCTTTATATGTATGCCTGGAATTACAACACATCAGTCTGGATGCTTAAGAAATCACATCACGATAGTAAAAGATTAACTATTAAGTACTGTCTAACAGTGTCTTGTCTGTTACCCCATCCTATCTGATGACAACCCCAGTTGCAAAGACCATTTAGAACAGTACTTGTGCACTTTCTCAGGTCTGTTCAGTGTTTCTAAAAGTGCTTGTGTGTTTATATTTTACTTTCTGCTCTCTGAAGTGGATGTCCAAAGGAAAAAATACACCAACAGGCTGCTTTAGGGAAGCAATGTTTTCAAAGAGTAATCACCCCCATTTAAACACTCAAAGATGTAACGCTAGCCATAAACTAATGAGCTTAACAACACAGCATTGGACATATCTGCACATGTTTAGGATCGCAGCACTAACAGTTGGCTTACTAAGCCTAAAACATTTTTACCAGGATAAAGTGGCCAAAGACATTGGTTTCAAACACCTCCTGGAGCCCATCAGGAGTAAGCTTGTCATTCTGTGTCAGCAGTCCTTCAGCTGTGGAGAACATATGAATCACGTTTCTGAAACAACAGAAGACAATGGTATGACTTTTTAAAGCTTCTTTAACTGAAGATACTAAAGAGAGACCCCCTCCTGCCTTCCCCAAACCCCCAAATTTTCCTTGCTTCTGTAATAACAGGAACAGAAATACTTATTTCTCAGAGCAGGTTATTTTGAGCACTAAATCAAATGCAAAAGTGCCTTCTTGCACCCAGTTCAACTTATATACTTATAGTTCATACAACCAACAGGAACCTGAGCCTTTCAAAACCCTGCTGCAAAAACTCTCTTCCCTTCATTCCAAATCAAGCTATTAGGTTGGTGAAAAAGTAATCGTGGTTTCAGACCATGAATTTTAAATCATTATAACTAGGCTCAAACACACCTTTATTAATCAAAATAGGAACCATTACAATCAACACATTTTTGCCAATGAGAAGTAAGTTTGTTTATTCCTGTAGCATAAAAATACATGCTTCAGGATTCCACAAACTCTTGGAAAGCGTTTTTCTGCTTCCTGCTGGTTGTGGAAGTGTTTTCCTGCAAAAATGCTTTGATGCTTGCAAAAATGCAAGATGCTTGAAGAAGTCATAGTCAGTTGGCGAGAGATTAGGTGAATATGGTGGATAAGGCAAAACTTTATATAGCCCAGTTCATTCAACTTTTGAAGCACTGGATGTGCAACGTGTGGTCATGGAGAAGAACTGGGCCCTCTCTCTTGACCAATTGCAGCTACAGGCATTGCAGTTTTTGGTGCATCTCACTGATTTGGTGAACCTGCTTCTCAGATGTAATGCTTTCACGGGGACTCAGAAAGCTGAAGTGGATCAGAATGGCAGCACACCACCAAACAGTGACCATGACATTTTTTGGGTGCAGGTTTGGCTTTAGGAGTGCTTTGGGGCTTCTTCTTGGTCCAAACACTGAGCTGGTTGTTGTCAGTTGTCATATACAGCCCACTTTTTACTGCACATTACAATCTGACTGAGAAGTGGTTTGTTGCTTTTGCATAGAATAAGAGAAGATGACACTTCCAAATGACGATTTTTTTGATTTGCAGTCAGCTCATGAGGCTCCCACTTATCAAGCTTTTTCACCTTTCCGATCTGCTTCAAATGCCAAACTACCATAGAATGGTCAACACTGAGTTCTTCAGCAACTTCTCATGCAGTTGTAAGAGGATCAGCCTCAATGATTGTTCTCAACTGGTCACTGTCATCTTCTGACCATCAGCTACCGAGTTCCCCATCTTCAAGGATCTCATCTCCTTTGCAAAACTTCTCAAACAACCACTGCACTGTATGTTTGTTAGCAGTTCCTGGGCCAAATGTATTGTTGATGTAAGTTGTCTCCACTGCCTTATGAACAATTTTGAACTCAAATAAGAAAATCACTTGAATTTTCTTTTTGTCTAACATCATTTCCCTAGTCTAAAAAAAATATAAAATACACAGCAAGTAATAAGTCATTAGCAAAAAACAAAGTGAGAAATGTGCATTAAAATGATGTATAACATTACCACATTTATTTAAGAATGTATTCCAATATCGGATAGCAGATTTCAACCATGCAAAACCACAATACTCTTGCACCAACCTAATACAAGTCAACTGCCCTGGTGGAATAACAATCATGCCAAGAAGAAAGAGTCTTCGCCTGCGCACTGGTGTCTAGCTGCTGAACAAAGTAACAAAGTGAAGCTGGCTTTTTTATGATAGGGAATTCCTGAGGCACTGAATACACTAAGACAGTGATTTGCTGAGAGATCAATGTAATAGGTCAAGACCAGCAGGTGATTTTGTGTGTAGGGGTGTGTGTGTGTTGAATGGCAGAAAAGTGAAACAAAAGTAGTAGTATAGGAAGAAGCACGAAGTAAGAGTAATATCTATTTATGGATAAGTATGGATGTGCTCAGTGCTCAGTTGTGTCTGACTCTTTGCCATCCCATGGACTATAGTATGCCAGGTTCCTCTATCCACTGAATTTTCCAAGCAAGAATACGGGAATGGGTTAGTTGCCATTTCCTTCTCCAGGGACTCCCTGACCCAGGGATCGAACCCACGTCTCCTGCACTGGAAAGCAGATTCTTCACCACTGTGCCACCTGGGGAGTCCATGAATAAGTACACTGGGTCACAAAAGAGATTTATTTCTTACTGTAGGTTGTAGTTAAACATTTTTGAGAGCCACTAAATGTGTATTGAGAATCTCCCAGGAAGGTATTTAGCCCTGTACATTTCCTCAGCCTACTGGTCAGGGTACCTGACACATGGCTGAGAAATGCTTCTAAAGCTGCCTTCCTGGGTATTAAGAGTCTCACTGACAACTCTGCCTAGTTCTGGAATGTTCTAATGGACACAGTCAGGCAGACCAACACTGACCTGCCAAAACATGCGACATACTTGGAATATCTGGGGACCAAGAACACAGAATCATGACTTGCAACATTCCTCACAAAGATGAAAGCATGCTTCATGACACGGCTGCAACATGTACTTCCTATCTTCATTCTTCCCAACACCCCCTCATTCCCTCAATTTAATGGACTGATGGCAAAACTAGCCAAAAAATAAATAAACACCTTCCTTCCAATCAGTTAATCTAGAAGATAGAAATTACCTTGAAAAGAGACCACGAAAAAGTGCTTTGATATTTAGCTGTGGATTAGGCATGATCCCAGCATTTAGATATACATAGTCTAATCTCTGAAACCTGCAAGTAAAATCAAGAAAGAAGATTGTTAGTTATCTCTTAGAGCAATTAGAATAAAGAAGGTCCATGAAGGACAGAAAGCACAAAAAAGATGGCCATAGCAAGCTTAGGCATCAGTACTACTTTCTCAACATTTTTTATTTAGCAATGGTAAATACTTGAGTATTCTTTTTTTGATGGTGGCCTCAAACAGAATTTGGAGAGCTGTAATGGGTTTTGAAGTCAAATCTTCTCTGATCAATACTCCTTCCAGCTTAGTCCTCCCAATAAGGTACCACAGCAACTCTATTAAACCCACTCTCCTTCTGGTCTTAGAAAGGTTTTTGCTTTTTAAAAAAAAAAAAAAAAATCACATTTTTCCTCTTTGATAAGTAAAACTTATATAATCTGATCCATCAATGAGGGAATCTGAACACCAAGATATCCATTAGAGCAGAAAACACAGTAATGCAAATGGCTATCAAGCATAAATGAAATACAATATATTATTCTTCAGCCAATTCTTTTACCAAGAAGGCTTTCCTTATATATATTGAAGTTCATTTTACTGCCCATGGAAATAAAGAAGCTCTTGCTTATTACGGGCCTGAATTACAAAAATGTAATTAATAGTCTATTAATTAAACAAATTATTATTCATTCCTCTTAGAAGAAAAAAATATGCCCCACCTTTCCAGAAAAATGCATTGTGTAGCTATATGCAATTTATTGTCCATTTTTTGAGAAGTTATATATCTAAGGACTCTAGCCCTTCATATACTAAACATTTGTCAAATGTTTATTGTATGCCAATTACTGTTGGTATGAACAAATTTTTAGTGAGTGGCCTGGGGAAATTTCTTCACTTGTCAATACCTACCTTACATACTTAATGGATTCTTTTTATGTGAAGCAAAGATGCAAAAAATGTATTTAAACATCAAAGGAGTTATACTAACCTAAGACTTTACAACTGACTGCATGTCAAAATATGCTCATAAAATAAACTTCATGGAATGGTCATGCTTATGATTAAGAATGAAAATATGGTATACTGAAGCATAATATGTCACTATACAGATTTCCTCAGTGTAACTTCTTTTTACACTGCACCTATTTCTTTTATAGATTTTCCCATCCGTTCTTACTCTATTAGCTCTTGCATTGCACAACCACATGAGAAAAAAGCCATCAATACGACGCAGACCTTTGCTTGAGCTCCTTGGTGGCCTGGAACACGGACGGCAGGCTGCTGACATCCACCTGCACGATGGAGACCTCAGCAGCGGGGTGGGAGGCCAGCAGAGAGGTGCGGACAGCTTCTGCTTTGCTCACGTTCCTGCACGCCAAGCACAGGTGAAGTGCATCATCTTCTTCCAGCAACCGCCTGCAGAGGGCTAGGCCCACGCCACTGAGAGGACAATTCAGATATAGAATATGCATTAAATGAGATGGTGCCAAATAGAGGCACCTTCTCTCTGGCTCAGAAGACTGATTTTGTCAACTTGAGCCCCAAAGAGGAGTCCAGGTAGACAGAAAGCACTCAAAAACTACGTAAAGAAGTGGGGAACCCTCCAACTCTAAAAGTCACTGGCTCAGGATGTTGCCCAGCTTGTGTTTCTTTCATTTTGCAAAAGCTCAATGACCTGAATAACTGCAAATCAGAACTGTCCTTTAGCATTTAAGACAGATTTTATCCTGTCAGTGGTTTTCATTTTATGCTGATCGTGACACTCATGAAAATGATTCAGTACATCACCAGCAAGAGCTAAAAAGAGCATCTCAGCAATTAGCAGTGTGCGTGTTTTACTCTGCTGTTCGGGTTTTTCAAGGGCAAGGGCTCTTCTATTAGCTGGTATCATGGCCACTATCAGCAGCACCAGAAATTCCTAATTTAAGGAACGGGTGGCTCTTTCAGGGTAAAGTATATGCAAATGGCAGGACAGACAAGTCCCTTTCAACTACTCAGACTGAATAACCAACAGGAAGATAATTAAGTGGAAGATAGGAAAAGGAAATATAAGCTGGCTACAAGGAAAGAGAAGTAGGGATGAATGCGTGCTGCGTGCTTAGTCACTCAGTCATGTCTGACTCTTGGTGACCCCATGGATTGTTGCCTACGAGGTTCCTCTGTCTATGGAATTTTCCAGGCAAGAATACTGGAGAGGATTGCCATTTCCTCCTCTAGGGGATCTTTCCCACCCACGGATGAGTACATGTGTCAATGACCTCCTTCAGAAAGAGCATTGTGAAACCACACAGTAGGTGGGGAGAGGGGTTGGATCAGGTTGGCTGATAACAGTGAAACCCTAGGTAAGTGGGCTTTTTCCAAGACTTTAGAGCTGATTCCAGGCAAAGAGCCTTGCACCATTAATAAACCATAGTTATGTTTATTCATCCCCACTTGAGAATAGGCCTTTTCTATAAATATACAATTACACATATCACAATATTTGTGAAAGGAACAAACACAAAATCAAGCCTGGCTTATTTAAGCATATCAACATAGAAAGCCCCACACTGGCTGTTAAAGTTATTCAGATGAGGGCACATTAAAATTCTGCCCATCACAGGACACCTGCCAGGTTTGTTTTAGTTAACATGGACATGTCTAGATAACTGAAAGCTGAACTCATTTTAAATGTCGTTTAACATAACCTCAGTCTTAATCCACCACCCTCCACCCCTCAAACGCCTCAATTAGAAAAATGGTTTGGTTAGTTTCATCCTCCACACACTGTTCATTGAATTACAAACGAAAAGTAAAACAGAGGCTGAATCCAAATACCCAGCCCCCAGACTAAATTACTCTTCGGCAGTATGGTTACTTGCACTCCTTCCACGCCTTAACAGAAAAGTTACTTTTGTCTGAGTCTCTGAAGAGTACGTATACTAGGTGTCTAGCACTGTGTTACATGAGATATTCCCCCCGCGCCCGTATCCTAACGTTCTTGGACGCTGAAATTTATCTAGGGGCGGAAGTCTAGCACAGAAAAAAAAAAACCTGGGAGAGTACAAAAAGTATGGTGATCTGGTCTAATTTACCAGTGATGAGAAAGTCAAAAGTGGAAAGGGGGCGAGGTCTGAGTGGGTAGTCACTTTCTCTGCATACCGACAGGACGTCACTGAGACTCATCTCTGAGCGGCGCTCGCCTTTTATTTTCGCTGTCGTGTTTAATTGAAAGCACGTTACTGAGCCGCTCACGACGCCGACAGGCCTGGTACCTCGCGCATAGGGGAGCCCAGAGAAAAGCCGGACAGGGTCTCCGGCCCGCGACCCCACCGAGGCAGGGTCAGCGATAGGGGCTCCCGGGGTCGGTCGGTGGCGGGTCCACCTGGCTTGGTACTTCCTGCTCCCTCGGACCCCAGCCCCGCAGCCTCCATTATCTCGAAGGAGGTCTCACCTGCTCGCCCCGGTGATCAAAACCACTTTCCGCATGGTTGCGCACCCTGTGACCACGCGCCCCAAAGCAGGCACCCAGTAAGGACTCTCACCGGTACTTAGACCCGTAACCCCGCCTCGGCCACGCCCCCGGGCCGTCAATCAGGGCCCGGAGGGGCCCCGCCTCCCTGTCACGTCACGGATTTCGCGCCGGGCCCTCTTCCGTCGCTCGCTGCCTGCCAGCCGCTCACCGCGCAGGAGCCGGGATGGAGTGAGGTAGGCCGAGGGGCGGAGCCGCGTTGTCGCACGAGGCCCGAGCCAATCCGAGCTGTCCCTGCTCCTGGGCCTCGGAAGGTGTCCCGTCCCGGGTCCGCCCCGTTGACGTCCGGCTTTTGTCGAGTTTGGGGCGTTCTCCTACCCGTACGCTCCGGTAGGGGATTCGCGGCTCACGCAGGGTGAATACCCTGGGGCTTCTGATTAGCACTTCATGGCAGGAAGACCTCAGGATATTTTCACCAAGAGCTGGGTATTTTAGAGGAGAGGTTTGAGGCTAGGAAGTGAAGTTTAGAGATGATCATTAGTTAGTTTTCCGTCCAGGCACTGTGCCATTTAACACCCAACCTTGTTTCCAGAACTCCTCCTCTTCCTCTAAAAAATTATCTTCGCGGAAATGAACATTGATTTTACTAAGAACTTTACGGAGAATCATGCATGAATTGCCAATTTTCAAAACTTGGAATATGGTGTAGAGTCAGAGAAGCTCAGAATTCCATAGGACGTGATGGGTCCTGTCCTGTAACCTCCTATTTCAGTGAGTCTCAAGTTCTTTTTTATAAAGGATCCGCTTTGTTTTTCCAAGCCACCCCAGATGGGTACTTATGGAATAATCAATAAAAATAAATTGCTAGAAAAATTAAATAAAAAGCAAGAAGCATACAAGCCCCAATTTTTTTTTAATTAAATTCAACAGATGTAAGTACTCTGCCAAACTGCCATAAAAGTTTCTAATGCTTACTTTAGGTTTCTGGATTTATTGTGGGCTACTGCCGTCTATAGGGTCGCACAGAGTCGGACACAACTGAAGCGACTTAGCAGCAGCAGCAGTAACAATGTGACCATCACCAGTCTGGGTCCACCATAAGGAATTCTGCACATCGTGTATCAAACTCTGTGGAAGGTACTTCATAACCACTTTCAAAGTTTCAATTACTTATAAACAGCAATGATCTCTGAAAGATAGGAGACTGACGTCATTTACATTGGCTTTGAATAACCTGGACGTTTTGATTAATTTGATATCAGTTTAGTATTAGATAAATCTTACACCAATAAAATTAGTTTGAAAAAATACATGTGATTATTAAAGATATAATTCCTGTATTCTTTTTTTTTTTCCTTGAGTGGTATTCAACTTCTACCCATAACCCACTTACAACTATTATAAAGAAACCATGATTTAACAATATTCTCTGAAAGTTCTGGAGTAAAATTAACTCTGGTGTTGGCCTGCACCCTTACAGTCTTGCAACTTTTGTAGCTGCCCAATTGCTAGACCACAGAAAGAGTCCAGAGGCAAAAGAGACATCCATGATTTATTACATCTCACATGTAAGAGGCAACTGTTCTGGAGTGAGGCCCCACTGTGTGTGGTCAATAGGAGGCAGGACAAGGCAGCAGTGTTCACTACACAGTGGAGGAGAAGGCTATGGATAACAGGGGATTTGACATCAGAAGGACTCCTTGATTGCCAGGGAGACTGCTGAAACGTCTTCCCACAGTTCTTTGGGTTAGCAGCCTGTGCACAGGCCACTGTTTCTTGTTGGTGATCAAACGTGTTGGAGTCATTCTGGCCCTCTGTCTTAGACTAATTGTTAGCTAGGGTCGGGGCTGATCATACAGGTAGTCACCAATTAAACTTTCAGCTCAGGAGAAGGAGGCCATCATGTGCTTATAGTAAGGATGAGGCAGGGCCAGGTAGGCAGCGATGTCTAGAGACCAAGAGAGCAGCCACTTTATAGGGTCTGACAGTACACCCCAATCTTTAGAATCTAGACCCAAAGCCTCCTCTTAGAGCGTCCAGAGCTCAGTTCCCTGGAGGAGGGCCCGGCAACCCATTCCAGTATTCTTGCCTAGATAATCCCATAGACAGAGGAGCCTGGCGGGCTACAGACTATGGGGTTGCAAAGAGTCGGACACAACTGAAGAAATTTAGCATGAAAGCACATAGAGCTCAGAAATGACTTGGAAATAAATAGGAGAGGGGACATAGAGTTGTATGGCTCTCCTATGAAAAACTCATTCCTGCCAATAAGGGGAGGGCCCAGACTCAGGATTTAGTATCATCACAATCTGAGGATGACCACCAGTGTAGAACTGTCTGTGACTTAAGTGAAGGCCTGAAGACTTTGGAGCAAGACCAGCAGTCTCTCCTTCCATCGTGATGTCCATCCAAGCCAAGTGAGGAAACCTTGGTCTTCTCCAAATAAAGTTGCTGCTTTCAAGGTTCTTGCAGCCTCTGAAAGATAGGCCGAACTGCTGGATGTGCCAGAGAGACCAGGAGAATTAAGACTCTGTTGATGACAGATACTTAATTTTGTATTTTAAAGATGTTATCTTTAATTATATCTTTAATAATATCTTTAATTATCTTTAAATTAATCATCACATGTCAGATGCTGCTCAATAATAGTCATAATTTTTTTTAATAACTCTTTAAAAAAAAATTTATTCACCTACAGTTGGTCTTAGTTGTGGCATGTGGGATCTAGTTCCCTTACCAAGGATCAAACCCAGGCCACCTTCATTGGGAGCGCAGAGTCTTAGCCATTGGACCTCCAGAGAAGTCCTTATGGTTTTGCTTATAGGTGAGTAAGTGTGACTTTTATCACCTCAAGCTAGTCATCTTGAGTTTATATTGTTCATGGGCTGTTTTCCTAGAGACACCAGAAGAAAGCATGCTACCCAATGATGCCGTTTATCCGTAACACACTTTGGCCCCATGATCAGCATAGTAAATGCAGCCACTACCTTTGGCTGTTTATTCATTCTTCACATAATACATTTGTTTCTACACTATGAAACTGACCTCTGGTTTCTTGTATCATGCCTGAAATTGTCCTTAGGTAGACAAAAATAAATAAAGATATCTTTAGCCTCCATAATAGAGCTTTGTTCTGGGTCCTTACAGTCCTTTCTAGAACTAACTTGCCTATGGTTTGCAACAGGGGCAAAAAACAGCTGCCAATGGGACCTTTTCTTGTAGGTATCTTTCATCTGTCTTTTCTTCAAATCACTACATCCAGTCTGGCGGAGAACTACTTTGAGAGTGGCATTTTACCAATGTCATTAGATAGTAAAAGGTCATATGCTGCTTATACATAATAAGATATTGTTCTGTAGGACTCAAGGACCAGAAGATGTTATGCGTGTGCATTTCTTTTTCAAATACAAAATGAATATAAAATTATAAAGAGAGAAATCCGTTTTCTAGTACTGATTTTACTAGTTTTCAATCAGCAGTTAAAAAAATGCAGAGCCTTTTAAGTTGTTAGATAAAATATTAAAGAGCAGATATAATCTCTGTCTTTAGTAATAAATTTATATTTTATTTATATTTAGTAATAAATATAAATTTATATTTATTTATATTTAGTAATAAATTATATTTTCAGATATATGCATAATATATGAAAATGAAAGTGTTAATTGCTCAGTCGTGTCCAATCTTTGCGACCCCATGGACTGTAGCCTGCCAGGCTTCTCTGTTCATTGGATTCTCCAGGCAAGAATACTGGAGTGGGTAGCCATTCCCTATTCTTCTCCAAGTGATCTTCCTGACCCAGGAACCAAAGCTGGGTCTCCTGCATTGCAGGCAGATTCTTTACAGCCACATAATATATATCTATGACTTATCACCTGTGGATCCAAATGTATCACTTATACCTACCTTTTAACTTTGGGAATAGGTGTTGAGAATAGAATTGTACCTCTTTGAGCATCTCTGCTATTCCTGTTTATTTTTTATCTCCTCCACCTCCAACCCTACTGCCATTACATATATACTTGAACTCCTGGCCTTTAATTGTGAAACCAAACCAGAAACACTGGGGGATTAGAGTATGTTTTCATGAGACCTCTGGTTATTCTCTGGGGGGTTATATCCTTTCACTTATATATTGTGGCCATCACTGAAAAAAATAAGTTAGTATTACTCAGAATTTTAAAAATATAAATGTATTCTTCAGGGACCAGATAAGATATACGTTGTTTTGGGTGGCTCCATCCTACTCTCCCTTATGAAGACTGAGTCTGCGTGCTGGTTAATCATAGTTTTTTGTAGCTCTTTGTATGTGTGGGCAGTCTTGAGATAGACCATATTTGGATTTAGAAGGGATTGCTGTGTATTAAACAAGACAACTTTGTAGCCACAACAGTAAAGGATACCCAATTCTGGACTGGGTTCTCTAGAACTGGACTAATCTAACAACATACACCAATCTCTAGTAGGTTTGGATATGCCAGGGGCCAAGATGCTTTTCTTTCAATAAACAGTCAATTAATATATCAGAAGCCTATGTAAATAACCCTCTGTTGGATTTCCTTCAACAAACAAGGCATCCACACCACATACATCCCTCGGCTCGGTCCTCACATCCCGTCACGTCTCCAAAAAGGGTGTAAGGGTATAAGGAGTAATGGTAACGAAGCCCAGAACCAGTGCTATTTTCACAGAAAAAAAAAGATCCATCAGTAGCATATTTCTTTAATCATTGTTATTTACAATTTATCACCTGACAGACTTACAGAGAATAAATAAAGACAATATACAGTTGGTATCTCGTTTTTTTTCTAATACAGAGAATTTTTATACGTTCTATTTTGGAATGACTATGATAGTTTTAAGCAGAAATAAAATCAATTTATTTGCTATTTTTACCCCTTGACAAGACACATCAACCTCCAAAGCTTGAAGAATAAAGCCCAGATGTTTCCTCCTCATAGGAAGAGTGCACCACATTGCTTTAGAAACTCGGTCCTCAGAAAAAGTTACCAGACAATGGGGTGGAAGACTAGCATATCATGAATAGTAAAGGACATAAAATGAATGGGCTAGATTACAAACCCTTGGTGCATTTGTAGTAATCTGATCAACTTTTACTTTTCTCCAAGCCTCTTTTCAAGAAACAGTTTTTCACCTAAAGTGATTGCCTTATCCCTTTGTGCTTTCCCTCGAGTCTCTGCAAATTCTTCCTTTACATGCAATTGTGAACGTGGGTAAGCGTGAGCTAGCCTGGGACTCCCATCTTTCACCTTTGGAGGCCCGAGAAGTTGTTGACAAGGTGTTTGCAGGAGAAACTTAAAATCTTGTTCCAAAAGAGCTGGGTTTGGGGCCGGAGTCTGTCCCTGCTCTTGATGGGGTACCATGCAGAGAAGAACCTTGCATTTCTGTCTAAATACCTCAAAGAATAACACATTTACATAGATCAATTTCAACATCAGTAAACAAAGCAATGGAGGATGTAACTTACAGGTACAAGTTTGGGCACATTTTCCTCTTTCCTCATTTGAAAATAAACCCTCTACATTACAGCAAAGCAATTCTACCTAAATTCACCCTAGTTATGCCAGTTGACAAGTTTCTGCTTTACCTTTCATTCGTTCAAAAAAAATTCAGCAATTATTTATGGTGTGCTCACTATGTGCTAGGAACTTTATAGGACGTGGGGTGTGCAGAGGTGAACTCACGTATAATCTCGTGACCCTTAAACAGGGCAGCTTAAAAATGCCATTATAGAACTCAAAACTGTAATCCACAAAACTAAAGCTTCAACTCCCCTATCTTCCTGAACCTCTGGGCCAGGTTGCTCCTGTATTTGTACTTTGTTTAGTCCAATGTGGTTGTTATTCCATTTAAGAATAGACATTTAGGTAAATGAAACTTCTCTAATATTCTGAGAGTAGTGTTTTACTACACAATAAGTCTCAACCATTGTACTCTATTCCTTCCAAAAGCTCTTCCTGGTGCCAAGAATGAAGTGCCACCTAGTTCTTAATCAAAATACTGATTTATTCTAAACTCCTCTCCTTGCCACCGTATAAGTCCTACTGGAAGGAACTGCAGAAACCACCTATAATTTCCTTCTGTACCGAGCTAGTGAGCTCTGGGTCTCACTGTCCTTTGCGTTATCTGATTTTTCTAAGCTGTTTTTGGATTGTTTCAGCCAACTGAACAGCCGAACTAGTCAGAAAATATGGAAACAATCTAGGCAGGATATTACTTACTAATAAAGGAACAGATTAATTTGTTATATCCTCTTTAGGATTTTACAGATGTCTTTCCTGATGCAGCCAAGCGAGACCAGGTTACAAATCAGCAAGGGTTAAAAATATCAAGAAATGAACTGTATAAATGTGAAGAACTAGTGAAATCTGAGTAAGATCTGTAGTTTAGTTAATAGTATACCAATGTCAATTTTCTGGGTTTGAAACTGGACTACAATTACATAAGATGTTATCAATGGGAAATCCTGGCATTAGGTAAAGGCAACTCTGAACTATTTTTGCAACTTCTTATGAGTCTTAAAGTATTTCAATATAACAGTTGGGGGAAAAAAAGATACACCAACTAAACAATTACCCTCCATATGTTTGCTACCAAGTAATAGAGTTAACTGCACTATAGAGAACTCAAAATGCCAGAAATCTAAAAACCTTTAACCATTCCAGTCTCTTTCTATCTCAATTTAGTATTCTAAGACATTTACCAAGTGGAAAAGACATTCATCTGTTTCTACAAAAATGTTAAATTTTAATTCACAAGGAAATTCAGCCTACATTTGGATCTACATCTTTCAGAAACATCATAAGCGCTTCCAGATATCAGAGGTCTTACTGAAAAGAGCAAGATGGCAAATTCCAGGTCTACAAACTCAGTTTAGGATCAAAGATTTAATAGCTCTATATTGGGAGTAATCTAAGCCTTAACTGTGATTTTCTCCATTTATTTTTGTAGCTTTGGACAAAACAGATGCTATTCTGTTTTACACTATTTCCTTAGAACATCTTCATCTCTTTCCTTTCTCCTGTTCTCCTTTACTTGAAACAAATGGCTTAGCCCCACATCATGGCTCTCTTGTGGGACGCCTGGATGGGACTAGAAAAATACATGGTTCCAACATGGCACATACGTCTTGGTGCAGATATAGAACAAGATTTCGTCTAGTTTAACCTAAGCCTGTTGTTCCAGTGTTTCCCTGTGGCCTCTCTGGGCACAACAATGATGAGCATTATCTAAAATGGATTTCAGTGGCAGAAACAAAGAAGGGAAGACAGAGCCTCATGAACTAACATGAATTCCCCGTCTCCCCACTTGGTCTTCATTTCCAAAGCAGCACTTGGAAAGCCAAGTCCAGTTCAGACAGAGTTGATCTCTTTTCACCACCATGAATCCCTGGCACTGGAGGTGGTCTAGAACACCCATGTTCAAACTGCCTCCCTCTCCTACAGCCCATGAGATGAAAAGGTCATTCCCTGGTGGTTGCTTATGTGTTTGTATATTCTTGATGGGTTTATCTTTTCTTGAAACTCTGAAAAGCTCCCTTCCATGTCATACTCTGCACCTCACTTTTCATTTTTTAATGACTACTTTTAATAATCTCTATCATCCAGAATTTCCTCTTTCTCCATATACATTTATCTTTTATCTTCAAGACACTTACTTTTTCTGTTCTCTTCAGAGATTGGCTTTCATGCTTCAGAATGGATTCTCAGCAGCACCGTCTGTGTCTGTCTTGCTGCCCTTACCTCCCCCATCCTTCTCTCTATCACCCCTATTATGTAGCCTCCTTTCTAAACCCCACCTGCCTCCCTGTCCAATCACATGCACATTCATTGATTCATTCTCTGCCCTACGTTCATATAGTGCCCTTTGTTATACAGTCTTGTACACTTGCAAGTGATCTTTCCACAGCATTAAAATCGCATTTCCCCTTGGGTGCCTCTTTAGACTCCAGATCTAAGTCCACATATAAGTCTGGACAGCTCATCAAGATTTGGACTTAGCTATCACCACATTCACTAGCGAAAGTATAAACTTAAATCTACTACCCCCAACCACAATCTGGACATAAACCATTTCACATATATCATGAAGAGGATGACTTCCTAGAAAGGTTAGGAAGGCCCCACAGTTCTCATCCTTTTTCCTACCTTCTTTTCTACATAATTCTTCGCTTCATTCTTCTATTCTTTAAAAGTCCACCTACTTTTAAATTCTAGATACCTAGCCTTGATCATTTACCCTGATGGCTCTCTTAGATTTGTGCTGCTGAACGCAACATGTATGACTAAGGGAGAAGTTAAAACGGTGTCTGGTAGGACAAAAGTCTTAGTGCCAGAAGATGGAACCTTCCTCATCCCAGAAAAAGATAACTGTACCTGACAATACATATTTGCCAGTTGCTTGAAACAGATCACCTGTATGACTCAAGCCCAGGAAAATCTAGACATACTAAGTTAATTTTAAAGGATTTTTTTATGGTATCATGCAATGCAGTGGCTTGAGGCAGAATTGTAAAAAGAAGTAAGTGGAAAGATACTAGACAAAAGAAGGAGAAATTACATTACATAGTTCCTCTTGCCACATAGGAAGTCATGGCCTGGTCTGAATGTAGGCCTGCCAGATGCTCATGGATCAAGGAGAACAAGTTGCAGGCCCTGATTTCAAGTCCCTTTGATTCTACTGAAATGGAAAGATGAACTTCAATGCATCAACTTGACAGAGACATGTGGCACCCAGATTAAACATTACTTCTGGGTGTTTTTCTATAAGGGTGTTTCCAGATGAGATTAACATTTTCATTGGTGAGCTGAGTAAGGAAGATTGCCTTCTCCAGCATGGGTGGGCATCAACTACTCTGGTGAAGGCCTCCATAGAAGGAAAAAGTAGGGGGTATTTGCCCTCTCTGCCTGACTGCTTAAGCTCACACATCAGTCTTCTGCTCTCAACTTAAACCTTTAACCTTCTGGTTCTCAGAAGTACATCACCACCAGCTTTGTGGAACTCCTCAGTCTCCATAATTATGTAACTCAATTCCCCAATTCGTTATAATAAATCATATATATATAAAAGTTCTGTTTCTCTGGGGAACTATGAATAGTACACAAAGCTATTACTGATCTTGAGAAGACCAGAGTGTGTGGCAGGTCCCAAGTATAAAAGAACATGAGGACATGTCTGGTCCTGCAGATATCAAGTGAGATAAAGTATGGAGAAACACATGATAAACTTTAAAGCACTGAGCCGGTGGCAGGTGTCCTATTACTACTATTATCGTGACTTCTTCACATGATCTCTTTTGCTGACCACAATTTTCAGAGCAGGAGATGACTGGACACTGAGTCTGCAGCAATTGTAGATTCAATTATCCAATGAGGTCTGAATATATCAGAGCTGGAAGAGACTTCAAGACCATCTCATTCCCTTTTCCTGTTTCCTACTGCATCTGAGGATCTGTGGAGTGTGAAAGCTCAGAATCTGTTCTGAGGGGATTTTTATTTAACAGTGTTATCAGTATCCATGGATTCTGAAGCCAGAGCCTCAAGCTTTCTTTTTCTGCTGGTCATACCATCGCCAAGGCAAGAGTGTAAATCCCAAGCAGTAGCAGCAGATGACTCTTCCACACTCAACCTGCTCCTCTCAAGAACTCCTAGGGTTAAAAGGACATAAAATATCATCTCCCACAACCACGTATGATGTCTGAAACCCTACCTCTTTCTTTCCTAGTCTTCAGCCTGTATCTCAACCTCTTCAGTGACAAAGGACTCCCCACCTCTCGAGGCAGCCCATTCATCCTTGTATATTCTGCCTCTGGCTATATTTTCCCTAATAGGGAGTTAAAATCAATCTCCCTGTAATTTCCTTTCACCAATCCTCAGTCAACCCTTTGGAAACACTCAGAACGTATCTATTCCCTATTGTACATGACCTTCAGATTTATGCCTGAGAAATTTCATCCCCAGCACATAGGTTCCATAGAGTATTCATCCATTAAAAGAGCTGGAAGTTTTGGAGGAGATGAACCAAAGGGCCTAGGATCAAGCTATAGAAACAACAGTTTGTACTGACTCAAAATCAGGCTCTCACTAAAACACACACCTGAAAATGTCTGAACAAGGTGAGAGGAGGACCCTGTGAGGAAATGAGCAGCACATCTGTTACCTGTCGTCCACTGACCCCTTTTCCTGTGTCCATTCTCTATTTAAGAATATTTCCATGCATGAGGCACATTTTTTTTCCCAAATAACAATCCCTGTTCATAGAGCCTTGCAGTAAATATTCTTTCCTATGTACATACTCTGTATTTCCTATGCATATAGATCTCAACCCTCATCCCTGCTCAGGAATGAACAAAACCACCATTCCAGTAAGTTGAGTTTTTTCCAAGCATGTAACATCTATTTTGCCAGGAGAGGGAAATGCAGAGTTTAGGACATGTCTACAGGCCAAATTAGGAAATCAAACCATTGGTGACTAGTTACTGAATACCATGTCATCAGATTCTCCACACTTACCAAGTGTTTTCCCTACGCCTAGTCTCATGTTTCCTAAGACATTAGCATTCTTCAAGTTTTTCTTTCTGAAATCACTTTTTAAAAGGTGACAGGGAAAATACATTGTAGAATCTGCACATTCATAAACACAAACATATTTATCCTTTATAAATTATCTAAATTATCTAGCCTTTGTTATCCAATACTTTAAGTATATCAAGTCAGATGCTTTACTAGATTTTATCTGTCCTAGGCTTTTTTTTTTTTCTTTTTAGTTCTTTAATGTAAAAAAAGTATATATGTGTCAGGGGTAGAGAGTGGGGGAGTGGAGTGGAGGGAGACGAGGGACAGAAAGAGAGAAAGACAAACAAGCCTCTGTCTCCCGGGTGCATTCAGTGTCCAGATGGGGTGGCTTAAGCGAGGGTGCTGCTGGGGCTCGCGAGGCGGACCTGTTCCGGGCTCTGCAGCATCACTCATCCACCTGCTGAAGTAGCAGAAGGTGGATCTCCTGGAAGGAGGGCCGCTGCTTGGTGTCTCTTCTCCAGCAGCTGAGCATCAGCTTATACACGGAGTCAGGGCAAATGGCAGGCTGAGGGAGGTAAGTCTTTGGAAACAAAAAATGAACGAAAGAGGAGACTATTAGAAGAGTGTGGAGAAAGGGTCGCTGCATCACGGTACGACTTGCCCACTCCCCACTTTCTTGGACTTGATAACTGAAATGGGTGTGGTGTCTCTCCGTCTTCTTCACGAGCATTTTACATCATATCAATCCCCTTTCCATTCTCTTTCTCTTTTCCAGATCTGCGGAGCAGAACTTCCTGATGGGCCATCCTGTGGTCCTTGTGCGTGCGTGCATGCTAAGTTGCTAACCATCATGCAAAAGATGAAACTGAAGCAAGAAGACGTCTTTGACTGGAAAGTGATTAGAACACCTAATCCTCCAGTTATAGCCTATCCACAGTGAGCTTTATCTCGGGTGAGCCAATCATGGCAAGTGCGGAAAGTATGTTAGTTGCCTTAGCTCCTGGGCTGAGAATGGAATCTTAGCCACTGAGACACAGGATGTATCCACGTAGCTCTTAACCATAGCTTTCTCTGTGCTCTCCTCCTGTACTGGCCCCAGGTGGGAAGACTGGATTTCTTCTTTACATTATTCACCAACATTTGTTCACTTAACCCCTCTACAGCCCTGCCCTGAATTCCAACCTAGAGCTGTATTTGGCTCTATTCTCAAAGCAAGTTACTGTGTCCACCCAGCAAGACTGACTCCAGGTCATGTGCTTGCCTGCAACGTGTTGCTGTCATTTCCTGACCTATGCTTTTTAAAACCTTGGATACTGACATATTCCTGAACCAAACCTAAATGTCTCAAGCTCTTTGAATCACAGGTCCAACATCTGCTGCTGGTTAGTAATTAACTATTTCAATATTGCCTTCTCCCACACTTAGACCAGCTTGTATCATGCATGGTAGGATCAGATGGTAGTTCTATCTTTAATTATTTGGAGAATCTCCATACTGTTTTCCATAATGGCTGCACCAATTTACATTCCCCTCAACAATGCATGAGGCTTCCCTATTCTCCATGTCCTCACTAACATTTGTTGTTCCTTGTCTTTTTGATTATAGCCATTCTAAAGGTGTGAAGTGATATCTCAGGATGGTTTTGATGTGCACTTCCCTGGCCTGCCAGGCTCCTTCCTCTGTCCATGGGATTCTCCAGGCAAAAATACTGGAGTGGGTTGCCATGCCCTCCTCCAGGAGACCACCCTGAGCCAGGGATTGGACCCACATCTCTTATGTCTCCTGCATTGGCAGGCAGGTTCTTTACCACTAGCGCCACCTGGGAAGCCCGATAACTAGCAACGTTGAGCACCTTTTCATGTACCTGCTGGCCATCTGTTTGTCTTCTTTGGGAAAATGTTTAGTCAGATCTGCTCATTTAAAATTGGATGGTTTGGGGGATTTTTGCTCTTGAGTTGCATGAGTTCATTATGCATTTTGGATATTAACCCATATCAGATATATGAGTTACAAATTTTTCTCCAATTTGGTAGTTTGCCTTTTTGATGGTTTCCTTTATTATAAAGAAGATTTTTAGTTTGATGTAGTCCCACATGTTTATTTTTGTTTTATTGCCTTTGCTTTTGTTGTCAGATCCAGAAAACCATTGCTACGACCAATGCCAAGGAGTTTTCCATCATCAATTCTTAATTAAAAAGTAAAAAGACAAATACCTCTGGCTTCTATTTGAATATATAATAAGATCTGACAAACCTTAACTCAGTATGTTAGAAGTGACTATGGCTACAAAATAGCAAGTATTTAAAAGAAATATTACTAATATTATAAAGGATACAGGATAATAGACACTCTCGTATACTACTTGTGAAACTTAAAACTGTTAAGCCTTATCTAGGGTGTTCACTAAATCATTTTAGAAAAAAATACATCTGTTTTGAGCCAACAGATATCAATAAAATGAAATGACAAATAAATTATTTGCCCTTTCCAAAGTTGTATAAACTTGGCAAATAAAGTTATATTTGGTAATAATTCTCATTATGTTGATAGTATTTTACTTTTCATAACATCAAACAAAATAAGCTTTTAAAACTGTATTTAATTTTTTATTATTTATTTCATTTAGACCATGAGCTTTCAAGAAAAGTGCTTTCTGAGAATTCTTTACAATTTGTAAAAACAAATTGAAAACAAAAAATGTCAAATACATTTTAAAATTACTGGAATTATTATTATAGACTTCCAAGCATTTTTAATTAGCTATGAAAGATTTAAGATTTGTCTAAGCTATGAGCCCTAAGGATAAGATTCTTTCTAGAATTTGTGTTACTGAAAAGTTTTCTCCTGCACTTTATCTGCTATGTTCAACACGTTGGTGACATTAACAATGCTGTTTGAATACAAATTAGATCACATACGTAGAGTCCATAAAATCCATCTAGCAGCTGATAGTGATGAATAACTATTGTACTTATACTCTAATGTCAGACTTTCAAAATTTGAATACTGAAATTTTAACAATAAAATTTAAAGTAATTAAAATTTGTAAGCTGTTATAAAATACAAATTTAGTGAATTATGCTTAGTTTGTTCATATGTTGAATTAAATAAACTTTTATCAAAATTTTAAACTTATAGGTGAGAAGCTTACTCAACATATGATGGTGATATTATGCTTTGGTCTTGGCTTCACTCAAATATGTAATTTTATTATTCAACCATTTAGTAGTTGGTCAAAATATATTTGACTCTCTCGCATCATTTAGTAAAAGTGAACATGATGGACCCTTTTAATAAGCAGTTAAAAATAAATAAGAAAAGTTAAATCCCAGAGATTATTAGAATTTAAAACTTCCATTAAATGATAAAACAACATTTTCTTTGAAAATGAATAGCATAACATTTGATTAATTAATATGCAACTTTTTAGTGCTAATATCAAAAATTTAGTGCTGATATCAAAAATACATATAATACAAAGCAGACAGTGGACATAAAGTGTGGGGAGGGGAAGCATGCCTGTCTTGGCTGAATGTTTTGTTAGTTCAGTTGTGCCTCATACAAATTGTTTTTTGCATGTGAGATTTAAGTCACTGAATAATAAAATCAGGGAAACTGAAAGGTTTAAAATATTCCTCCCTTTGCCTATAATTCTAGGATGTAAGCAAATTAGAATTATTGTTATGATGAATAAAAATTACACTTTCTAATAGAATGCACCACCTTTAATTGGCCATTAGACATCTAATAGGTCACCCAGGTGGCCATGACATGCTCCTAGTCCAGAAAAAAATTTTTTTCTTTGGTCTACGCCTTATCTCACGCACCCAGTACTAAATCAGCCTTTTGCCAAGATGAGAAGGCAATTACCTCATAACCAAAATAGATGATTTAGATCCCCTGCTACCAAAATATCTACAGAGGATCACAATAAAGCTCTAGGACCCCCTCCTCCTATTTTTAACCTGCTTATTCCACAGTCTCTAGTCATTCCCTTATCTTTTGTTTGCTTTAATCTGGTTAAGCACAGAGGATCCACTTTTAATTTTCTTCAAGAGCCTTTTCCCTCTCCTCAACTGTTATCACTTTCCTGTCTGAGATGCCACACTCCAAGTCACTCTGGGGGCTCAGCGCTTCAGCCACCAGCAAGCTTTCAATCCCACATCTCACAGGAACTTTGGACACTGAGTTATCCAAAGGAAACTTGGAGTATCTTAACTAGGAACTGGGGCCCCTATCAGCTTAGAAGCTTGGCTTTCCTGAGTCCCGAGAGGCCACAACATCTGAGCCCAGAGGTGCCTTCCAGGAACAGCAAAGCCAGGATGCACTTGATGGTCTCTGGGCACGTAAGTTGAGAAATATTTTTAAATAGTCCAAACCAAATTTTTAACAAATGCTAATAACTCCCTTATTCACTTTTAGCTTATGTTTTTATTCTTATGTTCCTCAACCACAAAGATAAACTGTACAGTCTAGACCAGGACACAGATCAAATATGAGAGACAGGATTTATTTCCTGATATCTTTGACTAGGGCTTCCCTGATGGCTCAGTCAGTATAGAATCAACCTGCAATGCAGGAGACCCAGGTTCAATCCCTGGGTAAGGAAGGTCCCCTGGAGAAGTAAATGGCAACCCACTCCAGTATTCTTGCCTGGAGAATCCCATGGACAGAGGAGCCTGACAGGCTACCGTCCACAGGGTCTCACAGAGTAGGACATAGCTTTGTGACTAAACCACCACCACCACCGTCTTTGAGTTATGGAGAAGCCTGAAGGAACTCTCTCATGCTCCCCAATGACCACTGGGTTGACCCATGGAAAAAGTAGAGTGTATGGATGCCTAGGGGGGGACCTTGGTCTTTCACATCACCTGGATACATAGTGACAAATGACTATCATCCAGGTAGCCCATCTTCCAGCTCAGGCCTATCCTGTTAAATCAGAACTTTTCTTTCTCTCACCTTCAGAGGCACCCAAGGCCACATCTCTCCGCCCCAGCAGCTCTCACCTGCCTCCCTTGGTCTCGGAAGAACTCTCCAGTATTCTCAATGACCTGTTCATCTGACAGCTGGGAATAGGGCTGTTCCTGGCAAAAGGTGAAAGTCTCCCACAGAGTCACCCCGAAGGCCCACACATCACTTGCTGTGGTGAATTTGCCCTGTTTAAGTAAGGAAAAGAAGAGAAAGTCAGAATAATCTGTGTACAACAAGAGCAGAGAGATTTTCATAAAATAGAATTTTTAACTACACAGGGCAAGGAATACTGGAACTGCCAAGATCTGTGCTGGGAATCTGAAAACGACAATAGGAGTGGTTTCAATGCCAGCCTCCACACTTCTCTGACCCTCAGGATCTCTGCTGCGGTCTACTTCTCTTGCAGATGAGATCCAAGGACTGAAAGGGATGTGGCCATAAGCTACCTGACTCTCCCGCTGAGAGTTAGAAGGTCAAACTCTAGGATCTAGCGCAGCCTCAGGTAAATGCCCGTGGGAAAGGCAAAATAAGAATAGGAAGAGATACAAATATCTCTGTGTTAGAGATACAGGAATCCAGTGTGAATGCCTCGAGTAGCTCCTGTTCAATGATCATCACAGTCTTGAAGGACAGACAAGTGATCTCTGAGATTCAGATGCAGTCAACATCCATTAAATACTTGCACATGTTCTATTCAATAATCACAGTGCTGAAGTAGGTAATATTTATTCCTACTTTTTAGATCAGAAAAGTAAGACAACATAGGTTTACTAAAATTCCCTGGTTTATAAGACTATTAAAATAGAAAAATTGAGAGTTGGACCAAAACCCTCTGAATCTCGGTCTAATAATGTTTAATAACACCATGAAATATATTTAAAGGGAGCAAAGCTTAATAATCACATTCAGTTCAGTTCAGTTCAGTCGCTCAGTCGTGTCCGACTCTTTGTGACCCCATGAATCACAGCACAACAGGCCTCCCTGTCCATCACCAACTCCCGGAGTTTGCTCAAACTCATGTCCATCGAGTTGGTGATGCCAACCAGCCATCTCATCCTCTGTCATCCCCTTCTCCTCCTGCCCCAATCCCTCCCAGCATCAGCTCTTCACATCATGTGGCCAAAGTATTGGAGTTTCAGCTTCAACATCAGTCCTTCCAATGAACACCCAGGACTGATCTCCTTTAGGATGGACTGGTTGGATCTCCTTGCAGTCCAAGGGACTCTCAAGAGTCTTCACCACAGTTCAAAAACATCAATTCTTCGACACTCAGCTTTCTTCGCAGACCAACTCTCACATCCATACATGACCACTGGAAAAACCATAGCCTTGATTAGATGGACCTTTGTTGGCAGAGTAATGTGTCTGCTTTTTAATATGCGTCTAGGTTGGTCAGAACTTTCCTTCCAAGGAGTAAGTGTCTTTTAATTTCATGGCTGCAATCACCATCTGCAGTGATTTTGGAGCCCAAAAAATTAAAGTCTGACACGGTTTCCACTGTTTCCCCATCTATTTGCCATGAAGTGATGGGACCAGATGCCATGATCTTAGTTTTCTGAATGTTGAGCTTTAAGCCAACTTTTTCATTCTCCTCTTCTCACTTTCATCAAGAAGACTGCCTTTACTTCCTCTCAACTTTCCTGCATACAGGTGTGTCAATCTGCATACAATATCTGAGGTTTTGATATTTCTCCCCACGCAATCTTGATTCCAAGCTTGTGTTCTTCCAGCCTAACATTTCTCATGATGTGACTCTGCAATCAAGTTAAATAAGCCGGTGAACAAATATACAGCTTTGATGTACCCTTTTCCTATTTGGAACCAGTCTGTTGTTCCATGTCCAGTTCTAACTGTTGCTTCCTGACCTGCATACAGGTTTCTCAAGAGGCAGGTCAGGTGGTCTGGTATTCCATTCTCTTTCAGATTTTTCCACAGTTTATTGTGATCCACACAGTCAAAGGCTTTGGTATAGCAATAAAGCAGAAATAGATGTGTTTTTGGAACTCTCTTTGCTTTTTTGATGATCCA